>NC_080437.1:6639560-6943935 GCF_028018845.1 Melospiza georgiana | reverse complement strand
CCCTTTTTGCCAGTTTCTCATTTTTAGCAGGACTGGGTTTGGATATTTTAATGACAGATTTTATTTATTTTTTTGTCTAAAAAGCAGTGACTGCACCACATATTCAGCAAAAAAAGAAATTCTCTGTGAAAATAAGACACTAATCTTTGAGGCAGAAATTTCCTCCCAGTTCCTGCACGGAGCAAACCTCACTTCACACTTTGTGGATTTTGCAAACAGCCTTAGAAAAACACCTGTGTTCAGCAAGAGTGTATAAAACATGCATCAAATCTTGTAATTATAAGTCATATACATCTGAACATTTGCTGTGGTTGCTCTTAAATATGTTGTATAAATTTCCTGAAATTTGAGACGTGGCTCAGCAAGCTAGATAAATGTAGAAAATACAGCTTGGGTGCTAAATATGATCATTTGCTAATGAACTTTGTGGGCTTTTCAAGCAGCAAACCTCCAGAGAGAATGAATAAAGTGATTCCATTGGTGCTGGAAGAGAAGGATGCTGCAGACAGGAACTCCTGAAAGTGAACTTGGAACTGCTTTTGTCCAGAGGCTTGGAAAATATGAGATTCACAGAAGATTCACCAAGTATCCATTATTAAACCAAGAGATGCATTGTAGCTGGAAAAAGCAGATGAGCTTTGGGTCCTGCTGTGTCCTCAACAGGTAAAACACAGGCCAACCTCAAAAAGAAAGAGAAAAAATTATAGAAAAAGGTTAACTCACTCTTGGAATAGAAGGAAACTTAATTGGGGAAGAGGTGAGTATTCCACTGAGTAAAGTGGAATAGTGAGGTGTCATCAGGGGCTAAAAAGAGAAGTTTGTACTGTTAGAAACCTTAGTCAATATTAATCAGATTTTCAAATAATGTATTTCTGTATGGAAAAAATAATTTAAAAAACCCAAACCTTTGAAAGAGTTTCTAGGAATGAGGAATCAAAATATGAGAGATGGCACACTTAGCACATCCCTGGGAATGGAAATACTGAAGGAGTTAGAGCAGAAACTCAAATATTTGCCTTTTGTATGGCATACAAATGTACCTTTTATGTATTTTAAAGGGGTTATTAACTTAATCTATTGTTTTAAAGAAAACATGCTGTGAAGATTCAGGATTACAGGGGGCATCCATTGCAGAAGAAAACATTACTGAGGGAAAAAAAAATAATATTTTTTTAATAAAAACAGCAACTATTTGCTTTTTTGCCTCAATACTACCAAGCTATGTAATAACACTGGGTCTGCCCAGCACCTGGGAAGGAGAGGGGAAGCACAGCAGGGACACCTTCCACTGTCCCAGGCTGCTCCAAGCCCATCCAGCCTGGCCTTGGGCACTGCCAGGGATCCAGGGGCAGCCAGGTGGAAATGCATTCCAGGGCCTGCCCACCCTGCCAGGGAACAATTCCTAATTCCCAATATCTCATCCAGCCCTGCCCTCTGGCAGTGGAAGCCATTCCCTGTGTCCTGTCCCTCCATCCCTTGTCCCCAGTCCCTCTCCAGCTCTCCTGGAGCCCCTTCAGGCCCTGGCAGGGGCTCTGAGCTCTCCCTGGAGCCTTCTCCTCCCCAGGTGAGCACCCCCAGCTCTCTCCAGCCCTGGAGCAGCTCCGTGTCTCTGCTGCAGCCCCAGCAGTGCCTGTTCCTGCCTCGCTACCAGCTTTGAGAAATCCCTTCAGTTTGGAATTGATTATTCCGGGCTTGGGTTTGGATTGATCACTGACGGTGGGGCTGCTGTACAGCTGCTCTGAGCAGCCCCAAGAAACACAGATTGCTAGAGCTCATACTTTGGAGGGTTTTATCCCAAAAGATTTAATTTATTCACCAAGCAAGTAATGCATGGCTAGTAAGTAAAAAAGAAAAACTTATGATTTACAGTGCACTGTCCAATAGGCTCAATGATCTCAAGCTGTACCAGGAAAGGGTCAGTTTGGATATCAGGCAAAATTTCTTCACTGGAAAAATGAAAGAAAGAGTGAAACCCCCCCATCTAAAAGATAAAAGGCCATCAAACCAATAATCTCTCTTAATTTTCTATCAACCATCCTGTCATCAGCATTTAGTTTTTCACTGTGGAATCCTTTCCTCCTTCCCTGTTAGAATTTAAATTGATTTGTCTCTACACAGAGTAGCCCCATTTCACCTTCTTTTTTTCCTGTTAATATAAAT
The DNA here is from genome assembly GCF_028018845.1 of Melospiza georgiana. Lineage (NCBI taxonomy): Eukaryota > Metazoa > Chordata > Aves > Passeriformes > Passerellidae > Melospiza > Melospiza georgiana. The sequence goes on along the minus strand of NC_080437.1, from coordinate 6,941,775 downwards.
ACAGCAGTCATAGGAATTGTCTTTTATTTGGTTTGATGTAACTGTTCTGGAGGCTGGAGTTCTGAATTATCAAATACTTAGTGTGAATCAGCAGGAGAAGAAGACTGAGATACACTAGAAAGGGTTAAATGTGTTTTCACTGTTGGTCTCAAATCCAGGCCTCTGTCTGGGACATGCTGGGAGTTGGTGCTCTGAAATATCTGGATGTCTCAGAGATCCTTAATGTTTTGCTTTCTTTTCCACTTTTCTTCTTCTTTCCATTCTGAATTTGAATCTACAGCAAACACTGCAATGGGGTAATTGCAACAAACTATTGAAATGTCACTGTGCCTTCTCTTTATGGAAACTTTTACATTTCTGTCCTTCTAAAATGGTGAATGATGCTTTGGTACTGAGTTTTAAGATACAGAGCTCATTTCAGTGTGTCCATCTCATTCTAGAAATCCATGTAAATCATTACAATCTTGACATTTGTGTGTAAGGTCTGTTTCCTATAAACTATTAATGAAACATCTGAGGACTGGAATATATAAACTGGAGATTTAACTGGACTTTAAGATCTTTTGATTAAAAATACATGTCAGGATGAAATATTAATAGATCTGTGTGTGTCCTGGTGATCAGATTGCCTGAGTGTCCAGAGAAGCTCTTGGGTTATGTCTGTGTGGTAGATGCTCATCACATCTGAAAATTAATCTGAAAATTAAAGCCCAACATCAGCACAACACACAAGAGCAATAACAGTAAAGTGTTAATGCAGGAGAATTATGGGTCAGTTTGCAGTATTATGGGATGTGTTTCCACAAAATAATAACCTAAACTTATTCTCGGGCTGTTTTTTCCAAGTTATCCCTCAAATCTTCTCCTTACTCGAATTTGCTATTTAATTATTGTTCTGGTGGTGAAGGAACACCTGACAGTGCTATTGAGTGGACTGACCTGGGTGGTCCCTCATGCTGAGAACCCCTGGCTCAGTCTGAGTTTTATTTCTGTTTTCCCATAGCTCAAATTATGGTAGGAGGCTCAAAAATAGTGGAAAGCAAAACCCCTGTGCTGGAAGACTCTCAGATGAAACAGAAAAACCTCTGAGTCTGCTGTAGATGTTTGAGAATAATTAAGCTTGACAGAGGAGGAGAAAGGGATGAGGGGAGAAAGTAACAGGGTGCAGGAGATCCAAATATTTTGGCCCATTTTATAAATATCTGTGTCTACAACATGCCTTTTTTTTTTTTTTTTTTTGACAGTTTTCCTCCTCTATGTAGAATGTATTTTCCAGTGTAGAATGGGTTGTGTTTCAAACTGGGAAGGCGTGAACATCTCGAGGACCTGAGGGAATGGCTGGAGCTGCATCAGGAGAGGTTTAGGGTGGATTTCAGGCAAGGTTCTTCCCCCAGAGGGTGCTGGCACTGCCCAGGCTGCCCAGGGAATGGGCACAGCCCTGAGGCTGCCAGAGCTCCAGGAGAGCTTGGACAGCACTCCAGGGATGCCCAGGGTGGGGTTGTATTGTTGTTATCTTATTGTATTTCATATTTCTGGAGTCCCATACTCTTGTTATGATATTCTTAAAGTCCATACCTTCATGGCTGATTTTCTAGCACGCTGCTCCTCTCTGCTGTGCAGTTCCTCATGGCTTCAGCTTCACATGAGCAGCTGTAGCTCATCCAGAGCACCCACCTATCTAATACATAGGACTCTCACTACAGGGTTGTTGGGTTTTTGGGCAGGGACAAGAGCTGGATCCATGATCCTTGTGGGTCCCTCCCAGCTCAGGGTATTCCATCATTCCCTAACTCTTTGGGATTCATAACAAAGTACCCAACTCCCCCTTTTCCCTCTCTAAGTCATTTCCTTGGCACGAGTCTGCAAGGACTGTGGACCCTCCTTCATTCCTTCTTTCAGGATGCACCAGGAGGCAAAGCCAAGCTCACACCCACTCTTCCAAGCCTTCTCTGCACAACCAGCCTGGGAATGCTTTCCATCATTTCTTTTCTTCTCTCTCCCAGCATTTCCTGACAGAAAGTCCTGATGGTGAAACAGAAGTGAGAGATGTGCGGAGCTGGCCGGATGTGGAAGCTTGCGGGTACATGAGCACATGGGATTTGTGAAGGACAGACCACCACCTCCCCAATAACACAGGTACTGCCCTTTTCCCAAAGCTAGATTACAGCTTTTACACTGATTCAGCTATAAACTGGATATTTAATATATAAAGGAAGGCTGTCTGTTCTTATGAGTCTTTTGGAAGCTCTGCTAACTTGCTGAGTTGAGGGTACAAAGGAATATTTCATTCTTGAATGGAATTTGGTCTTACTTACAGTAAGAAAAACATGGGAGTCAATGAAAAGAACTTAAAAGGAACTTAAAAAGTTCCTAAAAAAGAAAAAGAACTTAAAAAGTGTTCAACTGGAAGTTTAAGAACAGACAACCTTCCTTATGTATTATATATTCAGTGTAATCTCACTGTACTTGTTTTATTGGGAAGGTGGTGGGGGTCTGTCTGTAAAAGAATTTTAGTGGCAATTTAATCTTAGAGAAAATCTTCCTTCAGAAGCAGATGAAGCCATTAAATGTTTAAAGTGTAAATAATTCCATGGTCTGAGGACTGGACAGTGTGGCAGTGTGGAACTAACAGCCCAGAAAATGTTGACCACTTTCTCTCTTTCCTTTTGCTCTGTGCAAGAAACTAAGATAGAATTGTTCTTATCTGTTGGAATAGAAGCAAATCCCTTTGCCTTTACTCCTGAATATCACATTGGCTGTGCTGTATATGTTTACAACACATATTGCAGTTATCCTTTAAAAAAAAAAGATGAACCCCCCCTATTTAATTTCTGTTTGTTTATAAGAGGACTGGCTTTGTGATCTCATTCTCCATAGGCATTAAGCAGAAATAAGTCCAGATAATGAGCAGCCATAAAATAATGCATAACTGGATGAAAACTGCGTCTCCCTGTCCTTAATCCAATCCAAACTTGCCTGCAGTGCTTTGCATTTGCAGTCAGAGGTTTGCTGACATAGTCTGGGTAAGTAGCTATCTGTGGCCATCATTTATCTGTTCAGCACAAGCAGAACACTCCTGGAGAGGCAATGAGATGAAACTTCAGCTCAAAAGGCAGGCTCAGATTAGAGAACCTATAGAGAAATGCAAAAATAGCCCTGGTAAGGAAGAGTGAAAGAATTGAAGCCAGACAATGGCCTTGTAAGAGGATTTCCAAGATTGAGATAAGGACTCTGCTGAAGCAGTGGCAGGAGGGGAGGATTTTTGCAGTCACCCCCAGAGCTGGGTGCAGGTTTTTGTCTGCAGCCAGAAGGGCATCATGAGTTTCACAAGTGCACACTGCAGAGCTAAATAATGGAGAAACTTCTTTTAGGAATGCCACTGTGGCTGCCCCCTGAATCCCTGGAAGTGTCCACAGTCAGGTTGGATGGGGTTTGGAGCAGCCTGGGACAGTGGAAGGTGTCCCTGCTCTGCAAGGGTGGCACTGGATGGGCTTTAATGTCCCTCCCCACCCAAACCATCCTGGAATTCTGTCATTCTGAGAAAGCCAGAGCTTAGTCTCTGTTGTTTATAAAACACAGAATTCAGAATGTGGTTACAGTGGCAGGACCTCTCTCTGACTGGAAACTTGTTTTTCTTCTGAATTTGCCTTTGTAAATCTTTAAAACACCCCAAGTTAACTGAATGCAAATGCATGACAAAAACTTTCCTCCGTGGAAAGCTGGCTAAATAATTATATACAACAAATAGATGATTTTTTTTTTTTTTTTTTACTTTGGCTGCATTTACCTCTGTTCTGAGAACATTCAACCCTTCTGCTTGATACTCTGACAGGGTCAAACTGACAGAGTGCTTCTTTTCATCTTTGCAGCTCTTTGCAAAACATTCCAGAATGTACACAAACTTTCTTTTACTCCTGGCTGTTTATTTAAGTGTCAGCAGTTGAAAAAGCAAAGGTTAATATTTGCAGGCACTCTGAGAACTCCTAGCCTGGATTTCCATGTGAATCCCTGTCCCAGCAGCTCCCACAGGCTGGAGAGCAGCTTTTCCACCTTGTGTTTGCCCTGGGCTCTAGTGCTGAGCCCAGCACTAAGGAAGCTCCTTTAACTGCAGGTGTTCTTTCTTTTCTCCCCTGTTTTAGCTCCCTGTGTAGCTGGTTTTGTCCACTGAGCCACATGTGTTCTTTGAAAAGCCTGATTTCCCAGCTGTTCTGCCAGTTTTAATGGCTCTGTTTTTGTTAAACGTGGCCCTGTTGCTCCAAATTTTGTCCAGAAACACAAATTTACCAAAGAACCTGGGGCTGCTGCAGGGCAGAGAACTTTCTTCTTCTGAAAATAACAACAAAAACAAACAAACAAACAAAAAAAAAAAAAGAAAAAAAGATCATATTTCTTGATAAAATGGATATTTTGTTCCTCTTCTTTCTTTCTCAGCTGTTTTTTCCATTCTCAGCTTTAGCTGTGTGTTCACAATTCCCAGTGCAAGGAAGGGTGGTTATTTCTGTGCACAGGCAGGTTCGGGTGCACGTTCTTGGTAAGCTGCTGTGGCAGCACAGTAATGTATCCTAGCATCACTCTTTTCTTTAGGATACAACATTCCTGGCTTGCACTGTAGGCTAGGGAAAAGTAAGAAAAAAACACTCAGACATCTTGAATTATTGTGTGGGAAAATGAAGTGTTGCCAGGGTGCTGCCCAAAAAATCAGTGTGAGAATTAAAAATTGTTACCTTTCCCTGGAGCTTGAGTGATGATTAAATTCTTCTCCAGACTTCTGTGCACTGCTGGTTCCTTTTGCTGGAGAAAGTGAGCAGAGCTGGATTTTAATGAGATATTTCTCTTGATATGAGTTTGGTAGTTCTAGTCCTGAAAGAGGAGTCAAACATGTGTGTACAAATACATGTTCAAAAAGCGAATGCAAGCCTAAATCTGTTGGGAAAAGGCTGCTGTGACATAAAAGATACATCGATTATTAGGATTTAAATAAAATGGGCACTTCCCAACTCATTGGAACTTAAGGGAGGGCTGGAAATGAAGCTGGGAGGGCAGTGAGAGGAGGAAGAAGGAGGAGTTTGTGCCTGAGAGTGCAGGTGATGCCTCAGGTTTTAGTTTTTATATTTTTCAGATTCTGTGCTGCTTTAGTGTGTAGTTCTGAGCTTCTCATTGAGGGATGGTGAGCTCTGTGCACAGAGCAGGGAGACAAAACAATTCCTGCTCCAGCTGGGCACCAAGGACAAATGATCCAAACCTCAGGCCCAAGAGCACAAACAATGTGGGCTGAAGAGAGAAAAACAAGCAGGATGGGATTGCATGGGCTAAAGCTGGAATTGGACAATTAACTCCAATATGCAAATGGAGCAGAATTGATCAAAGTGACAGATCCCGTGACCGGGTGTCCATTTTGTGCCCATTTTGGTTCACCTTGGGTGCAGCCCTGGCTGGGCTCTTGTGCTGCCCAAGGTGGATCCATGGAGGAGATCCTTTTAATGAATCCCTGCTTTATTCTTTAGCTCTGTCTGGCCTCTGTTCTAGGGCAGCCTTCCCAAGGCATCACAGGGATATCTCTGAGAGAGCTGAGGGAGCCTGACCTGTGTCCTGCTGGAGAAAGGTACTGACAACACAAGAGCACCAGAACTGGGATGGACTCTTGGTTTGGCCAATAAAATTGGCAAGGGGTGTTGCCTTAAAAATGTGGCAGAGAAAGTCTTCCTGTGTTTCCCTCAGGCCCAGCAGAGGAATGGGAATTCTCAGGGGATAGAGGAGCTCACTGTTGGGCCTTGCTTGGGTTGGGTGGCACCCTGGTCACTGTCCTGATTGTCCCTCATGGGGCTGCAGGTTGGTCACTGGCTGAGTACCATGAGCACAGGAGAGCTGCCCAGAGGCAACCAGTGGCAAACAGGATTTTGGAACTCTAGTTGATGAGAATTTCAGATTTTCTGTGCTGCCAGGTACTGACCCCCAAGAGAACACTGCATTTGACCTGAGGCCGTGGAGAAAGCTTCCAAAATGGAATGATAGAACTGGGATTGTGGGCGGGGAGTTTCAACAAAAGTGTGTAATATCACATGGTGGAAAACTGAGAGTTAAAGGGTTTAGAATATAGTAATATATATAAACACGGTGGAGGTTTTAGGGCAGAGGCTGGTCCTTCTTCTTCATCTTCTTCTTCACCTTGTTCTCCCTGGGTTTGGGTGATTTTGTGTAATTGGATAAAAACTCCACATTGCAGGCCATGAGTGGTTGGTTACTGGGTTAAAAGTAAAAATAATTCAGGTGTCATTTCTTAATTGGACAGTTTATCCTTAAAAGGCCTCGCAGAGAGAGAGGTGGGGCTCCATTTTTAGTTTGTTAGAGTGAAGTGCTGTAGAACTCAGGGTTTGTGAGACTGTAACATAGATAAGAACTAACAAACTAACAAAATGAGTCCCAACAAGAAATACCATCTCATGATTTAATCCCAACCTTGGCAGAAAAGAAGCAAAAGAATCCACAGCAGGAAACCTGCTCATCAAGGGGAGATAAAATCCAGTGAAATCCTTTAAATACAAAGGCACTGATACCCAGCCCAAACAGTGAGTGCAGGGAAAACTGGTCCTGAAAAGGTTAAATTTCACAGACTGAAAGTTCACATGGAGTTACTTCCATTTTTTCAACAATATCCATTGTCACCACCTGCACATTCAGCAGAACATTGTCTCTAACAGAGAGAATTTTTCACACAGGGAAAAAAGAGTCTTTGAGACAAAAAGGTAGGGGCTGTTCTGGGTAAGGAGAAAAGGATGTTTCAGCATATTGGGAATCACTTTAAAAAGTGTCCCCTGGAGCAGAACTGCTCCTCCTCACATGAGGGATAGGCTGATTTCCTTTGGAGCACTGCCTTGTTGTTGCAGATTCATTGATTCCTGTCTGATGGATCCTGGGTTGGTTAGGTTTTGTTTGGTTTCCTTAATTTCTCCACAGCACAGTTTTTCAGCTCAGGTTTTCTTTAAACCTGGCAAACGTGGCCAGTATTTTCAAGTGATTCTGCATCTCAGAGTTCACTTTGCAAAACTTTGAGGAGAAAATTTTGTGCTTTTTTTGTACTTGTCAGAGCAGCTGTGCCCTCTCTGCTCCTCCTGGGGACTGAGAGCAGAGCTTGAAACTCCTGCTAATATAATTCTCTGTAGATTATGGTCATCTATCATTATTCCATCTAGCAAACACTCTTCTCTGATAAAAGGGGATGTAGTAACATTTGTATTTATGGTCTTGTTCAAAGGAGTGATGTGAGGTTAATTGGAAGGTTAATTAGGAGAGGTTTAATCTAAAGGCAACAAGTCTAATCTCCACTCTCAGATTCATGAGAGCTCTTTTCACTCAACTTTTCCAATAAATGCAACATTCCTTAGAGATAAGCATCTCTGACACAGCAGGAAACTCCATTTATTTCGAGGTGGTACCCAGGAATACTCATCTAGAAATAGAGTAAGGGGCTGTAACTGCCCTGGCTGTGCTGTGCTGTGCCAGCCGCACAAATTCTTCTTCCAACTCCAAAACTTGAGGCATGGCAGTCAGGTGAGGCTTCCTGGCAGGACAGCTGTGGGGAGTGGGGCTTATCTTGCCCTTTTTGGCAAGCACAAAGCAATTCCCAAGGTCAGCATCAATGTCTCTGTCGGGGACTCTATATTTTGTTAATCAATAAGCATGAGAAAGATGAATTGCTTTTAAGATTAACAGCCAATCAGTGCTGTAAGTGGAACAGTCAATGCCTGAAAGAATTGTGTGCCCTTCTCCTGAGCTGAGCTTCACAGAGCCCAGCCCTGCCCTCAGCTCCTGTGGCCATTTCTGCAGCCAGGGATTGGGTAATGGAATGGTCCTTTTAGGCCAAAGTCATAAATATCATATAAACAGAGAGGGGAAATTGAGAACCTCCTGAAAAGCTGCTCCCTTCTGCAGGGCTGAGTCCTGAAGCAGTAGGGATGGTGCAGGAGCAGTAGGGATGGTCCAGGAGCAATAGGAGTGGTCAGGGAGCAGTAGGAATGCTCCAGGAGCAGTAGGGATGGTGCAGAAGCAGTGGGGATGGTGCAGGAGCAGTAGGGATGGTGCAGGAACAGTAGGGATGGTCCAGGAGCAATAGGAATGGTCAGGGAGCAGTAGGACTGGTCAGGGAGCAGTAGAGATGAGTTCAGGAGCAGTCAGGATGGTCAGGGAGCAGTAGGGATGGTCAGGGAGCAGTAGGAATGGTCAGGGAGGAGTAGGGATGGTCCAGGAGCCATAGAGATGAGTTCAGGAGCAGTAGGGATGGTCCAGGAGCAGTAGGGATTGTCCAAGAGCAGTAGGGATGGTCCAGGAACAATAGGAATGGTCAGGGAGCAGTAGGGATGGTGGAGGAGCAGTAGGGATGGTCCAGGAGCAGTAGGAATGGTCAGGGAGCAGTAGGGATGGTGGAGGAGCAGTAGGGATGGTCCAGGAGCAGTAGGAATGGTCAGGGAGCAGTAGGGATGGTCCAGGAGCAGTAGGGATGGTCAGGGAGCAGTAGGGATGGTCAGGGAGACGTAGGAATGGTCAGGGAGCAGTAGGGATGAGTTCAGGAGCAGTAGGGATGGTCCAGGAGCAGTAGGGATGAGTTCAGGAGCAGTAGGAATGGTCAGGGAGCAGTAGGGATGGTCCAGGAGCAGTGGGGATGGTCAGGGAGCAGTAGGGATGGTGCAGGAGCAGTGGGGATGGTCCAGGAGCAGTAGGGATGGTCCAGGAGCCGTAGAGATGAGTTCAGGAGCAGTAGGGATGGTGCAGGAGCAATAGGGATGGTCCAGGAGCAGTAGGGATGGTCCAGGAGCAGCAGGGATGGTCCAGGAGCAGTAGGGATGAGTTCAGGAGCAGCAGGGATGGTCCAGGAGCAGTAGGGATGGTCCAGGAGCAGTAGGGATGGTGGAGGAGCAGTAGGAATGGTCAGGGAGCAGTAGGGATGGTCAGGGAGACGTAGGAATGGTCAGGGAGCAGTAGGGATGGTCCAGGAGCAGTAGGGATGGTCCAGGAGCAGTAGGGATGGTGGAGGAGCAGTAGGAATGGTCAGGGAGCAGTAGGGATGAGTTCAGGAGCAGCAGGGATGGTCCAGGAGCAGTAGGGATAGTCCAGGAGCAGTTGGGATGGTGGAGGAGCAGTAGGAATGGTCAGGGAGCAGTAGGGATGGTCCAGGAGCCGTAGAGATGAGTTCAGGAGCAGTAGGGATGGTGCAGGAGCAGTAGAAAAGCTCCAGGAGCAGTAGGGATGGTGCAGGAGCAGTTGGGATGGTACAGGAGAAGTTGGGATGGTCCAGGAGCAGTAGGGATGGTGCAGGAGCAGTAGGGATGGTCCAGAGACCAGCAGGGATGGTCAGGGAGCAGCAGGGATGGCCCAGGGAGCAGAAGGGATGAGTCCAGGAGCTCTTTCCTAAACTTCCTTCTGGCCCTGTCACTTCACCACGGTAGAATTAACCTGGTGCTTTTCTCCCACTCATCCTGTCCCTGCCTTACCTCCCCATCTCAATATTTCCCTTCCCTGCTCTTTGTGAGTACAACAGTGGGGAGGGAAAGAAGTGGCTGGAAGGAGTGAGAAGGTCTTGGTTGATTTGTTTGTCGTGTAGAATTTGTAGAATTAAAAAGAATCAAACCCTCTGCCACTTTGGGTGATAAATCCCAGCAGTCCAATGCTGTGCCAGGAGGAGTCAGGAGTGCAGAGGAGCAGGGAGATGACAGAAATGACATTTTAGTTCCAGCATGTGACTGCTGCAGATGCCTAAAGCAGGCAGAAGGGTAAGAAGATGAGAAAGTGCTACTGAGGGCTCTTAAGTCTTCAATAGGATTCTCTAAGAGTCCACTTAAAGGCAAATGGAGCACTCCAGGAAGGCAGCTGATGGAGGCAAGGAGAAGAGGTTGTTTTTGAAGTGTACCTTCTGTCTTCCACAATAGAGTATTAATTATCTTTTGAGAAAAAAAAGAGATTCTCAAAGTATCTGACTGTAGACACACGGTTCTACAGGCAAGAGCTTCCACTTCAATCTGGAAAATTTTCTTTTTATTAAGATTGTTTGAAAAATCCTTATCATGTTTTATGCTTCAGAATTCAACAGTTGCCCTTTCCACCCTTCTCTGTTTTTAAATATTTCCTTTCTTCATTTTTGCCTTAACTCATATCAGCATTAAGATTTTCACACTTTCCCTTTTTGTGTTTGTACTTAGCAGCTGTATTTATAGCTTTAATTTCTATCTCCTCTTGAATTTCACCAAGATAGGATGTTTTAGAAGTTTGTTTCTCATAGAGGTCACGAGGGAGGACACTGTATCTGGTATTGGTGCCTGACAGCTTTGGGAGGTGTTAATCTGTATTGACGTTTGCTCTGCAAAGGGAGAGAGCCTGTGGCCTGTCAGGTGAAGAACCATGGGAAGTGTCAAGTGAGTGAGCAAAGTGCTCCAAGATGCTTCTCCTCATTACAGCAGCAGGGCTGGCACTTGTCTCCTCTAATTAACCAGCAGCTCGCTGCTGAGGGAGTGCCCTTCCTCCTCCTCTTCATCCAGGCGAGACTGGAACCCCTCCGAAGTCCCGGCTCCTGCTGTGTGTTTGAGCCCAGGTGAGCTGCTGCCTGCTCCCACTGCCCGTGGCAGGCTTGGCTGCAGCCTCTGCCTCTGCCCAGCCTCTCCTGCAGCCCTGCTGGGGTGTGCTGGGCTTATCCCACACCTCTCCCTGCTCAGGACAGAAGCACAGTCTGCTTTCTGTCAAGGTAAAACCGGCGCCTCCCTCTTTCCTCACACTCTGCCTGGGGACATCAGCAGCCTGCAGGAGCTGGAAGGTGAGTGCCACCCTCCTGCCATGCCATAAGGGCCATCTGGATGCTGTGGCAGGACTGAAATAGCACTTCAAGGCAGAGGCAACACCTCCAGGGGCTCTGGAGTAGCAGCCACCTTGTTTGCATCAGTGAGAACAGTCCCATGGCCTTTCTCAGACTTGTGTGAGACCAAGAGCCCAGACAACGTGGGAAACAGCCTGAAATCTCATCCTGAATGTTTAGGTGAGAGAGTGTGGTCCTTCCCAGCTCTCAGTAAGACTGTGCTGGTCTCAGCATTCCCATTGTTTCCCCTTGTCCTGGAGATCAGATCCTGGCCCAACACCAGCACTGCCAGCAGTCAAACCCAGAGATGATCCAGCATTGTCAAACCCAGGCATGGTCCAGCCTTTTAACCATGAAAAATCTCCTGTTCTGGCTAGGGTTGGTTATCTGCCTACTTATTGCATCCCCACCTCTGCTTAGAGGAGTTGTCTCCATGGTAAGTTAATGAATGATGGCCTAAGACACCTTTTCTGTATGAAAGAGGAAAGACTTCCCTCCCATACCCTTCTTTTCCAGCTGCTCAGACATCCAGACAAAAACACAAAAATCTGCTTGGTCAGCCCCAGGTTAAATGCAGGTGGAGATCCAATTAGGAATCCCTGGCTCTTTAGCTGGAACTGGTTTTGTCCTTTTCTGGTGGCTCCTTTTTCTTATTTGTGCAGGCCCAGAAGTTTCTCAGCAAGCAGGGCCCTCCCTCTTTTCATCTGTCAAATCCATGGGATGTGGCATCCCCTGGGGCAGGGAGCTGCACAGCAGACTCAGAGGGAATGTTCAGCTGGGCCAAAATGCTTGAGAACAGGTCAGCTCCAGGCACTGGGGTCACCACAGCCCTGGTGATGTGTGGCAATGGGAATTCCCACCTGGGACCTCTCCTTGGGCTGGGCCACAAACGCCATCTACGTCCAGCATTAAAAACAAAAGGTCTGAGTATGAGAGGAATTGTTTCCAGCATGAGGTGGCCACAGCAAAGAGCATTTGGGAATGTCCAGGCAGTGGCAGGGTGCAGCAAGGCTTGGAATGTGCTGATGTGCAGCTTGCAGCATCAGTGCTCCAGCACAGAGTGATGGGGAGCAGAGCACAGCCTGGAGGGGAGGAAGAAGAGCTCTGGAGAGAGCAGAAGCCCTGTCCCACAGGTTGGAGGTGTAAACAAACTGTTTGTTATTCCTTTGTGACAAGGCACAGCACTCCACATTTTTGCTTTTAATTTAGCTCCAATTCTTGAAGTCTTAGAGCAGTAGTTTGAGGTTGTTTTGGTTTTGAAGGTGAGGGTTTTGAGAAGCACTTGATCCTGAATATCCACATCTCTCTGTGCCCTCTCAGACATCATGGCATACTGAGGTTCCTAACTGCCTTTTTATCTTGTACATTTAACTCAGCCATGAGTTTTGTTTATGAGTAACAGTGAAAAATGACCCCACACACAGAAATCTTTGTGGTGCCTCCGATAACAGTGAAAGAACAAATTTCAAGGATCAACAGCCTCTCCAAATTCTCCTTTTGTAACAGGCATAACAGCAAAGTAATCATCATTAGAACAGTAATTTTGTTCCAGCAACCCTTAAGCTCCTGCTGTGCCACTGTATTGCACTGTACTCTGTGCTGGGCTGATGGAAGGAGGGGCTGATTCTCTTAACTAAGTTTCAGAATAATTGGAGGTCTTTTAAGAGAAAAACTTTGTTTTGATATAGGAATTTCAAAGGTGAATGGAAGCTTCAAAAGAGGCACAGGGAATACAAAGATAATAGGATTGAGTTCTTAGTGGTGGGTAGCTCTTGGCTTTAGATTGTTTCCTGTGAAGATACTGGTTCCTTCTTTCCACACCAAAAATATGTCAAAACAAGAAATTTAATTTGTTCAGTTCTCTTGGATGCCATATGTAGCTGTCGTTTTCTTGATTTAATGTATAAACATGAGAAGGCATCTTTGCCATGAAATTATATTAACAAAAACTGCCTTTCTTCCAAGTACTCCTCTGAAAACTGGCTGTATCTTTGAAAACCAGCACGACAGAGGCCGTGTCACAAACACACAGAGCCTCGTGAAACGCCTTTGGTCTCGTATAATTTTTATACTGAGCTGTGAGACGCTGTCCTGTAGAGGTGGAAAACTCTGAGGAATGAAAAGGAAGCTGTAGAAATGAAAAAAAAAAAAGAAAAACTTCTGTGTTGCTATGGATCCTAGAAGCTTAGATCCCTGGCAGGCTGCTTGTCTTGCAAGCACTGCTCCTTCACACCCCTTTTGATGAAGACATTTGTGCAGTTGTAGAAGAGCAGAAAACCACCGAGAGGTTTTCTGAGTCATCTCCATGCCAGATCTGCTCAGCTGATTTTATTCCTGAGAGGAAGGCAGAAATCCCAAAGTCTCCCCAGCATACCTGGTTTAGGACTTTCTGGCTTTGTGGTTAAAAGTTTAATTCCAGGATGTGGAGGGATAGAATGTAAGAAAATAGTGCAGAAGTAATCTCACACCTGAGGAGTTGCAGCTGCACTAATCACCAGAGATTAGAAACAGGCCTACTCTTAATAGGCCACAGCTGTGTCCAATAAGATGATGAGTGCTACAAAAGAGTGGGTAGCTGGGTGAGGAGAGATGTGGAGTTTGTTGGTTGTGTTGAGAAGAGTGATGGAGTTTTTGGCTGTGCTGTGAAGAAGAAGGAGTCAGTGCTGTGAGGAGATGACCATGAGAAATCACCAAGAAGATATGGGAGCTTTTACAATAAGATGGCAACACCGGGGTCTTTCTTTCTGTCTTTGTGGTTAAAAGTATGATTCCAGGATCTTTTTTTCTGTCTTTGTTTTAAAAGTTTAATTCTAGGATCTTTCTTTCTGTCTTTGATGTTCTCTTCCCATTCCTTTCCTGTGCTCCTGTGAAAAAATGTCGCTGGAGATGTTTTTCTTAATTTTGATCTGCTGAATCTAACCCAACCCAAACACACCTACACTCAAGACAAGCTTTTGAAATGACATGTGTGTGTGCCTGGCTATTTGCACAAACCATGAGATGAATGTTAAAAAAAAAGGCTATAACAAGGACTCTGACAAAGATCCCACTGTCTGCTATTTAACATCTGCATTTTAATGATGTAGAAGTAGAAATCTTTTGCTTGATTGAAAATCAGCTACCTGGTCACACATGAATATGGGGCACAGCCAACTATTTTGGCTCTAATTTGTACAGGTAGATCAAAAAATATTGGCATGCCTTGATATTTTTAGTATTCTACACAAAGCTTTTCACCATTGGTATTGATTTCAGATTTTTTGCTTGTCTGGGGAATGGGAAGATTAATGAATAAACTCCGTTCTTTCATATTACAGTTGAGTCTAATTAGGTGATGGGATTAACTAATGTCAAGCAGCCACTGGAATTGTGTTGCTCTGTCTTTGACAAGGGTATTAAAAAAAATCCAACCAAAAAAAAGCCAATTTTTCTTCATGTCAAGGGAGAGTGTGTAGCAACGTGTTTTGCTGAGGACAAGAGGAAAATGGTGCTGGGTGAGAAGAAGAGGAGGGGTGTGGGCAATGAGAGGGGATGTGAGTGAAGGAAGAGGCGTTTGGCCGTGAGCCACTGTAAACCAGCTGACTTTTCCTTCAACAATCCATGGGTGAGAGACTGGGAGGTTTTAGAAGCTCAGTAACAATCACACAAGTTGTTCAGTCAAGAGAATAATTATGCTTTTAGGGCTCAGGACTTCAAGATGCTTCTCTGTATACTTAAATACTGCAAACTTTAAAATTCATAAACATAGGAAAATGCATCTCCTAAAAGCCGAAGCAGACAATGGTATCAGAAATAACACAGACTGAGTATTTTCCCCTGGAGAGACAGACTTTTTTTCACTTTCAGCATGTTTCTTTCCTGAAATGTCAGCCTTTATGCAATACTCTGCTACTAGCCCACATATGATCTTTTTTCTCTTATGTTCTTGCAGTTTCAATAAATGCCACAATGGATTACTCGTGCATTCAACCCAAATGTTTACTTTTTATTACTCTCTTTATTTTTCCTCAGAGTTCATTTTGGTGTATTTAACAAGCAACACAACAAGGGGAAGCAGCCTCAGGTCATGCCAGGGAAAATTTAGATTGGATATTAGGAAAATTCCTTCATGGAAGGGGTTGCAAAGCACTGGAACAGAGTGCCTGAGGCAGTGGTGGAGTCACAGTGGAAGTGTTCAAAAATATCATGATATGGGGATGTGGTTTGATGGTGAACAGGATGGTGCTGCTGAGTTTATGGTTGGTTGTGATGGTTTTAAAGGTACTGAACAATCCTGTGAGTCTGTGGTTTGATGCCTAATCCAAATCCCCTGTGGGCAGCCTCAGGTGCCTTTGTTCTGCAGTGTGAGGAGCAGTTTGCTGTGATCCTGGGCCCTTGGGCATCCAGGGCTGGGGCCGCTCCAGCAGCTGCTCCTGCACCAGCCCTGGCCACAGAGGAGATGCTGCTCCTGGCCCTGTCATTTCTGCCCTGATCCTTCACCCTTTCCCCACTGCCCTGACCTCAGCAAATCCACCCCTGGCTTTGTGTCAAGCTTGAGTGGTTTGAAACAATTGCTCTTCTCTTCTTCCAGTTAAAAATCAATTCTATCAATGCTGGAGAACTTGAACTGTTTTCAAAAGGCCTTCAGGTTGTCTTGACCAACAACCCTGCTGTCATCAGGTGTGCTCCTGGCCAGTGTCAGACAGATGAAAGCCAAACCAGTGCCTTGCAGCATTCCCAGGTGTCTGCTGCTCCTGTGTCAGAAAGGAAATGGCTTTGAAGGAATTAAAAGCAAAATGTTGAACTGGAGAGGTGACACAGCAGCAATGTCTGTCAGAGACTGCTCTGGCCATGGCAACTCATCACATGGGGGAACAAAAGCAGCACATTCCTTTGGATCTGCCTACAGAGGTGTGGGTGTGGCAGGGAATTAACTTCATCTTTTGTTAAATAGGTATTTTTAAAAATATTTAATGCATTGATGGGGAAACTTGCATGAGTGACTCTACAACCTGTGTTTAGATAAGGTGTCATTATGATGACTCTGCCCCCCGCTGCTGAACCTCATGGATATTCCTGTTTCCACACAGGGAGCTCTGATTTGGCATGCAGAACCTCATGGATATTCCTGTTTCCACACAGGGAGCTCTGATTTGGCATGCAGAACCTCATGGATATTCCTGTTTCCACACAGGGAACTCTGTCCCTGGTGCTGAACCTCATGGATATTCCTGTTTCCACATAGGGAACTCTGTCCCTGGTGCTGAACCTCATGGATATTCCTGTTTCCACACAGGGAGTTCTGATTTGGCATGCAGAACCTCATGGATATTCCTGTTTCCACACAGGGAACTCTGTCCCTGGTGCTGAACCTCATGGATATTCCTGTTTCCACATAGGGAACTCTGTCCCTGGTGCTGAACCTCGTGGATATTCCTGTTTCCACACAGGTTGCCCTGGTTTGGCATGCAGAACTCCACTGCCATAGCAGGGCTTCAGCTCACTGCTGGGACAGACAGCCAGGGTAGGAAGTACCAGCACTTTAATGCTGGAATTCTCCTTTGAAAAAGCAGGAGAAATGATTAATACCAATCAAAAGCTTTGTGGGAAAAAACACTGTCAGAATTGGGGGTAAGTTTTCAGGTGATTACAGCATAGATGATAAAAGTGCTGTGTGTTTAAAAGCCTCTGTGTGTTTAGACTGCTCCAACACCTGTGGCTGTAGCACACATGACATCCCTTTAGGAGATCTGTTCCCTGGGCTGTGCTCTGTCTGTGTTAATCCTTTTGCATAAAGCATGATGGCATTGCTAATAAATATGCAGCTGGCGAAAGTGGAGTGCCTTTGAGAGCAGTTTATGCAGCCAGCTGCAGCTGCTGGAGTTTGATCCAGGTGATATTAAATCTGTATCCCTCTGAGGTGGAGCTCTTTGAGGGGAGCACGCACAGATTTTGTACCTGAGGCTGCACCTCCTGCATCAACAGGACAAAAATTGTAACTCTGCCAAGCAGTTAAAAAGTAGGAATTATGCTTTGCACCTGAAAATAGCAAGTTACGAGTTTTGGTAAGACACTGGCCATATGAAGGAAATTTCATGGTAGCTGGTTCTCTATTTCAGATGGAAAAAAAACCACAAAGCAGCAAACCTTTCAGGCTAGAAATGGAAGTCCTGAGACAAGTGCAGTATTGTAATGGTGAAGAAAATTAACTACTGCACTATTTTTCATTTTTGTGTACGGTTAGATTCTCCAGAATTGCTGCTGTTCCTTCAGAATCAGTCAGAAAAATGCAGGAGGGCTTATCCTGGCTGGAAAAATGAGTTAGATGTTGTTGCAAAGTCTCTCCCAACCCTACAGTTCTGTGATGCCACAGATCCTCCAACACTCAGGTGATACTGATGGCATTTTTAAACAGCAAATGCAGCAAATTTGATAAGCTAAAACCAGAACAGAACACTTAAAAAGTGGTGTTTAATAAGCCAAACCTTCAAGGTAGCATTTCAAAGACATTTATGATGCGCAGAAAATGCCTGAAACTCTTGCAGGATTTCTATTGACTGGCTTTCATTTGACTTCTTGTGCTATCGACAGGATTTCCAGATGACAAACCTGAGTGTTTGTCCTGGAGCTGTGTGTCAGCAGTGGGCAAATCACAACAGTTTGAGGAGTTTAGAGACAAACTACCAAAAGAAATGAAAAATGGATACTTTCTGGCTGTGAATTCCTATTACCTTCAGATCTGACTTCTCCATATTTCTTGTAATTAAAAATTTAAAGCCTAATATTAAATTCCTAAAAAAATCATTAATAAAGCCTATTAAGCTGAGCTACAGTTTCCCATGAGATGTTGAGGCTGCCTTTAGTTGATTTTTCCAATTTCATCATTTTGTATCCTTTGCAGATTTGCTGCTTTTTAAACTGAGGGGTTTTGGTTTAGTTTGGTTTGTTTGTGTCTGTCTGTGTAGGAGGGGGGGGTTAATACCACAGCTGAACTTGAGATTTCCAAATATGCCCAAGGAGTTGAAAATAGCCCAGAGGGTTTCTTGGTATGGACCTTGTAACACCTCACAAACCAGATTTTGTTTTTTCCAACTCTTTGCAAAAACACTGTGGTGAAAAGCAACCACTGAAAGCACCCCAGACTCATTTTGTCCTTGTTTCCAGCCAAGGGGTTATTTCAGCTCTTGGGCTTAGACATTCTCTGGGTGTTTGTGCAGCTCCATTCAAGTCTCTGAGTGTTTAAACACAGTGGCCAACAGGATCACCAGGAAGAAATAAGTTTAATTGTTGATTTTGATACAGATTGTGGTGATTCAGGCTTGTGACAGCTATGATTTGTTTGCCATTGGTGAGACAAAATAATGGCTCTGAAGTTTTTTTCTGCAGCAGAGCTGGAGAGAGTAAGAAAAAGAAAGGGTTTTCCTATCCCACATTCTGCTTCCAAGTTGCTACACATACCCTGAATTTCAAAATTTATCTTTTTTTCCTCTTATTTTTCTGTAATTATGTGTGGGCAGTAGTTTGAGGGAGGGGATTCTGCCCCTGTGCTCAGGTGAGACCCCACCTGCAGAGCTGCCCCAGCACAGGAGGGACCTGGAGCTGCTGCGGAGAGCCCAGGGCAGGCACCAGCATGGGCAGAGGGATGGAGCAGCTCTGCTGGGAGGAAAGGCTGGCACAGCTGGGGGGGCTCACCTGGACAGGAGAAGCTCTGGGGTCACCAAACTGTGGCCTTGCAAGGCCTGAAGGAGCTGCAGGAAACATGGAGAGAGATTTTGGACAAGGGATGGAGTGGCAGGACAAGGGCGAATGGCTCCTACTGACAAAGTGTGGGTTTGGATGGGATATTGGGAATTAGGAATTGTTCCCTGGCAGGGTGGGCAGGCCCTGGCACAGGGTGCCCAGAGCAGCTGTCCCTGGATCCCTGGCAGTGCCCAAGGCCAGGTTGGATGGGGCTTGAAGCAGCCTGGGACAGTGGAAAGTGTCCCTGCCCATGAGCCTTAAAAAGTTTCTTTTTAACTCTATGATTCTATGAATGTAACTTCATTAAATTATTTGGGTTCTACCAAGATTTGCTTCAGTCTGACACCTCTGCTCTACCAGGCCCTCTCAGGCAGACTTGCTGCTCAAAATGCACCTTGCTTTTACTTCATCCTTGGCAACCTCCAGCCCAGGGACAGCAATCCTCAAGGAAAGATCTGAGGGGAGCTGGAGGAGGCTCTTGTGCAAACCTGTTGTGTCTGCTCTTCCAGGTGAAGTGGCTCTGAAGAAGGAAGCAGCTTCCTTCTCTGCTCTCAAAGATTTTATCCTTTGTTCCTCTTTTCCTGGCAAAGCTGGGACTGATGCTTTCAATGCCTCATCTTCTTGCCTGCAGATTGTATTTCTCTTGCCATGAACAAGTGCCAGTTCATAAATGGATGAGAAAGAAACTTATTACTTCATGTGCCAGTAGTTGTTTCACTCATGAAAAGCAACATTTTCTTCCCCTTTTCCCTTTGTATGTGATCCAGAAATGATGTGCTGGCTTATAGGAATGAAAGGGCTGTCAGCATCCCTGAGATGTGAATCTCAGCTGTATCAAAACACCCTCTTGGTCACGAAGGCATCCAGAATTCAAAAGGTTCTGTGGCAGTTTTGCACCTTCACCCTCTGGAGAGCACCAGTGAAGGTGGAGCCTGGCAGGAGAGCCAGAAGGGACATCCTGCTTCAGTCTGGGTGCTTTGGTCCATCCTCCCTGTGAAGTGCAGGAGCCCTCAGGAAGGAAGGGGAGATGAGTGGGGAGGAGGCAAATGAAGTGATTTGAGAGGGAAAGGAGCTTTGCAAGAAAGGAGGAGCAGTGTGACAGTGTTCACAGGGGTTCTTGGATGAGGGAAGAGATGAGAATGTTGACTCCATGTTTCAGAAGGCTTGATTTATTATTTTATGATATATATTACATTAAAACTATGCTAAAAGAATAGAAGCAAAGGTTTCATCAGAAGGCTAGCTAAGAATAGAATAGAAAGGAATGGTAATAAAGGTTTGTCTCTTGGACAGAGAGCCTGAGCCAGCTGGGCTTTGGTTGGCCATTAATTAGAAACAACCCTATGAGACCAATCACAGATGCACCTGTTGCATTCCACAGCAGCAGATAATCATTGTTTATATTTTGTTCCTGAGGCCTCTCAGCTTCTCAGGAGGAAAAATCCTAAGGAAAGGATTTTTCATAAAAAGATGTCTGCAACAGAGCAGTGTGGAGCATCCTAAGGGAAGAACTGCATTGGAGAACAAGGAACAGTTCCATGGGGAAGAGGAAATACAATAATCCAGTAACAGGGCAGGTTCTGTGTGAAAGCAATGTGGGATGAGAGGAAAAAAATGGTTCTGCTCATCTGGGAAATGGGACACGGAGAGATGGGAGAGCACAGCCAAGACCAAACCAAAGGAACAAGCAGAAGGAGACCTCAAGCCACCCTCAGCTCCTGTGTGATGAATTCAAGTGCAAGGGCAGAGATTGCTGTGTGTTCTTGAGCAGATGTGTGCTGGGGAGGGAGAAGAGCCCTCCTCAGCAGTTCTGGTACATTAATGTTGCTGTCTGCTCTTCAGAGACTTTTTATGAGGGTGCATCAGCTGCTCCTCCAGGATGAAGAGTCAATTCTGAAGGCTCTTTTCTACATCCTTGGCCTGTGTTTTGGTCCCCATATGCTCCCCTTCTTACTGATGAGCTAAGGGAATGAATAGCAGACAGTATTCTCCATCTGAGGACATTATTAATGGAATGGAGAGAGTTTAGGGCACTAAAACTCTGCAAACACAGGGTAAGTTTAGTGAATAGTACAGGTGAAAAAGAGGTGACAGGACCAGGCTTAAGGTGGGGATTTCTTTTAAAAGGTCATTTGCATTTCGAGATCAACTTAATATTAAAAGAAAAAAAAGAAGATAACACAAACACAAAACCTGGAGGAATCCAAAGGTAGATTATTTGTGTTTCAATAAGTATTGTAAGTTCAGCTGAGCATGGTTGGTTTTTTTTGGATTACCTTTCTAAAAATGAATTCACAAATCCTCTACCCTTGCAGCACCCTTCTCAGGGTGTTATCAAACCTTCTCCAGATAGAATTCTCCATTTTGGATGGCAGGCATTCTTTTTTGATCTTTGTTTGACTTAATATTTGCCTGCATCATTCTGCTGCTGTTTCCTGTCCTCAGCTCACCAAGCCATGCAGGCCGCCCTCTCCCAGCCACTGGTATTTGCTGTTCCACCCCTGTGGGTGCCCTCCTCAAAATTTATCACTGTCCATTTGGTTTTCCAGCCCCAAGTCCCTGATGATAACACAGAGATAACAGCTGTGTGGAGTCAGACAGCAGCTCCAGCTCTGTGGAGTCTCTGTGGTTCCTCCTGATGAGAGCAGCCTGATGGTCATCCAAACCATCTGCCTGATGGCCATGGGGATAATTTGTTTTTTAATGAGTCCAGTGACTCACTCTGCAAGAGTGTCCTTGTCTGTTTGGGTTGGCACTCTGCTTTGTGTTGCACTGGAAGCCTTTACAATGCTCTGTAAACATTCTTTATACTCCTCAGAGCTCACTTCAATAAAAATGAACCCTGAGTGTCTAAAATTTGGAGAGGGCCTGTTTTCCATTTCCTGTCTCCATGCCAATCCAAAACCTTCTAAAATAAGTGCTTGTTGAATACCCCTAATTATTTTCTTTGCTCAGCACTCTCATAATAGTGTAAAATATCAAATGTGAAGCTTCTTTCTCCCTTTTCTCTTTGTCTTCTCCCCCATTCTGTACATGCTGTGTTCCTGCCACAGGATCATTCATGGAAAGAAGAACATGGAAATAACATGAAAGGTGTTTATGGGCTTTGTTCCCATTTCCTGACAGGTTGTTCTGAATCAGGATGATAACGAATGAATGATACTCTGGATTAATGACACAGGGGGAGGTTTTGCTACTCCTGAAACCAAGGGAAGTGATTCCATTGACCTTTCGGTGCCAGGATTTCACTCTAAGGATTGAATTGAAACTGAATCTGGGTGTAGAGACTCGGAAATGGCTTTTAGGATAATGTCTGAGTGCCTTAGAGTCTCTCCTCAGTGCTAATAGTCAGGGGAAAGATGTCCTTGGTGCCAGCAGCATTTTCCAGTGCACTGCCTCCAGTTTCCAGTGCTTTGTCCTCTAGAGTCCGTGTGGGTGTGTGTCCTATCACTCATTAAATAATTACATATATTTATGTCTCCTACAGAAGTGTTCTTCACGTGTGTGCACATCCACCTTAGCAAATGCTGGAGCTTTTCAGCTCTCAAAGGTATTTTTCTGCCTGGTGAGCCGAGTTGTTGGAAGTAGGAGTTGCTGATGCGCCGCTTAAAATATATTTAAACTTGTACAAAGAAGATTATATAAAAGATACTGCTGGAGATGAGAAGAAATTCTTTCTGAAGTAATTTTGAGCTAGTAATTGATGGAGAGCTGGCTTCAATAGCTCTCTTTTTGTGTTTTAGAGTTCAAAAGGAGATTGTGTCATCTCTTTAGCAGGTGTTGCAAGCAACTAAATACTTTGTTTAAATATTTTGTGTAGTTAAGCAAATAAATTTTGAACAGATAGCTTCCATTAACCACCTGATTAGAATATCAAACATGCACCCTGTTTCCAAGAGTCCTAAAATATCCCCAACCTAAATTTTGAAGATGTGAGTTTATGTAACTGTGATGAACCTGGAAGATTTGGTGCTGAGCTGGTGATCTGACCCTGAAGAAGGTGGAATTTCTCTGTGATAATGCTAAAATTAGAATTAGACGATCCCTTCTCTTTTACTTTGTTACATTTGGTCATTTCTGCTTTATTGCATCTGTGCACATGGCAGTTGTGGTACTCCAAGGCATCCCCAGGCATATTTTATGCTGGGAAGATAAAAATGAAGCTCTTGGCCATTGCCTGGGACTTTAGACTTGAGGTGTCTCAGTCTTGGCATTAGCAGGTTGAAGAGATTTGGAAAGAAAAGAGTGGGGGAGGATGCTCAACAATGAATATAAAATATAAGGAAAATGTATTGACAACATTAGCAAATAAATCAAGCACTGATGTAGGAGCTTCTAAGTCTGCTCATTAAATATTTACATTTTACACTCTCAAAAAAGGAAAATATGTTGACATCTCAATTTATCTTTTTTGAACAAACTGTCATACCTGGCATGGTATAAAATTGATAGCAAAGAATAAACTGGTCTGGGAAAGTCAATTAGATTTCTTGAAAGAGTGAAAATGACACTGAAAAAAAAGTGTCTTTGGAGGCTTGTTTGGCTGGGCTTTATACCTTGACTGTTATGTTTATATAGGATGATGACAGTTTGTGGTAGAGCACAAAAAGTTTCCTGAACCTATCTTCTGGAAAGTTCTTCTTTGGCATTTTCTGCCCTAACTCCAGTGGGCCAAAGGATGGGTGTGATGAACATCAGCCAGGAATGGCCTGGGTTGTTTTACTTTGCATATGGAAGTGACCTGCAGGAGATCTTGGTTTGCAATTAGAATTGGAATTTAATTATTGGAATTAATAGAAATAAATTTGGAAAATTTTTTTCTAACTGTTCAGATCCTTAAATGCACATAACGTCACATTAATAAATTGTTCTATATTTGAGAAGGGTAAAAAAAAGAGAATTATTTAAACTGTTTTCATATTTTTAGAATTCGTCTTTGATGCTCACAGTAACCAGACCTCTTCTTCAGCCAGGGTGTCTGTGTCTGCCGTGGGATTTCTTTTCCATATGGGTTGGAGAAGAAAAAAATAGTCATTGTGGAAAAAAATTTAGTCAGTATCACTGGAATTTTTGGTCTTGGGTGAAATTTGAGGGAATGATGTCTCTGAAGGCAGCTCCTGTGTGTTGTTACTCCTCCCTTACCTGAGGATGGAAGAGGGCTCTGGATTTATTGCAGGGATTTTGGCACATGGTAAATGCATGTATTCCAGCAAGATGATGTTTCTAATCAGATTGGTTCTGTATTTACAGTTTCTAAATGGCATTTCCTCTATTTCCCAGGCACAGAGTTTGTGTGTGCTGCCTTGAGGATAAGGAGGCAGCAGAGCACTTTTCCCCCTGTGAGTCTGTGCTGTTCCATCCCTCACAGGCTTTACCAAGCCCTGCATTCAGGAGGGAGACCAATCTGATCTTCACTCCATTTCCACGTGCCACTTGGCATTTCCTGCCACAGTGTCACATTTTTATTGATTCCAGTATTGACTGACTGAACACCAGCACAGCCAGAGCTGCATCAGGCTCATGCAGGAGAACACAGAAATATATTCCCAAAAAATCGAAATACTCACAGGGAAAATGTGTGCTGTGCAGTAGAGAAAATTTCTGGACACTTATGACCCAGTGATGGTCACAGGCTCTGCAAATCAGTGAGAAAAAGCGGGTAATTAAAATTACTGCCTCTGCAGGGAAAAGCCACAGGCTCAGCTGTAAAAAACTTCATCTACAGACAGGGGCTCAGCTTGGTATTTTGAAGTGAAAGGGCTGGAAAAGGCATGGAAAAACAAGGAGAGAGGGGGAAAGAAACTGGAACTCTCAGAAAACAGGAAGAGCAATGAGGATCCTGTGGTGAGGGCTGTGTGCTTGCTTTTTTCCCCTTTCCAGTCTGATTTGCTGTAATTAGGATGGCCTTTTTTTAGGATGGCCTTTCCTTAGACACAGCTCTTGCTGTTGCAAATGGAAATGGTTGTGTGGACAGAGACTGAAGCACCTGAGATTTTTGAAACTCCAAGTCTTGCTTGTTGAGCTATGGAGGGTAAGAGCTTGAAAGAAAAGTGAGATGGACGCTACAGGAAGGTTGGATAATATAAGGGCTGCAATGGAGGCTTTTTTTAAACCTCCTGTAACAGAAAATTGGCTGCAAACAAGATGTAAATAAATAGTAATGTTGTTAACAAAAAGGGAAAATGCCTCTGGATGAGATTTTGAAGGGGAGGGTGAGAATTGACTAGAAATGTGTAAATTAAGAGCTGAGAACAGTTCTCAAGCAAAAGGAGGTGTATTTTTGTGTCAATTTAGGATGGAGATGGTCTAGCTGGACATGCTACCTCAGCTGTACACCAAAGCCTGGGTTTAAAGCATTAAAAATACTCACTGACGAAGCTGTGTAAGAGAATTGTTGGTGGGATCCACTGGGGTGGGCTGAATCCTTTGGCCCTTGTCCTGAGTTAGACCAGTCTGAAGCACAGCATTAACAATTTCAGAAAGTGCATGAATGATGTGAATCACTGCTTTTTCCCCATGCCAGGCCTGGATGTGTAAGGCAAGAAGCACAGTGGGCAGGTCCAGAGGGATCAGCTCATTTTCTGAGCAGGCTTGAGAGGAAGGAGCCCATTGATGTCAGATTCTTGGCTTGTCCTGAGAGGGGAGAAGGACGTGGATTAACAGAGAATAGAATTATCATAGAATTAGCAAAATGGAGAATACTCCCCCCAGGTATTGATGTCCCTCAGCTCCTTACCCTGGGGCACAGAGCAGGGAGGGGATGTGGGCAATGAGCATGGATGTGTTTTGTGGAGATGGGATGAACAAGGGGATAAACACTGCCTGCTGCTGAGTGTTCTGAGGAAACCATGGCTTCCCACACAGGGCTCAGCACAGGCAGGAACTGGTGAGTTGTTGGTTTCTCAGCTGTTTTAATGACCCGGAAAGGCCCGGGGTGGCCTTGGGCAGCCCGCGCTCCAAAGGACGAGAAGAGGCTTCAGATCTTTTCTTGGTCTTCAGTGTTTATTAGTTATTTATCTAAAATATTTTCTCTCAGCCCGACAGAGGTCTGCAGAGCAGCCAGCCGTGAGCACACTGCGAGCCCCCGGGGCGGTCACCTATCTTTATACTCAAAACTATGTATACAATATTTACCTATTTCCCCCAATACCTTTTACCCTTATTGACCAGTGCACTTTTAGTAATAACCAATCCCAAAGTGCCAACATCACCACAGAAGATGGAGGCCAAGAAGAAGAAGGACAGGACACGCCCCAATTCCTCCATCTTACTTCTTTAGACCCCCCTGTACAGAAATCCCAAACCCTGTGTCTTACACTCTAATTAACTTATCCCTTCACCATTCACCCAGTGAAATCCCCCCATCCTCATACAGGTGTCGTCTCCCGTGTAGGATCAAAGTCCAGCCACCAGACACTGCTGGCAACATTCCAGGACCTCCGAGCCCCCCAAGGGTGGTCTCGGTCACTCTGCACATCAGTCCTGAGGTGCTGAGATCCCACAGTGAGTCAGATTGCAAAGTGTGCCTGCAGCAAATGCAAAGCCTAAAGATTCATGATCTGTCCTGCTGGTTCTGGCACAGATTTGGCCGACTCTCTAATTCAGCCCCTCTAATACAGACTTCACCTGTCCTCCCACACACCTGGGCAGGACGTTTTGCTCGCTGAGTGCTGTCACCTGCTGGCCCAAAGCCCTGCTCTGGGGAGACAGGCCATGTGTCACCTCTGAGAGGAACATCTTCAGTCAGTGACAGCTCTGGGTCACCTGGCTCTAAAGCTGTAATAACCACACAGCTTCAGCCTGTGCAGGTCTGAAATGGCTCAGCTTGGCATCTGGCTGCTTTGTGTCTGCACAGAAATTACTGCTCAGAAGGAAAATGCACTGTTCAGTGCATTTATCAAGCACTGAAGAGCTTGCAAAAAGAATGAAATAAGCTCACCTCTCCTTGTTTTCAGGCTTAGACTTAATAATGACACGGAGATTCTTGACTTTCTAACTGTAAGCAGTTATATTAGGTACAGCAAATTAAGAATTGTCATGTTTAGATGAGTGAAAATGGGGATTTTCTTCATTAATTTGGGAGCTGCTCTAAGGAAATCTGTACTTTGTTGGCACTTTGGTGCTTGGGCTCACTTTCATTAATGAAAAAATATTTCTATCATGATTTTAAAAGGGGCTTTGCCAGCTTTTTAAAAAGAAAATGGGATCTCAAGCCAGGATTACATGTTGCATCCTTATAGGAATTGATCACCCCTACAGCCCCCATCCCTCTTTAATCCCAGGAAAGTGAAAAAGCAGTGTAAAGAAGAGATTTGGAAATGCAAAATCCTTACACCTTTTGGATAGATTAATTCCCATTTCAGCATGGGGGTGTCTCTGCCTTAGCTCTGCTCATGATGAGAGTGGTTGGAATGGGGACCCCTTCATCTGAAACTGTGCCAAGGCAAAGAGGAGAACCTAAAATTCACAGATATCCATAAAACAGAGAGAAAATGGTGCCCCAGGGAGCAGGGCCTGGATTAGGACATTATTCCCCAAACTCTTTGTTCAAAGGAATATTTTGTCATGTGTCATTGAGGAAGGGTATGGTGGAGGGAGAAGTGCATTTGTTGAGGATTCTTTGTTTTTCTTTGCTTTGTTCTTCTTTAGCAGTGACTTAAAATCCTTGCAATTCATCCTAAGCCTGGCTGATTTACAAGCAGACTTTTCCAAAGGCTGTAAATTCTGCTGGTTTCATTGGAGCATCCAAGCCAGGTCTTTGGGAGTTACAAGCAGAAGAATCTAACTAGACACATTTTTTTTTCCCCCCCTCGTTGTCTTTCTCAGGAGAATGAATTAGTTTAGTGACATTTTCCAGTCTTCCTTCATCTTTCTCAGAGGGATGGATTGGGTATTCCTCCTTCCGCAGATTTTCCTGGAGTGCATTTCCAGTCCTTGCTGTCCATTTCCTTGCCTCACCTGTGGCTGGTGGGTTCTAATGGGGGAGCTGAAAGGGTGAATGCAGAATTCTGAAAAGGTCACAACAACCCTACAGAGCCCTGTGGTTCAGGCTCAAAGTGGGGATTAACATTCAGATCCCTTCCACTGCAGCAAAGACTGAAACATGGGATGAAAACAACCCCTCCACGTGACAGGGATTGCAAGTGGGGAAGGGGAATAAACTCTTGGCCTCTTCCTGTAGCTGCTTTCACATTTTAATAACTTTGTGCTTGTCTTATATGACAAGGTCCTGTGTAGTGGTAGTTAGGAACTTTTATTTTGCTACTTAATATCTGAATTCTACTCTCAGAGCTTGTGATCAAAAATCAAACTGTAAATTGAGATAATTGATTTGGGGTTTTTGTTGGCTATTTTTATTCAAATTGCTGACTGCACCAGAAAAATAAACTCTGAATTTTATATTCCTAACAACTACCCAGCCTTTATTTCTCTTCTCCTCCTCTTCTCCTGCAGAAAAACACAAAGAATTATTTTTGTGGGGTTGCTTTTGATATGACTAGACTTCAAAAATGAAATAAATTTCCATTTCAAAATTTCTAACTGGAACTACTTTTTGGGGACATGCTTGAAATTGGAAAGCTAAAGTAGTTTGCTTATTTCAGTTTTCTGTTTTTTTGCAAAATATAAAATATTGCCAGATACTTTTGATCCACCTGAAACTGATTTTTTTGGGGGGCTGAGAGGTTTTTTCTGGGCCACGTCTTTGTTTTTTGGGCCTGGGCTTTGTGATGTCCCAAAGCTTAGGCAGGTGCTGTGCTTGTGTGCATCAGGTGTTTCTTGTGTCCAGGTAGCCTTGGGAACATGGATTCCCCAGATGGGAAAAAATGAAGTGTTAAACCTCAGTGAAATGTTAAACCTCATTAGAATAATTCTTCCATAGAATAATTTCTTGTGTTCCAGCTCGTCCAAGTAAATCCTTATTTCCTTAAGTCTGTAACAGTCACTGCTGTGGTTGATTCTGTATTTTATTTTAAAAACTCGAACTATTTTACCAAGTCTGACTTCATCAGTGCAAGTTTAACTAAAACCTTCCACCAGGTGGAATCTTGTTCAGCCATGTGCCCCTCTTCCATTCATTGGAATTTCTCAGTTCAATCCCAGCAAGTGGGATGGAATTCCACAAGGTTTTGCTCTGTGGCAGGGTTTTCCACCCAGCTTTCCCTGCAAGTGAAGTGTTAATTTTCCCTGGAGGGTTCTGCAGAACCTTGGGAGGTGCATCTTGGCTCCTCTGCAGCTCTCTCAGATCCTTATTTTAAACCTCTCTGAGGCTGGGCTTTGTGTTAGTGACAGCTTGCAAAGCTGGGGAGCAGAATGAGCTGTTGTTTAGGATAAATAGGAAACCTTATTTATATATAGGAAGGAATCAAGTTGACAACTAGAACAGCATGAAGAAAGCCAAGAAAGGCACTTTTTATAAAAAAGCATTGGATTAAAACCTGTTCCAACTGAAGGAAGTAAAGCAGGAAACACCTTAGTGCTGCTTTTCTGTGGGAGCAAAAATTCTTCCCTTCCTCCTATGCCTGAACTCTTAAAACACAACCAGGTTAGGTCACAAATCCCTGGATTTAGGCATTCTATACTGAGCAAATATGGCAGCCTGAGGCTTTCTGTGCATGCCAGGTCACATTGCAGAGTACTTGTGCCTTGAGAATCAGCAGAATCCCAGGAGAGTTTGGGTTGGATGAGATCTTAAAAGCTCATTCCACTCCAAACCCCTGCCATGGGCAGGGACACCTTCCACTGTCCCAGTCTCACCCCAGCCTGGCCTTGGGCACTGCCAGGGATCCAGGGGCAGCCACAGCTGTGCCAGGGCCTGCCCACCCTGCCAGGGAACAATTCCTAATTCCCAACATCCCATCCAGCCCTGCCCTCTGGCACTGGGAACCCATTCTCCCTGTCCTGTCCCTCCATCCCTTGTCTCAAGGCTCTCTTCATCTTTCCTGTAGCTCCTTGTGGCACTGGAAGCCATAGTTAAATCACCTCAAATAATGAAGTTATTAAACACCAGTGGTCCCACCACAGGCCTCCACTGGTCACTGACATTCATCAGTTTTCTGAACCATTGACCATGACCTGGGACTGTGCAAGCACTTCCTTACCCATCCAACAATCCATCCATCACATCCAGCTGTCTCCAGCCCAGGGAGGAGGATGTTGTGGGGTATCAGAGGCTGCACAGAATTCCAGCTAAACCAGCTCCATGGCCCTTCCCTTGTGCACTGGTGGAGTCTCCCCACCAGGGAAGGCAATGGGGTCACTCAGGAGGGTTTTCCCAAAATCACCTCCCTGAGCTCTGTGAGCCTCAGCAGAGCTTCCAGCAGGGGCTGCCCCTGCATCTTCCCAGCACACAGAGGTACTCTGTGGCGTTCACATTCTCTGATAAAATCCCTTTGCCCAGGATTTTTCTCCTGGGAAGCTGAGAAGCCTCAGGGAAAAGGAGAACAATTCTTATCTCATTTGCTTCTCCTGTGTTGTGCTCATGTGGAATGTGTTTGGAGATTGTTCAGCCACAGGTGATTGTGTCACTGGATTCTGCTGTGAGTTGTTTTCACTCTCTGGCCAATCAGGGCCAAGCTGTGTTGGGACTCTGGAAAGAGCCACAAGTTTTCACTATTCTCTTTTTAGCATTCTGTAAGTATCTTTTCTGTATTCTTTAGTGTAGTATTCTTAATTATAATATAGTATCATGAAATAATAAATTAGCCTTCTGAGAACATGGAGTCAGATTCATCATTCCTGCCTTTGTTGGGGCATTTCCCAGCAGATACAATAGGAGGCTGACAGGGCAGTGCTTCCCTTTCTATCCTTTTTGGAGATATCGACAGTGTTTCCCTTTTTCCAGCTTCTGCGAAAATCCCAAGCAGAGGGGTACAAGGCTAACTTGGGTAAACATAAAAAGAGATTGTTTTCACCCAGGCAGCCAGTCAGCAAAAGGGAAATAACCTGAACTGGGGAAATGGACAGTTTGAGTGGGGTTTTGCTTCTGCTCATGTAAGAAAATGCTCTTGTCTCACAGGGAAAGCAGAGTTAACAATGTCTGCAAAGACAGCTGAAATAAAAGTGTCAGTCTGAGGCTCATTACAAAGCCCCTTATCCCTGCAGCATCTTTTCACTTAACAGTGTTTAGTGTTTTAAGGTCACCAAATTTAAATTACATCAGATATTCACTTTGCATCTCTTAATTGGCTATCTTGATTGATGATCTTGGTGGAGAACCCTGACATCCTTTTCACAGTATAATAATGAGACCTGTCCTAAAATATTGCCATTAATTTACCTTTTAGGTACTTACTGAAACCTGTCCAACTTGGGCATTACCCTTATAACAAAGCTTTAAATTGTTTTAAGTACTGTAACAGTGAAAATTCTGAAGTAGCTGTAACAGCAATTTTTTCTTTCTTTATTGGAAAGTTCTCTGTTCTGTGCTATTATTAACTTATTTCTATGACGAAAATTATGCAAATTGGCTTTTTTAGTCAAGTTCTTCAATATGTTTGTGTCAAGGTTAAGATTTTATAAGCATTTAATTGATTTTGATTGATTTGCCAGTATAAAGAGGAGCAGAACTAAGAGGAGCTGGTGAGTGTGCCTGAGAGTACAGAAAGGAAGAGGATTTTATGTGAAACTGTTTAATCTGAGACATCATTCACCTGTTCTTTGAAACCAATCCCAGGAAGGAGCACATGTGAACAATTTTAGAGGATATGTGTTAATTAGAGATAAGACATCTGTTTGAATTTGTGTCACTAATGAGTGGCTCACAATATTTATTCTGCTTCTGGAACATTTTGTTCTCTTAGAAAGAAATTACCTCAGAAATGTAAATTGTAGCTGATAGATCATCAGTTATCTCCCAATAAGGCTTATCAGCACCACCCGTCATTGGCTTCACCACCTCACCTGGTTTAAATCTCTCCTCTGACTTCATTCCCTTGTAGAAAAACACAAGGGAGTTTTGGGGGCTTTTTTTGGTGTTTGTTTGGTTTTTAATTTTTTGTTTTTGCTTGGCTTTTCATGGTTTTTGGGGTTTTTTGGGGGTATTTTTCTTTTGGTTTTTTGGGTTGTTGTTGTTTGCCTGAGCCACTGCCATGAGGAATTCTGTAGTGTCCCACCCTGAGATCACTGTTGAGAGTTTTACTGTGCCCATACTGTTTGCCTCAATCATCTGATCCCACCCCACACATTTCACACCATCACTTCCATGTCTTTTTTTGTAAGTAGCTGCTTTGGGAGTGTGAATTTCTGTGCTACAACATCCTTGTTCCATGTCATTCACTCTCTAGTTCATAGTCCCCCTTTAAAAGCTGTTTCTGATGTCTGCAATCCATTGGGATCCAGCCTTGACATTGGACAAGCTGGGGCCAGTTTGAACATGGGGAGCACCAAAAATATTCATAGTTATTGTCTCCTTGCTACATACCTCTCTTTCCTCCTTTAATTTGTTTACAGACTTGTCAGAACTATGGATTTTGATTTCAAAATCCCCAGTCTGATTATTTTTATTTGTTTTTACAGCACATTCTGTAGCATTCTTTTGTGGCTATTAATTGGAACTCTGAATGGGGTTCCATAACTGTTGGGATGTCAAGTCTTGAATTTTGAGCCAGGTAATCAAAATCTGGTGGCAGGAAGAGTGGAAAGGAAAACAAAGGTGCTGGGGGCTCACACATGGTGTGGAATTGGATTTTCCCTTCACCCAGCCAGTCCTTTCCAGGATGCTTGGGGGACTGTATAATTTACTGCTGTTTAATTCATCTCCACTGATTGGCTTCACCACCTCACCTAGTTTAAATCTCTCCTCTGACTCCCTTCCCATAGGAAAACACAAGGGAGAGTTTTTGGGTTTTTTCCTGTTTTTTTTTTTTGGTTTTGTTTTGTTTGTTTGTTTGTTTGTTTTTATCTTTCTGAACCATTGGAGGTTCAGACATTTCTGACATGAGGAATTCTGTAGTGTCCCACCCTGTTGATGTGCTGATACTGCTTCTGCTGAGTAAATGTAAGGAGTCCACAGTGCTCCCTGAGCACACCTGGAATCCTTCTTAAAAGGGAAAATGAAAAGAGAAAAGTGACATTTTGGAAGGAGCAGAAACAATGGAACACTGTCATTTGTCAGGCATCAACGTGAAAATGTGCTCTGGGACAGGAAGGCAGAGGTTGCTAAGCTGAAATAGTTGCAGTGAAAGGGAGAAAAACTGGGATGCCGTGTAGGTGGAATGGAGAAAATGCTACAAACTGAGAGGAAAAACTAAAATCCAAGCAGACTGGAAAGCAGAGGGATGGCTGTCCCATTTTTCATTCACTTCTTCAGTGTTTAATCACTGCCTCTCATATTCTCAAACACTAATTTGTTACATTTTCCTCCTAAATTCCCAACTCCTCCTTATGTTGTTATTGATAACACTCACATGCACTATGCTCTGTAGTAAAATGTAGTGTAAGAAAAAGCTAAAAAATGCAGAAGTACCATTTTTAACACCTCCTAAAACCACCTTTGAACACAGAATTTGTGCCTGCAAAAGCAGAGTTAACCTCTAGCAAAAACATGTAGGTATAGGATTTTTTTTGTTTTTGACTATGACCTCAAATTCTCAGGTTTAAATTCTCTTTTTCACTCAGAGAACAAAACAAGAGAAGAGTTTATACTGATTGAATGAATTTCATTTATATTGGTTGAATAGTTTCCTTTATATTGATTGAATAGTTAAAAAAACCCCAAAACCACATTTACAGAAGTCATCCAGTGGTGGGTGAGGAAATAAAGTGAAACAGTAGAGACACAAGATGCACTGGAGTGGTGTGAAAAGTGAGGATATGTAGGATGCTGAGATGAAGGAATGATGTTTCATCCCTGATGTGGCACAGCCAGGGCTCTGGTGGGATTTTCAGGATCTCTGCCTGGGGTGGTTTCAGGAGGGAAAGGTCTTTTAATGCCCAAACTGCATAACAATATCAGGATCTGCTCCTAAATGGGTAGAGAAGACAAATTCTACCTGGATGAAGTAACAGGAGGAGCAGCAAGAAAGGAAAGAAAAGCAAAAAGGTCCAAGAAAGAGCAAGAAGGAGCTTTTTGGACTCAAGTCTTAACACCTGCATCAAGAGTGTCAGCCCTGAGGGAGCACAGCAGGAGCTGCTCAGCTACAGGAGGCCCTACATTTCCACGCCCTCCTCAATCCCAAATGCATTTCTGCCTTAAATTTAATGAAGCTGAGTGGGTTTGGTTTCACTTAGACCATTTAGGGATCTGCCCATGCAATACATTCTGGCCAGCAGGAGTGATAGAGATTTATTTCTGCGCTGTCACACCTTTTGGGCCCTGTCTGGTGAGAACTGGGCGTTCAGTCACGTGTCACTGACACACTGATTTGTCACATGTGCTGTGAGACAGCCAGTAAGGTAGGAATATCCTCCTGTAAAACTGGAATAATGCAGCAATATAAAGCTGTGACACTTGATCAGTGCATAAATTCAGTATTCACAGGGCCTTCATTAATTAGCCAGAGACTTGATTATGGGCAACTGTTTATTTAGGGTAATGGTATTTAGACTTGGGTAACAGTTTTGCTTATATAATCAAGAAAAGTTTCTAGGTTTCTTTTGCTGCAAACACATTCCTTGTGGTTAACACGGAGAGAGGGAGGGAGTGTGGAACTCGCCAGCAAAACTTGTCTGCATTGAATCCATTGTGAGTGCCAAGGCTTCTGCTCTGTTGTTTTGCTTTGGGAAGGCTGAGAAGTGTAAATACCTTTTCTAGGGCTCACTGAGGGTTTAGCTGTGCCTTGGACAGGTGCTGAATGTCCAGCCCTTTTGCTGGCTGGAGCTCTGTGCAGCCCATCCTGTGAGTTCTGCCCTGGTTTCCTGTGAGTCCAGCATTTGGCTGAGATCAAAACTAGATCAAGGCAAACACAAGATGATCAAGTGTAAGTGTTGTGTCACGGCAACAGTTGAGAAGCTGTATTTAAACTGTGAGGCAGAAGGATATTTTAAGGTTTGAAGGTGACCAAGGAGTGTCAACCTGCTTGTTTATAAAGAAAAAAAAGCTCTGTGTCATCCACCCATCTTTTGATAAATGTAAGATTAACACACTTCTCCCCAGCAGGGCTTGAGCAATGGCAAGGGGCTTCTTCCACCTTCCCCTGATTGAGAATTTCTTGCTTTCATCAGAAATTTTTTCCCATCCTGTGAGATGGGTGTGTGTGAAATGGCAGCTCCTGTGCTCTCAGCCATAACTCTACCCTGTGGCTGCTGCTACACTCAAAATGAAAGGCTTTTAAAATTGACTCTGGCTTATTATTTGCAGCTGCTAATGCAGTTGTCCTTAAATTTTATGTGTGACCTTAATCTCCAGGAGGAGATTCACAGACAATTTTCAAGGTTGCTCACGTGTTTCTGCTCTGTTCACTGCATCCAGCTCAGTGAAACACCAATAAACTCCAGGGGAGCTCCACACTGATTACTCAAAGCTCTGCAGTACAGGCTTTCTCTTCTCAAAATTCCCCTGTTCTGGTTTTAAGAAAAAATATAACATCACTTTGAGCTGTTGCATATAATAAAATTAATAGTTTTATCTATCACCTAGTGAATTACAAAGTTTTAATTTTGCCACGTGGGGATGCAGCTGATGCTTTTCCCAGGCTGTAGTACAGGAGTCCTAAGGTGCTGACATTTACAAACTGGAAAGGATTTACAGATTTAACAAAAGTTCTAGCAGTGTAAGAAGTGTTTGGCAGCACTGTACAAGTTAACCTGTGCCCTTTAGCATTACTGCCTTGTGGGAGCTGCCAGTGCTGAGTGATTAAACAATAAATCATAACACACAGAGACAACAGCAATCCCTGGGACCAGCTGTAAGTGACAGAATTCAGGAATGCTCTTTTATTCCCCAAAGTTTGTTCTTTAAAATGGTTCATCAACAAGGGCAGTGGACTTGGAGGCTTTCTGCCATTCCTAGTAAAATATCTTAGCTCCAGTGAGGGAGGGTTTGTTTTGGGGAGGAAGGTTGGAATTTGGAAGTTCATATTCCCACATGAACAGAAGAGCTGTAACTTGAATTTCCTTGAGGTTGATAGCACAGTTAAGGACAGAGCTCCAACAAAAAGGAAGAAGCTGTCCTGAATTCTGGAACGTGCTTCTCATTGACAGAAATTAATTTCCCGTCTGGAAATGCCAGTTTTTAGTATTTCTGTCTGATACAAGCATGTACTGATATCTCTGGAAGAAATCTGTTTAAATTCCTTCTCTTGTGTGATTTTGTGGATTTTCAGCCAGAAGTATAGAACTCTGTGAAATTAAAATTTGGAAGTTCTTTTAGGCATAAGGATGTAGTGTTATTGCAAGTTTTCATAGGAAGTTATTTATTTGCACTAAGGGATTTTGAAAAACAAAATAAAAAGACACTAGATGCCCTTAGCCAGGTTAGTGGGGGCACAGGGTTCCTTTGGAGTTAGTCCTGCAAGGCAAAGGACTCCAGGAAGGCTGGATGTGCTTTAGAAAGGAATTGTTAAATATTCAGGAGCAGGCTGTCCATGTGTAGAAGAACAAATTATCAGGGGAAAAATCCAGCCTGGCTAAACTTGGGCGGGAACTTAGGGAAAAAAGAGAATCTATTGACCCTGGAATGAGGGTCAGGCAACTTGGGAGAACCATAAGGATGTTGGAAGGTCACGCAGGGAGATTAGAAGGGTCAAAACCCAACCAGAACTTGATTTGGCCTGCAGTTAAAAACAACAAAAAAAATCTTCTATAAAAGCCTTGACAGCAAAGCAGGGTCAGAGAGAGTTCTGCTCATTTGATGAATGCAGAGGGGAGTGCAGTGACAAGAGATGAGCAGAAGGCAGAGGGATTTAATGCCTTACTTACCTCAGTCTCCAATATCAGGACCAGTTGTCCTCAGGTGTTACCAATGAGTCAGAGATGACACAGAGACCTGTCAGAAGGTACAAACACCATTGTCCTGTTTATTGAGAGTCTTCTTTTAGATCCTCTTTGACACAAGTGGGCCTGATTGGTCATTTAATCAATACATTTCACATGATTGGCTAATTAAGGAGCCACCCTTTGGTAATCATATTTCCATAACACATTCCACATGCTCACAAACACCAAGTGCAGCAACTTAAGACAAGAATTTTTTATAATTCTTTTCTCTGAGCTTCTCACAGTTTTTCCCAGAATGATGCCTGGGAAACTATCTGTTTTTCTTTCTCAGCATCCACACTCAGAATCCACAGCCCCTAGAGCTGGAGGTAAGTGATGGGGAGCTGAGTGTGTCCCAAAATCCAGGAGATGGTGGGTGACCTGCTCTGCCAACCACTCACAAATCTATGGCCCCTGATGCAGCTGGGCATGGCCAAGTGTGTCCAGGGGGCCAAGAAGGCCAAGAGCATCTTGAATATCAGGAATAGTGTGGCCAGCAGGAGCAGGGCAGTGGCTGTCCCCCTGTACTGGGCGCTGCTGAGGCCACACCTGGGATGCTGCATCCAGTTCTGGGCCCCTCACTTTAAAAAGGACATTGGGGTTCTGCAGTGTGTCCAGTGAAGGGCAGCAAAGCTCGTGAAGGGTCTGGAAAACAAGTCTGGTGCATGGCTGAGGGAGCTGTGTGTCTGGAGGAGAGGAGGCTCAGGGGGCTCCTCATCACTCTCCAAACTCCCTGACAGGAGGGTGCACTGAGGTGGGGCTGTCTCTCCTCCAGCAGAGAATCAGCAGAGGAAATGGCCTCAGATGAGACAGGGGTGATTCAGATTAGACATTAAAAACCCAATTTTCTCTGTTTGTCAGGCATTGGAAGGGGCTGCCCAGGGAAGTGGTGGAGTCACCACCCCTGGAGGTGTCCAAGAGGTGTCTCCATCTGTCACTGGGTGAGGTGGTCTAGGGGCCCACTGGTAGTGCTGGGCTGATGGTTGGACTGCATGATCTGGAAAGTCTCTTCCAGCCTTGATGATTGTATGATTCTGTGGCTGTTATGGCAATTAAAAATGTTTCTAGGATTTCTTTCTGGGCAATACACTGGGCTCTTGACCATTCTCTTGTCTCTCTGAGCCTGCACAACATCCCCTCCTTGCAGTGTTCCACAGGACCCCACCTGTGCCACAGTGTCCCCCGTTATCTCTCTGCCCACCAAACTCTTTCCTGAAAGGTTTTCTGGAAGATTTCCTGGAATCTTTTTGCTGGAAATGTGTGTAGAAATTGCATGTGGCTATCTCTGCACCACCACCACCCCTGCATGCTTCTGCTGTTTATAGTGAGGGATGTGGGTGGGTGGCAGGCAAAAGGAACATGCAGGAAAATAATTTACTC
Source organism: Melospiza georgiana (assembly GCF_028018845.1). NCBI lineage: Eukaryota > Metazoa > Chordata > Aves > Passeriformes > Passerellidae > Melospiza > Melospiza georgiana. The sequence goes on along the minus strand of NC_080437.1, from coordinate 6,903,926 downwards.
TTGTTTGAAACACTGAATGTTTAACCTCACAAAAAGTGCCCAAATTCTGCCCGTGGGAGATGTTGTAGTCCCATCTGCCAAAATATGTTTGTTCTTTATCATTTCTCAAAGGAGGGTTTTGACTGCCAAAAACCCATCTGATCCAAGTTTTCTGATACTGGTTGACATTACTGTAATAAAAATTAACTTTGTCTAATTTTGCAGCTTGGGAAGCAAATTGCCAAACAAGCTTCAAATAAGGAAGTATAAATTTAGTAAATTATCCTTAAAATAATGAATTTTTATTGGAAGTGCCTTATTACTGATGCTGAAGAATACTTTATTGAACTGTTTCTGTTCTCTGAGAATCAATATATGCTTGTTCATGATAATGCTACATGTGTACAGTCATTTAGAATTGTAGTCATTAGCTAGGTACTCCAGCGCTTCCATTACAGCAAATTGAAAAATTTTGCTTTTTAAAGGAAAAAATATAAGTATTATATGTTATGATAATGATTAGAATAAAAGATGTTAATCAGAATAATTCACTGCACAGTACAGGAACTATAACCATCAGCATAGTGCACTATTGTTAAGGCAGTATTGACAAAATGATATTAAAGCCAACAAAAACAATTATTAGGTAGAGATTGATGTCACTCACCCAGACCTAGGAGTGTGGACACATCTTTTTGGCTCAACCTGCAGGAGTAACCTTGAGGGATATCCTCTCTCCAGGGAGGAACTCCAGACACCCCAGGAAGGAGTTCATTAGAAGATCCTGCCAGGAAGGGGTTTATTAGAAGATTAAAAAGTGGGTCTGGGTTTCTGCAGTCCAAAGAACCCTTCTGTCAGTTAGGGGTCCCCAGTGCAGCTGTGTCAGTGAGCAGATTTAGGTAAGTTATCAGTGGTATCACTGCTTTGTTCCTTTATCAGCTCTGCCCTATCTTCAGCTCACTGTCAGGATGTGAATATTCTATTAGTGGGGTTCCTTGATGAAGGCAGGAATGATGAATCTGACTCCATCTTCTCAGATAGCTAATTTATTATTTTATTATACTATATTATATTAAAGAATACTAAATTTTTCTAAAGAATACAGAAAAGATACTTACAGAGGCTAAAAAGATAATAATGAAAAGTTGTGACTCTCTCCAGAGTCTTGACACAGCTTGACCCTGATTGGCCAAAGAGTCAAAACAACTCACAGCAGAATCCAATGAAACAATCTCCAAACACATTCCAAAGGAGCAAAACACAGGAGAAGCAAATGAGATAAAATTGCTTTCATTTTTCTCTGAGCCTCCTCAGCTTCCCAGCAGAAAACTCCTGGGCAAAGGGATTTTTCAGAAAATGTGGATGTGACAATTGAACGTGTGTGTTGTTTTTAGGCAGATTTCCTGTATTCTATAGGTGGCCAAGCCTTGCTCCTCCCAGGATAGCAATTCCTAGGCTGGGCATTGCAGGGGTTCTTGGCTGAGCCACTTCCACCAGCTGAGATGGAGTTGTGGCAACAATTTTGTAGAGGTAGAGGGAACTTCTGTGGCCAGAACTTGAGAAGGTGAATTGCAGAATGAGCAGATGTGCACTCCTTTTCCAGGTGTGATTTGGCACCTCCACTGTGACTGACCAGATCAAACCTGTGACAGCCCAGGTCTGCACCCAGGGCAGCTGTGCCTCTCAAGTGTTTTTTTTTTTTTTTTTTAATTCCAAATTTAAAACAGAGTTGTTAGGAAGAAAACAAAGGAGATGCAGAAATGTTCAAAATGCAGTATATATCTGACAGACATTTTACTGTATTATTTGCTATTATTTCCCTGTTACTGAAAAAAAGGCTTCCTGATGGATGTTTCAGTAAGATCTATTGCAATAAGGAGAACAAAGATCATTTTTCAGGCAAATACCAGTAAAATATCTAGTGAGTATCAGCAAAGCTTGAATTAGGTTAATGGCACATTTGAATTTTGTGTATTTTTTCATATTTCATATCAAATTGCAAAATGAGCTCAACATATTACAGCAATATCAGCTGTTTTACATTAGCCAAACTCACTGCGGGGAAAAAATTGAAGTTTGATTTGCTAAATTTAAAATGAGACTTCTAAAAACCACGAAAGAACATATTAACAAATTCTGGAGGTGGAAAAAATCTAAAGTAATGCTTAGATTTTGTACATTTAAATAAAAATAAAGATTCCCAAGAGATTATGTGGACAGAAGAAATACAGCTCATGCTACATTTGAAAAAAAATATTTTTGTGAGACTGATTTTTTAAAATTAATTTAAAATATTACATTATCTGACAAACCTGTCTTCATTTCAAGTGTACAGCAAATAAATACACCTTAAAATCTTTGGTATTTTCCTGTTCAGCCAGTTCTTTTTGCTGGAATTGATCAGATTTGAGTACTTGGTACCCAGCGTGGGTCTCCACAGAGCTGGGGCAGGAAAATTGGGAGGGGCAGCTGCTCTGGGCACCCTGTGCCAGGGCCTGCCCACCCTGCCAGGGCACAATTCCTTCCCAATATCCCATCCATCTCCATGGCAGGGGTGGAACAGGATCAGCTTTAAGGTCACTTCCTACCCAAATTATTCTGGGATTCTCCTTTTTTTTTTTTTTTTTTTTTTTTTTTTTTTTTTTTTTTGAGGGAAATAACTCTGCACTAAACACAATCAGAATTCCCAGTCCCAGGTGTCCCTCTGAGTGTGTCCCAGTGGAGGGTGTGACCTTCTGGTCCACAAACTGCTGGGAAAGGAGGTGTTTTCCTTCTCACAATGTGCAGTTCAAACCAATGAACTGCCAGGAGTGTGCCTGAAAGCTCTCAGACAGAAATGATCCCCAGGCACTGGAGGGACACCTTGGGGCTTCAGAGTCACTGGGTGTTCTTCTAGGGAGGTAAAACTTCACAGGGCAATGAGTCTGGAAGGAGCATCCTACTCCAAGTATTATTTGGAAGCTGAGGTCTGTTACATGGTTAAATACTTAGTTCTAATTTCTCGTTAAGAGCAGAGATTCATTTCTTAAGCACTGGAGGGTTCTTGAGCATATTTCCCTGCAGCTGATCTGAAGCCAAAGTGGAGGCACTTAGTGCTCCAGCCTCAAAAGCGTTGATGATATTTTACATTTTGTAATATGCTGACTCACGTGATTCACATCTTACCTTTTTTATTATATAGAGTTCTAAATGCCAGATTTCTTGCTGTTTTTTCTAGAAAACAGGATGGAAAGAGTAGGAGAGCTCTATTGCCAAACCCAAAGCTCAACTTTAGTCCAGATTATCTCACCAAATGCTTTTCAGTAAAAGCAAAATCTCCCTGTGCCCAACAGAGAAGCCTTATTGCTCTAGAAATCCTTACCAAAGGAAGAAGAGGGGTTCCACCAAGCACCTCAACACCCTCTGAGTGAGGGATGGTTTGGAATTTGGGGCAGCACCTTGAGGGCCGTTTCTGTCTTGTTTTCCAGGCATTGCTTCACATGCTCCCTGTTTCTCAGGTTTGCATAATCCCATAAAAGATGAGAAAAGGATATATTTGTGTTTTCTGTGTTGCTGTCACCCAAGCTAAGTAATTGAGGAATATTAACTTCCTGATTTGGGTCTGATTCCACTTTTGATAGCCACGCTGTACACTTCAAACTCCCTTGGCAATTCCAAAGGATCCTTCTTTCCCTCACTCATTGTGGTATTTTTTGGGTCCCTTGTGGCAGGAAGGAATGAATCTGACTCCATGTTCTTAGAAGGCTAATTTATTATTTTATGATATTATATTAAAGAATTCTATACTCAAGAATAGGGAAAGGATACTTACAGAAGGTTTAACAAGATACTGAAATGAAAAACTCATGGCTCTCGCCAGAGCCTCAGCACAGCTGGCTGTGATTGGTCATTAAGTTAGAACAATTCACATAAAACCAATCAAACAACGACCAGTTGGTAAACAATGTCCAGACCACATTCCAAAGCAGCAAAACACAGGGGAAGCAATCAGATAATTATTGTTTTCCTTTTTCTCTGAGCCTTCTCAGCTTCCCGAGAGAAGAAATCCTGGCAAAGGGATTTTTCCAGAAAATATGACAGTGACAACTCCTCAATAACTCCTGCTTGTTGCTGTTGTGTGTAGTAAACTTTCACTGTCTCTCTCCCCTGAGGAGCTGGAAATGATTCCTGTAAGGCAAGTACTTAGCAAATCCATTTGTAAAGTGCGTTGGGAAAACTTGGGAATGTGTCCTGGGGTTCCACATCAATGGGGGATTATTCATTCAGTGTGAATTTAGTTACACATTTTCAAGGCAGTATAGATTCTCCTCCTGAAAATAACCCATCAGATTTTCCAGGCAGGGGGGAGGGAACCCAAAATTGATGCCATTCCTTTTTTTTCATGTATTCATAGGAATATAGATTACAGGATGAATTATCATAATTTTCCCACAGCATGCCATTTTTTGAGTGATGTTAATACCTTGATGATTGATAGTCAATGTAGAGGGAAGAACATTAATAGTAAATACAAGAGTTTTATTTCCCTGTCTATACATTTTTATTGTATTTTGCCAGAAACACATGTTGCTATAGCCTTGCTGCTTTTGAATGATATCATGCTATACTGCATGTCCTGAATAATTTTTTTCTGAAAAAATGAGCTAAGTAATTTATAAACATAATTATACCTATATTTATGGCCTAATCAAATGTGATAAATTTGGTTTAGGTTAGAATACAACATTTTATGAGTAATAATATAGGTAGGTGCATACATTGTATTTGGAAATGGCAGTAATTTACTGCAATACCCATTGGAATAGACAGCTTTAAAGTGTGCTAAGTTACTGCCTTGGACCTTCAGTCTTAAAAGCCTATGTGAATAAAAGATGGCTCTTAATAATTCCTGGGTTTCATGTTCACAGGCTAAGTCCTTTTTTTTGTTACTCTCTCTTTTTCTCTTACAGACTTCACTTCTTCAGTCCATTTTCTGCTGCTTACAGGTCTTCCCTGTGAGTGTGATGTGTTAAAAATAAACCAACAGTGGCAGGTTTCCATTTCAAACTGATATTGCTCCTTTGGCACCGAAGTCCCCAGCACAGGAAGGACATGGATGGGCCCCTTGGAGCAAGTCCAGATGAGCAGAGGGATGGATGGAGCAGCTCTGCTGTGAGGAAATCCTGGGAAAGTTGGGATTGTTCAGCCTGGAAAGGAGAAGTTTTGGGGTGACCTAATTGTGACCTTCCAGTGCCTGAAGGGATTGGGAAACGTGCTGGGTGTTGGCCACCTCTCTCAGGGAATGCAGAGAGGCTCAGCTGGGACAGCAGCAGCAATTTCTGCATGGAAAGGGTGCTCAGGCCTTGGCAGGGGCTGCCCAGGGAGCTTTGCAGTGCCCAGCCCTGCAGGTGTCCCAGGCAGGGCTGGAGGTGGCACTCAGTGCTCTGGGCTGGGGACAAGGTGGGCACTGGGCACAGCTGGGACTCCAGGGGCTGGCAGGGATTTTCCAGCCTCAGTGATCCTGGGGAGAGAAAGATGGAGAGGAACCTTGGAGAGGGCGTGGAGTGACAGCACATGGGGAAGTGGATTCAAACTGAGAGTAGGTTTAGATTGCACATTAGGAATAATTTATTCCATGTGAGGGAGGGTGGGCAGGCCCTGGCACAGGGTGCCCAGAGCAGCTGTGGCTGCCCCTGGGTCCCTGGAAGTGTCCAAGGCCAAGTTGGACAGGGCTTGGAACAACCTGGGACAGTGGAAAGTGTCCCTGACTACGGCAGGGGTGGAACAGGATGAGCTTTGAGGTAACCCAAACCATTCTGTGATTCTGTGACTCTTCATTAGCCAGTATGAAATGAGATCTGCAAGAGTTGATCTGAAACTTGCACACCTTGATGAAACCCATGAAGTTGTTGCCTGAACAATGCAGAGGCATTAACTTGATTTTTCAAGTGGGCATTTGCTGTTTCAGTGCTTCACCAGGAGGAGATGGAAGTCACACTCCAGGACTGGGGCTGGAACCTGTGTTGTTTAAGAAAACTGTGCTGCTGTCTGTAGTTGTCTCTCCAGGTGTCCAGCTGCAGAGCAGAGATGTGACTGCACAGCTCAGCATGGACCCCAATTCTCTTCTAAATTAAACTATTCGTATTTCTAGGCCACAGATTTTCCCTCACTACCTTTCCCTGCCTGGGTAAGTAGAGCTGGCAGAGTGTCTGAATGTCCAAAATCATGTTCCGAATTAACTACTTTAATGCCATTGATCAATATGAGGTTGGTTATTGTACGGGCTAATTAGAAAATACAGACTTTATTCAGAAAATGTTGTAGCTTTTTTTTATTTAGGGAAAAAGGAAAATTTCCCCAAATTTTCCCCATAATGGAAATTTCCACACTAAAGGTATACTGCCAAAGCCCAAATTGCTGGAAGACTTTGAAACTGGAAGGAAAAGGAGATCACAGGATGCCCTGGATGAATGGAAGCAGAAGAGCTGAGGGAATCCTGTCTGGAATAAGCCAAAGCAGTGTAAGATGAAGTCAGAGATGTTAGGTGCTGATGTTGTGATGATGACAGCATTCTCCAATATCAGGATATCTTGCCTCTTAGGTCAGCTGTGAGGTCATCAGAATTCAGGGGTGGTTTTATTTTCTAACAGGATTTTCTGTTTCTGACTGCTCCTTCATCCCTTCTGCAGCGAGTATAATCTGCAGCTGACAGGCCATAAAGAACCCAGGGCACGAAGGCACACGTGGAAGGATCTGATCACTGCAATGCTCACTGCATGAGCAGGAAAATACCTTCCTCAGGGGTTCCTCGTGTGCCTGGATCAGCCCTGGCCGTGCCCTGGGCTCTGCTGACCCCCAGCAGCCCAGCCAAGGCCTCCAGTGTCATTTTTGGATGGAATGCTGTGGAGCTCGGAGGGTGTGCGGGTTAATTCCAGCTTCTCACAGCCCTGTGGCAGCCTGGGGGAGGCCAAGCAGTGTTTGGGATTATGAGGGCTAAAATTAACCTCTCCCCCTGCAGAACAAGGGCATAGCTTGCTCCCCTACCAGCCAGAAAAGTGAGCACAATTTGGAGAACAGCTGCAAGGAAGATAAACAACAGCTCTAGTGGAAGATTTCTGTTCAGGTGATGTAAAAAAAAGAAATGATTGTTAAGTAGCTGAATTTCTTACAGATTGGGTTCAGCAGGTAAATTCTTTTGCTTTAATTTTCAGCCCACTGGGGTTCAGAGGTAGTTGATAAAGGTGTTTGGCTTCAGACACTCATTCAGTCCAGGGAGTTGCACTTGATATATTTGCATTTCATCACTCAGTTGCCATTCTTCATTAGACGAGCAAAATTTTATTTTGCCCTACACAGAGAGGCCTCAGTTAAAAAATATCCTTGAGGTGTGTCAGCTTTCAGTCTGAGAAGAATATTAATGGGTATTAGAAGCTTTATTTGGTCAAATGGGAGAGTTAATCAGAGCAGTGGGAGGTGGCCTGGAATCCTGGGAAGTACTGACTCCTGACCAGGATTTATTTTATAAAATATTCCAAAAGGTCTCATACTCAAACAAGTGTTGATGGTGCCTGTGCCAGGCAGCAGCTCAGGTGTGCCAGAAACTGTTGGATCCATTGATACCTGATCAACATCAACTTCTCTGAGGATGAGAGAGAGATTTTAGTGTTCACTGGGCCAAACAGGAATGAACAGCCTTAAAATGGGATAAAAAGGATCTGACAATTGGAACATATATCCTGACCAAGTCTGTTTATTTTCTGTCTCCATGGACTTCAGAATGCTGCTGATTATTTTACTCCTTCTTATTTATTATTATTATTATCATTATCATTATTATTTTATTATTATTATAATATTTATTTTATTTATTATTATTCTATTATTATATTCTATTATATATCTATTCTAGATGTTATTATAATATTTTACTTCTTCTTATGTTATTTTTTATTCAGATTTTTCTCTATATGCTTTTAGTGGATAATAAATGCTTCTATTGATTTACCACACTCAATAAAGTAGATTTTGATAAATATTTATACACGATACTCTGTAAAGCATAATACTACCTTCATTTTCTGTGAGGTATTATTAATAATTATTTAATGCTTACACATAGTTATGGGAAGATTACATACTTACCATATTTATGTGCCTAGTGCCACAGAAATTTATGAGTATGTTGCTAAAAGTTGACAGGGTTTGCTCCTCCTAATGAAAGATCCCATTTCTGAATAGAAAAGAACTTCACACAGACTGAAACAGTGAGCCCTACAAAATATCTGATGTTCTGGAGACAGAGCTGCCAAGCTGGGCTGAGAGCAGGAAATAAAGCAATGTTAAATGACTGCAAGGTGAGTTAAATGCTCCAAACACAGAAGCTGTGGCTGTGATCTCTGTGGCCCCAGCAGGTTACGGGGATGTTGTACAGGTATTTACAGGGTGTAGAGCATGACTACAGTTCGTAGTGATTACAATAACTGAAATAATAAATCCAAAAATAGATGATGACTGAAAGCAGTAAACACAATTCCAGCACCCCGGACTGTTCTGAGCTGAAATTTCCAGCTCTTGAGAAACAAACCAGAATTTTAGCTGTGCAACCAGATTTATTGGCTAAAACACCAGCCTTTAATGAACCTTAACAAAACAGTCAATTAACAAAGAGCTTACCACTGCAGTAGAGCACTTTTGATGATAACATGTTTCTCTAAATTTTGAATCCCCATTGTGTTTTGGGTTTTTCAAATTGACTTTTCAGTTTGTTTTTCTGATTTGGAGTGGTCCTTCCTAATTACCCTACTTAATTTTGGGCTATGCTCATCCTTTAGCATTGCAGTGGGAGGATATTTCATTGTAGTGTAAATGTTTTGATGATTTCAAAAAGAAATAGAATTTACCCATGAAGTATAATAACATGCTTTGAGTTTTAATAACGTGCTTTACCCATGAAGTATAACAACATGAGAGGGGGAAGTTTCAAATTTCATCAAATAATTTGTGAATATGCCTGCCTTTATATCATACTTCTCATTTTGGGTTTAACTTATCAAAAGTTTGGGAATTGTGATTACACCAAACTCCCCCTTGCCCAGCAGCCTGTCCCAGGCAGTTTGCTGGCTCAGATCCCTTTAAGAGTGATGCAGAAAACCCTGCTCTGGGTAATTTGTCCATTCTCCACCTGGGTTATCCCATCCTGGAGCCTGCAGGAGTGCGTCCTCATGTTTGCTGTTTTATTATGAGTTTATGTGACTGCATTCCCGTGGAAAGGTAACTAACCTGAGCAAAAGAACTGGCCAGCTTTTTATCAGGAATGTCCTTCAGCTGTGAGATCTTCATGTAGGGGGATAGAATATAAGAAAATAAAGATAGTGTAGAAAGTAATCTCACCCCTAAGGAGCTGCAGCTGGGCCAGTTATCAAAGATTAGGAACAGGCCTGACTTTAACAGGCTACAGGTGTAACCAGTGAGAAGAAGATGGTATAAAAGAGTGGGGTGGCTGGGTGAGAAGGGAACTGGAGTTGTTGGTTGCTTTGTGAAAAGGAAAGAGTCAGTGCTCTGAGGAGCTGACCATGAGAAACACAAAGCAGGTATGAAACTTTTGTGATAAGGAGACAACAGAACCTCTGCAATAAGATGACAATATTTTCAGGCTAGTTTTATTGTAAAAATGTTGTTTTCTCATCCCACTTTCACATGAATTGCTTCCAGCCATCCCTTGCTACAAGAATGATGTCTTGTAATGACTCATTCTGTTTTCATGTCATTCATTATCTTGTGTGTCTTTGTTTTCCCTGTATCTGCCTCTTCTTTTAGCTAAATATTTCCAGCCTGCCATTCTTCCTTCATTATAGCTGTGATTAGTTTCACTGCTCTATCACTGCCTGCTCTTTCTTTAATGGGGAGTGACCAGAAATTGTGACAATAATTACACTACCTTGCTGAGTTTAATCAGTCATGTAATGTCTTACTAAGGTAAAAATTCAAGGTATTCAGTCTGATTTCATTGCAAGCACATTAAAAAAGAGCTCCCCTCCCCACCAACACATGTCTAGGTGCAGATGATGCATATAGGTGGATAAAGAGAGGACAGCTTGCGCTGCACTTGTAGGCTCCCAAGCCCTGTGAGGCACAGAAGGTCCCATGATCTGTGTAAATATTTTTCTCTCTGTGCTAAACAGAGGCAGATTTTCCAGCTAATTTGTCCATAAAAGAAATGCATGGGAACAGCTGTTCCCTAACAGTATCTGCCAGTCCAAGCTTACCTGAGACAGGATGAGCTGATGATTCAAATTGAGCTTGTCCAAACACTTCACTGGATTGGCAAGACACTAACACTTGAGTTAGTCAGGATTTGCTCAGTTCTTCTGGTCAGTGCAGCTTTGTAACCCGTCAATCCCTCATCTAAGTCTTCAAAGGTCAATCTCAGCATTGAAAATCCATCTTCTCCTGCTGCAAATACCCAAGTGACACAAATACATCTGCCAGGCTTTAGGGACAATGAGTTTAGTTTTGGAAGATTCCTGAGTAAAGGTCCTTCAGGGACATAGTTGTCAGTGGTGGTGATAAAAGATTCTTCCTGCAGTAAAAACTGGTTTCAAAAATTAAATCATTGTTTAAATTGTTGTATCCACCTAAAATCCCATCTGTGTTCCTGTGATTAAGAAAAATAAATGGCCTGGTTAGATTTTTGGTTTGGGCTCTTATCTCTGTGGTGCCCACATAAATCAAGTGTAACTTCAGTGAGACCATTGCTTGTTCAACACTGATGCAAAGACAGATTAGCACCAAAGTGACCATCAGCCTCTAATGGGAAAATGCCATGGGTTGTGTTTCCAGTGTCAGGGGTGGTCAGCAGTTAATAACTGAGATGGAATTATGGAAATGGGTAAGGAATGGCTGGAGTGGACTGGAGGAGCTGGCATATTTGGGAGGGATGTGATGAGTACCAGTGGCTGCTCTTCTCCCTCAGACTATGGGAAGCAGCCCCCAGAGGAGCAGCACTCACCATTTGGACCATTAAATGTTACACTTTGCTCAGAGTAAAGGTTATTAAGTGTACAGGGCTGGCAGGAATCCATTTGCAATAATTGTATTGTGCCAGTGACTCAGGCAATGTCCCCTTCCTGTCCTCAACAGCTACCTAGAAGTTGTTGTGTGACATTTACAGCTACTGAAAAAGTGGCTTTGATGAGGTCTTTAGTGGGATAGTTTTGGAAACCATTTCAGCTTTAATGGGATGCCCATTTGTCCATCTCAAAGACTTGTCCTGTATCTGTTAGAACTTTTACAGCTCTGTGTCACCATTGAGTCAGAGATGACACAGAGCCATGTCATAAAGCAAAAGCCTCATTTATTTGATCCTCTCCCCTTTTACACCTTAGTTTTGGTCATTTAATCAATACATTTCACATGATTGGCTAATTAACAAGACACACATTTGTAAACAACCTTTGCTTTATTTGCAAACAGATAATTTAAAAAGCTGTTTAAAGGTGACAGATACAGAAGAGTTCCTAACTGGGTGAAACATGCAGGGACACAACTTTTATTGGCTTTGGAGAATTCAGAGGAATTTGAATTGTTGTTGTTGCTGTGCTCCCCCTCCATTTGCGTTTTAGGTTTGTAATTTAGTTACTGCTGAGGCGTAATCACTCCTGATGGATGTGTTCACAACCAAGTCGTAACAAAAGCTGCTGAGTGTGTTCTGGGAGCTGCTAATCATCCTTAGCTCTTATTAGCTGTAGTACCAGTCAGAAACATTCAGCTCCAGGATTTTCTGTGTATGAACAGAACTCTTATTAGTGTCAACTTTTCAAAAACCCACCTGAGTCTGAGAGCCGTCCCCAGGCTCACAGAAAATCTGTGGCCAGTGGTGTAAATGAGCCTTTTCCTGAGACAGGGATCAGAAGCTCTGAGTGAGGTACATCCCATGTGAGATGAGCTTTTCAAACCCTTCATCTTTCCAAACCCTTCATCGGAAAAGCTGAACTGTGTGCTGTGCTTGTTAAGAGTCATAAATATGTTCTTCTGGTACAAAAGGCTTTATGTTTGCTATTATCCAGTCTCATTTTCTGCTTCAAGCAGTGATGCTTTCTGAGCAGAGTGTGTTTATTTCAGATTATTAGGATTTACCCTGGGAAGAAACTCATAGCATGTTTTTCAGAGGCTGAAGCACCTACGTTGTTTTCCCTGAGTCTTTGGAACTTGGCAGGGAAAAACACCTCCAGAACCAGAGAAAAGCACTTCTTACTCTATGAAATTCTGTTCAGTTTTGGCTGAGATGTAAACTTGCTAATTTCCCTTTTTAGCACTCGATTTCTTAGCGAAATGCTGGCAGTTTGTCAAAACAGAAATGGTGTAGCCTGGCACAGTGTGCCACTGTGGGCCATGGCAGGTGGCACTGCCAGGGACATGAGCTCCTCAGGGAACACTCAGAAAGGATTTGGGCTACACTGGGCTTGAAATGCAATGTTGTCTCATCAGTTCTTGCAAGTGAACAAAAAAAATAACCTCAATACTCCACTTTCCAGTCAAGAGAAAGGTCTCTCTTTGGCAGGAGATGCAGTTTCTTGTGTGGTCTGAACAGAGCTGGTGGAAGGTGACTGGGAACTGCTGGGGTTTCTCTTTCCCCTTGCTCTCACATGAGGAAAAGACTGGAATACAGCAGCCCTCTCCTCTTCATGGTGCTTTTCTTGTATTATGTGTTGTTTCAGTTGCAGTCAGGCACTCGGAAGTTATGAAGAGCCAGCCATGGTGTCATCTGTTAATTCAGCATCTCTGGGCGCTGGGGAGAGACCTCAAATTGTGTGTCAGGTCTGGGCCCTCCCAGCCAGAGAGCCCTGGAGGGGCTGGAGGGAAGAGAATGGGGCTGAGGGAGCTGGCAAGGGGCTGAGCCTGGAGCAAAGGAGGCTCAGGGGGCCCTTGTGGCTCTGCACAACTCCCTGCCAGGAGGGGACAGCCAGGGGGGGTCGGGCTGTGCTGCCAGGGAACAGGGACAGGACAAGGGGAAAGGGCCTCAGGCTGGGCCAGGGGAGGCTCAGCTCGGCTATTCAGGAAAATTCCTTCACCAAAAGGATGGTGAGACATTGGAAAGGTTGCTCAGGGAAGTGGTGGAGCCCCCACACCTGGATTGTTGAAAAAACATGTGGAAGTGGACTTGGGTTGGTGATCTTGGAGGGCTTCTCACGGTTCTGTCATTGGGGCATCACCTGTAACTCTCTGCCAGCTCTCTCCCCTGCCTGGGCTGAGTGCACTTGAGAGTGGGTCAGGAGGGTTCCCAGCTCCTGTATGGAATTCCCAAGGTGCCTGGGGAAGAGAACAGCACAGAGGATTGCTGAAAGACCAAGGCTCACCTGTGCTGGGGGCAGGTGAACCAGAAGGATTCTCCTCTCTCCCTGTTTTTGCTGTGTTGCTGAGCAAGCCCAGAACAGCTTTTGTGGCCATTCCCTGCCTCATCTCCTGCACCCTCAGGCTTAATGTGGAGAAGTGCTGAGCACTCAGAGCTGCAAATGAAATCCATGGGCAGTGTGGCCACTCAGCATTCCCCAAATTAATGAGGAATGGGATGGATTGCTGGACATGGGGACAGCAGCAGGATCTGGGTTCTGCAAATGATCTGCAGCTTTGCTTGTTTGTGTCTCTGTTGTGAGCACAACTGGCAGCAAATGTAAAAGAATTGAGACACTCCTGGCTATAATTTCCCCAATAGCACGTTGAATTATTATATTTTCCATGTGCAGCAGGTTGTGAGTGGTATTGGGGTACAGATCTGGACTGCACACAGGGCACACATTGTGGTGTTGTGGGGTCCCCAGGATGAGGTGAGAGATGAGATTCTGACTCCATGCTCTAAGAAGGCTGATTTATTATTACATTATTTGCCATGTTATATTTGCCATGTTATATTTGCCATGTTATATTTGCCATGTTATATTTACCGTGTTATATTTACCGTTATATTTTTTATTTACCATATTATATTTATTTACCATATTATATTTACCAGAAAGAAATTATATGCTAAAACTGTACTAAAGAAAAGAAAAAGGATACCTCAGAAGGTTTTGCAAGAATGATAATGAAAGCTCATGACTGACTCAGAGTCTGACACAGTTGGCTGTGATTGGTCATTAATTAAAAACCATTCACATGGAATGAGTCAAAGATGCACCTGTTGGTAAATTATCTCCAGATCACATTCCCAAGCAATCAGATTACTATTATTTTCATTCTTTCTGAGGCTTCTCAGCTTCCCAGGAGAAGAAATCCTGGCCAAGGGATTTTTCAGGAAATATCACAACACATCACACTCATATAGGTACAGATGGCCTGAGATGGACCAGCACATGAAGGAGCTGCACTTGCTTCCCCTGAAATCAATAAAATTTCCATCCATTTCAATACTCACAAGAGATGATGGATTAGGAGAACTTAATTTGGGGCTTTGGGGAATGGTATTCACAACTTTAATTGTATTCAGGTAAAATGCACATTGATCCTTGAACAAATTCTCAGTACAGCTGGCCATTGAGAAAGAAGAATCAGAATTTTGCAAATGCCTCTGCACATTCTTGCTGTGATTAACTGTTCTTTAAAAGAGAAGAGAAGGTAGGGATGTAATAGAAGTTATTACCCTGCTTGCAATTATTCTGAGTAGTAAAACAGATTAAGTAGAGGCTTAAGGCATGAGCTTAGTGAATGTAGCCATACCTAAACAAACAGTGGCAATTCTGCTCTTTCACTCTGAATTTTAAGATTAAGTAAATGGAAGAGTAATTTAAATTATATGTAAATATTTGATTAATGGAGGCTTGACACTTTGGCTTGTAATTCCTACTCTCTTATTAAAATCATCCACCAAATTTTGAAGTAGAAATTAAATTTTTTTCTCTAATTAACAACATTACTTTTCAAATATGATTGTGCACTGTGAGAAACCCTAGTGAATTCTGCATTAGCACAGGAGCTCCTGAGCTCTCAGATCTCCTGCCCAAGCAAGCAGGATTCTCTGCTGGGCTCTCTGTGCCTCATCCAATGGTGGTGGGCAGGAATTCCTGGCCACTGAGGCACCTGGGATGCTAAGCAGCATTGCCCTCGTGCTTAACCTCCTTCTCCTTCCTCTAGGAGATAATTCTGCGATTATAATGAGCTAAAATCTCTCTTTGCAGTTTGTATAGGACTCTCCTGATGGTGAGAAGCAATGATATTTTGGTTACACTGAGGTAAATGCTCATTGGGTGAGTGAAAATACACATTTTAAATTTGCATTTGTTATTGTCCATGTGTCACAACTCAGAGAATTTGTGCTGCATTTAAAGGCTGGGGAGAAATAAATGTGGGTTCCCTCCCCAACCTCAGCCTCCCTCCCTTTGGGTTTGCTAACAGAGAAATCAAAATAAATTTAAAATGACAGAATGGTTTTGGTTAAAAGGGACCTTAAAAATAATTTAATTTCAACCCTCTGCCATGAAAATTTTGGATGTTAAAGAAGCATGAGGGAAGGGAAGTAAGAGAAGAGAGGTTTTCACTCACCTGTGTGCTTGCAGATGATGCTGAGGCATGAGCTGTGAGCTGATTTGCACAGTGCACATTGCCATTCAAATATTTACAGTGTACCTGTGAAGCATCTGGGTACCACAGGGGTTGAAATCCCTGCTCTCATCACTTTTGTATGGGAGAGGAGCACAAGGAGGCTCCATCTGAATCAAAATGACTTTTGTTTTTTACCTTCAGAGAAAGTGAGGGAAGAAATTCCAGCCTCAGGTTCAGCCGGGGGATTTAATCTGGATTTACAGGGGTGAAATTGAGCAGAATGGGGTCACGAGGTGGCTGAGCAAGTGTAAGAACAACTGGCAGCTGAAGGGGATGGTCCTGCATCACCTGCAAGGTCTGCTCATCCCAGACCTGCTCAGCTTGGCTTTGCTGCTTATCTGACTCCTCAGTGATCCCCCTTGGCTTGTTAAAGATGAAGGAAATGCTGTCTTTGGCTGCCAGCTGAGTTTTCTGCTAGTTTAGTGAGGTGAACTTGGTCAAGCAAAGTTGCTGCAAGGCCAAGAGGAACTTGGGGAACTTTTCTTGTGGTGGCAGGGCAGAAAATAAACCCTGCTCCTGTCTTCATGTGAGCAGCTGGGGTAAGAACAGCAGCAGCAGCAACGGGGCTGGGATTTGGGATCTCCAGCCAACCTCAGTCTTATGGGGGTTTTATTGCTAAATAATTGCTCTTGCATCCTGTTCTGAGTGGAGGAATCTGGCCTGGGCTACTCCATTGATCTGGGCTTAAGTTTTTCAGCTTTGGGAGCAGAGGTAGGGGAAGTTTCAGTGTATGTGCAGTGCTGTTCATAAATATTGAAGTAAAACATGAATAATGCCTAAGTCCCTGATCCCACAGGTGGCTGACCCTGCCTGTTTGAGATTTTTATTCAGGTGGTTCACCAAAAATCTCCCATTAAGCCTGCAAAGCTCACATATTCAGGAAATGCCTATATTTAAAACAAATTACCAAGGAGGCTTGTGGGCCTTTATTGAAGTGCACGAGGATCTTTACAAGTATCTCTTGTTTGTCAAGACAAAAAATGTGCAAGGACAACTGCTGCAAGCCTCAACTCCACTTCTGCTAACGAGCTGACTCAACGCCAGCACCGGGACGCACCACATTCCCCCTCCAGCCGCTGTAATTAACATTCATCTTTTACTTCACGGGGATCATCCCCGAGCTAATCCCGCTCTCGGAATCGGGTGCAGTTCCTCTCTGTTCCAGCCAAATTTGCGGCTTCTCCCTTCCCTGGCGAGTCAAAGCAGGGCGCGGAGGTGAGGAAGAGGAGGCGCTGATGGACGAGCCGGGGGTGCCGGGGCGGGAAAGAGGGAAGGGAAGGGAAGGGAAGGGAAGGGAAGGGAAGGGAAGGGAAGGGAAGGGAAGGGAAGGGAAGGGAAGGGAAGGGAAGGGGGGCCGGTGCCTGCGGCTGCAGTTCGCCGTCCCTCCGAGCCGCGGCGGGGGCACACTCCGCCCGCGTTTGGCGAGCGCGGCTCCGAGCGGGGCAAGGCGGAGGCAGCCGCGGCCCGAGGCGGAGGTGAGAACCGGGAATCCCGGGGGGTGGGATGGGATGGGGTGGCATATGCAATGGGATGGGGGACCCTCACCAGAACAGCGACTGAGCCAAGCCCCTCGCTCCCAACCCCTCGCCCCAAACCCCTCGCCCGCAGCCCCTCGCCCCAGCGGCTCCTGGGGCCGCTGGTTGTGGCCACCAGCGCGGTGAGGGTCTCCGAGGGATGGGAGATACGCGGGAGATGCGCTCGGGTGCTGCTCGGCAGCATCCCGCTTCCCTCGGATGGAACTCTGCGCTCCTTGTCGGATTTCCGGAGTGTTAGAGCTCCTCGGGACTCCTGAAACCCAGTGCGAGTCCTGCGGAAGGCTGGGATTGGTTATCGGGATTCCAAAGGGATTAGCAGGGTCCTCTGAAAATATCTGGAGGAAGAAGAACAGATTTTACTCAGCTTCCGCGCGGAAAATTTGTGGTTCCTGAGTCTGCGTTGACGATTGGATTTGAGAGGATATTGAGATATTCGGGATTTACGCGGTCATCTTCACGTGAAAGGTCAGGAGTGATTATTTTCCTTTTTAAAAGGTTTTACAGACAGGTGCTGGTGGTTTTGCTGATGGAGTTGCCCGCAGAAGTGTGATGGAGGAGCACAGGTGAACCCAACAAAGGGGTTTGAAGGCAAGAGAGGAGAGAGGGGAGTTTGGTGTAATTAAACGGGCAAACTCGAGTTTTGTGTTCACTTAGCTAAGGAAGAACTCTCTTCCAAGAGAGAGAGCCTGTCCTGAGTGGTCCGAGCTGAGTGAAGGGGGCAGGGTGAGGCGGCGAACATCTGCGTTTGAAACCAGCAGCGCTTTAGCTCGCCACTTCCCTTGTACCGGCCATAAACATCTGAATTAACGCGGAGTTTGTTCATCGGGAAGCGCAGGTTTGTGCTGCTTTAGGGAGTACCACCAGGGGGTTTTCCCCCTCGGGGTCCAGCAGTGAGTGCGGGTTAGTGCGGGATGCTCCCGGGGAGCCGGCGCTGGGGCTGACCCGCCGCGCACCCAACAGGTCCCCGCGGTGTTGATTCTGAAACTTGGCACGCCGGGTTCGGGCGGGCGGCAGCCGAGCCTCGGAGGAAGCGGGCCTGCCTACAGGTGGCATTTGGGGACCGGGCACCGGCGGGAGCCCAGCCTCGCTCGGCGGTGGGTGCGCGCTGTTCCGGAGTTGGGCTCGGGGAGCGCCGGGCGCGGCTCTGCCGGGGGCTCCATCCCCGGGGCTGCTCCGGCTCGGGGGGCGCGCTGGGAGCGCAGCGCAGCCGCGGAGGGACGGGTGGAGGGAGGGAGGGAGGGATGGAGAGGGGAAGGAGCACGCCCGGAGCCCCCGGCCCCTCTGCCGTGCGCCGTGCCCGCGGGCGGCGGGGCTGCCCGCGAGTTGCTGCGCTATCCCGGAGGAGCGGCTGCCGCGGCGGCGATGCCCGGCGCCCTGGCGAACGCTTGCTGCCTCCTCGCTTTCTCCCCCCCTCCCCGCTCCTCCCTCCCTCCTTCCCATCCTTTTTTTCCCTCTCGCCGATGCGGGAGGCGGGCACGAGCGGCGGCTCCGCAGCGCTTTCCCGGGAGCCGGGGGGGCAGCGGCGGCCCCGCTCCCGCTCCCCCGCCCTGCGCAGGCAGCGCCGCAGCCGCGCTGGCCCCGGCGGGCGGAGCGGCGCCGCCGCTGCCCCCGAGCCCGCCCGGAGCCCGCGGGCCTCGCTGCCACAGGGCGGCGGCCCCCGGCCCGTCCCGCTGCCCGGCGCGGCCCAAAGTTTCCCGGCGGAACGGGGGTAAGTCGGGGGCGGCGGGGGCTGCGCGGGTGCGGGGATGCTGGAGCTGCCCTGGCGCGGCTCCTCGGGCTGCCTCGGCTCCCACCCTGCTGCCACCCTCCCGGAGCCGGCAGAGCTCCTCCGGTGAGGACAGACACCCATCTCTTCCTCCCCTTCCCCATCGGTCCCTGCCGCGGAGCGGAGGAGAGACGGTGACCTCAACTAGTGTGGTGTCGCTTTGAGACGCGGGGTTAATTTGCGAGGGCCGGTATTGGCAGAAATGCAGCGCTCAGACTTTAATATCTGCATATGGTAATGGTAAAAGAAGGGAACCCGTTAGTATTCCGCTCCTGTGGTACTTGGCGCGGGAGAGCGGCTGCTCCAGCTCATTTCCGAGCCGATCTGGGGGAGCGGAGCGGCGCTGGGTGCCTTCCCCGCTGCCTTCTCCTCCCGGCACCGGGGAGTCCTGCGGAGCGGAGACGGGAAGCTCCTCGCCTCGCAGCCGCAAAGCTGCGCAGAGACTCCTTCCCGGGCTCGGGGAGCTTTGGGAGCGGGATTCTGGCAGGAACCAGCAGGGTAAGCCCGGTGCCCCGCTCCTGGTGGGTGACGTGACTCTGCTGCCAGCCTTTTCCACAGCCCAGCGGGTTTATCAGCCCAGTGGCTGATGCGAGCCCTGTGTCGGAAATGTTGTGCCAACTTGAGGGATGCACGGTGAGGTCAGCCGTGGGGGCTGGAGCCCTGAGCGCTGGGATTACCTTGGGAAGAGCAGCACCGAGGTGTGGGTGGTGTCACGCCGGCAGAGGCAGGTGCCGCCTTCCCTCCCCATCCCCTCTGCGTGTTTCGGCAGTGGCCATTAAATGACGATTGGATGCTAATTCGGAGGGAGGGGTGTGGTAGCCGGAGGGGTTTTTGGATGCGAATCAATCCCCGTTGACTCACTGGGGCCCGCCGAGGTGCGGGGGGAAGCCCCTGTGCTCGCAAGGCGGCTGCTGCCACTGCCAGCATCAAAAGTTGAGGTGGAAACATTTCCGTGTCTGTTGCCACCCACCCCCCGACGGGAGGAGGTTCGTGACATATAAATTTCTCAGACTGCTCTTTGGGCTGTCTGCGTGTTAAGCAAATACGTTTCTCACTTCGGCTGAGAACAGTTTTGCTCTCTGATGAGTGGAAACTGGGGGGGGGAAAAAAAGGAGACATTTAAAAATAAAATCAGACCGTATAGCTGGAGTGGTAAAGCAAATGTTCTCGAGATCCCACGTAGCAAGCTGGGGATGAATGCAAACTGTTCCTGCCGTGCAACTTTTCCAAATCGAGCTCTCCCTGAGAGATGCGATCTCCTCCTGCCTGGCAGCAGAGCCGGGTGTGCATGGAGCACGGAACGGGTGCCAGGATGCTTTTCCTGTGCCCTGGAGGGACAGCGGGAGCGTGCTGGCAGGAGTGACAGAGTGACAGCCTTGTCACCCACAGCAGCGGCACGGGAGCCCGCCCTGCTCACAACTTTCTGCCGTGTCAAAGCTTTGGGGAATTTGAGGCAGGTGATTCCCAAACTGGGCACTGCTGGCTCTCCCCTCTTGCTTCAGCTGGGCTCCCTATGTCACCCTCAGTGTCTGCAGGTGACCCGTGCCTAATGTGCAAGGGAATGACCCTGGACAGGTGAAGGGACTCTTAAATTAGTCTTGCTCTTGTTTTTAGTCAAAGTTTCACGTGCAGCCTTTCCTGTCCTGCTTTTTCTGTAACTTCCCGATGACAACATGTGCTCATGTCTGGCAAAATGCGAACGGTTGGTAGAGCAACCTGCTAAACACCTTCAGGAGTGAGTGCTAGCTTGGTGAGCATTTTACAGATGAAGATGTTCGGTCAGCTTTGTGAGACCGTGGTTATCACTCATCCCTCCACCAATGAAGCATCATATCAGCTGTGCAAACGGGCTTCTCAGATCTGGGCTCTGGTTTTCTGTGCAGAGATGGAAGCCTGAAGCACAAAGTGTCCATGGGGTGGATGTGTGGCATGGCTTGGGCTTGGTGGCTGTTTGGGACAGCTCTGCTGCATTTGCTGTAGGCTGAAAGCTTTGTTCTTCAGAAGCTGCCACGGGACTGATTCAGGGATACAGAGCTTTGCCAGGACATCAGACATGAGTTAGAAGTTGGCTTGAGTTATTTTCCCTCAATTTACCAACTAAACTTCCATAAGTTCCTTATTATTGCTCCTGGATGCTTCAGGAACCACATTTTTACTTAAAAAACGATCTCCCTCCTTTCCTTCTTCCCATGCCTTAGCAGCCTGAAATCCATGGACATATAACCCTGAAACCTGGGATTTGAGTACTTTGTTGACAGCTTCCAATGAGGGCCGTAAGTTGTTAAAACTTTGTTCCTGGTTAGCAAGCAGCTGAAGGAAACAAAACCAGTAGCTTTGCACTTTTCCTTTCATGGCTCTAGTAAATTTCTGGTAGCAATTCAGCCTTAGTCCAAATGTTCTCAAACAGGAAAATAACATGAACAGTAGCGTTCCTTGTTTTTTTTTTTTTTTTCTTGTTTTTTTTTTTTTTTTTTTTTTTGGTGTTTTTTTTTGGTTTTTTTTTTTTTTTTTTTAATATTTGTGTCTGCCTGTGGGCCTCTGTCCAGCCAAGCAGCAAAATCTGAAAATAGGAAAGTAAAATCTTTTATATCAGCAAGTCTGATATAAAATCTTGGGTTTGGCAAAGAGAACCTTTTTACCTGTGAAGGTTCTTTTTGGATCCTCTTCATCCAAGCTTCAAATAAACTTAACAGGCTTCTGGCAAAATGAAGCACTGGGGGTTTTTGTGTGTGAACCAGCTGTTTTTCTCTTAAACTCAGAGTGCACAGATGAAAACTGATCTGTTAGCCAATTATTATTTACTTCTTGGTACTTAAAACGTGCTGAGGGATAACTGAATAGTGGAAGCCTGAAGTCAGGATCAGGCCAAAACACTGCTTGAGAATTAAACCCAAGTTTGCTTGTGCTGTCCTATTAATAGTTTATAAATTCAGTGTCTGAACCACAGAAAACAGTAGTTAAAGTGGCAAGGATTATTGCTGAAAATCCTGCAATCAGAGCTTGCTGTTTTAATTAAAAATAACTAATCAACTGATTGATGAAGGGGAAAAAAATGCCTTGCAGGAATATATTAATTTTGCTGCTACCAGAGGATTCCATGTGATGCATTTGTTGATGTGAAGTCTTTTGGGGGAAGAGACACTGAGTGCCTAAAAAGCTTGTGCAAGCACAGCAGAGCAGGAGAGGAGATGCTTCTGCAGCTTTTCATGCTTAGGTGATTTATTACAAGGGACTTGACAATCAGGACTAGCTCAGCAGTAGTTGGAAGTGGTTTGTTTCTGTGGCAGTGGTGCCCTGGCACTGGCTCGGGGTGTTTCTGAGCTGTTAGGGTGAGGATGACAGGCTGTTCTTGGGCTACTGCATGTCTGGCTGGACTTGTATCAAGCTGTGGGTCCAAAGAAGGTGGAGCAAGCAATTCTGATGGCTGGTGACTCACCTCTGAAGGAGGAGTCACTTAAAAGAGTGTATGTTTTGTACGTTTAAATCTACTGATCTGAACTCCTTGTGTCCCCTCTGTGCACCCAAACACAGAGCTTTGTGTGGGACAGGGACAAGGGTGTTCTCCCTGGATTCACTTGGAAAAGCACAGTCAGTAGGGAGAAGGAGAGAATTCCTCTGTTGGCAGAAATTCCACTTTGTCAGTGTGATTGCCCTCAATCCTTGTGTGACAGATGAGTAATACCATGATGGACTCTCACAATTAATGGACAAATATCATGTATACAAGTTAAGTTTTATAGATTTATAGTTGTGTTGTACCTCCTCATGTGGTTATCAAGGGACAGCTGGGTTGGGACATCTGGGAGGGCTGGCTTGCCAGTATGGAACACTGACCTCCAATCAGGATTTGAGGAAGAGATCCCCATCACTGGACAGCAAAGAAGGGGTTGATGGACAGAGGGGTTAAAGGGTTAAAAAGGAAAAACCTCCATTGTGAGCACATGGCAGGGAAAATCTTTTGCTCCCAGTGCCGTAACCTTTTTTCTTTGTTCTGTTGTATTTTTGATAAGGTTTAATAAACCTTCTTAAACTATGAAAAGTGAGTAGCTGTTTCTCACACTATTTCTCACACAGAATCCCAAAATGGTCTGGAAGGGACCTTAAAGCCCATCCAGACCCACCCTGTGCTGTGGGCAGGGATATCTTCCACTATCCCAGGTTGCTCCAAAACCCATCCAACCTGGCCTTGGACACTTCCAGGGATCATGGACCATCCACAGAATGTTAAGGAGCTGCCTTGGAGATTCCAGGGTGCAGCAATCCCCAGCACTGCTGGACTGGGATGAGCAAGGGAACTGTGCGAAAGGCAGGGAAGGTGTTAATTGTTGTTTGTTTGTTTGGGCTGCATCAGAGAACTTTGTCTCTGCTGGGAACCTCTTGCAGGGGTTTTGGAGAGCAATTAGGGGCCCAAACAGAGTGGTGAACCTCAATTAGGAAGCTGCAGGGACAGCAGGGATGGGATGAGCCAGCCAGGATGAAAGCCTTGCCCAAGCTGTGCTGGCTCATCCTGGGAATAACCTCTGGGAAATAATGCTCCAGTGGGAATTTTCATCAGTGGCATCAGGACTGCAATCTCAGCCTAAAGGTGAACAGAGGAACGCTGGGCTTTCTCCCAGCTTTCCTTGGAACTTCAAACAATCCAAGCTTGCCTGGATGATTGCCTGAGGAAGGGCCATGGAGTGCTGTCCTTGTCCAGCCTGTTTTGTCTGTCATCAAGCAATGCCCTGCAACACAGAAAAAAACCAGTTCTGGTTCAAATAAATCCCCTGGAATAGTGCAGTCTGAAGGGCAAGGAAAAAAGAGCAACAGAGGGAGGTTCAAAGGGAAGAGCCACAAAGGCTGCTGCTGTTTTCTGCCACTGAAGTGCTCCCTTATTTTTTTTAATTTAGTTCATAGGCTTCATTTTCTAACCCAGACAAACCATTTGAGGTATTGAGAGAAGAAAGTGAGGTAGAAAGGCAAAGCTGACTGATTAAAGCCGGTGGAAAGATTTCTGGGAGCAGTTTGGGAAAGATGCAAGGAGAAAAATACTCCTGGTAAAGCATTTTGAGGAGCCATCTCAGTAAGAGTGGTGAGTCCTTTCTAAAGTCAAGATTATGCTTAAGAACTGAAATGCTGCTCTGCTTGAAGTGATTTAATTAGTGGGAGACAAACATACAGCCAGTGCTTGTTATTAATTTGGTGGTTGGGCAATCAGATCTGGATGGGAATTCATGCCTAAAATAGCCTTGTTTTTCCAGAAATACATATTAGCACACATTTCTACTTAAACACAGAATTATTTAGGTTGGTTTTAATGGCCAAGGACCCAAGCTGTGAGAAAGAAGGTGTAAATAGCAGTGCCTGAGGATCTGAGAGGGCAGTGTGATAAAGGTTGGTGCTGTGATTTGTCCATTTTCCAGACTTTTTATTGTAACTGGGAACCTTCCTGCACAGCCAGGTTGTTGCATTCATTTCACCCATGTGCTGATTGCTGTATTTACCTCATTCACTTGGTTCCTTCTTGCATATTTTAAACAGATAAAAATTCTCCTGTGTTTCCCATTCAAATTCTTGTGTCCAGCCATTGGAAGGTTTGGGTGATTTTTTTTTTCCTTTTGGGTGGGAGATACAACTGCAATCTGTTCATTGCATTTTGGGCTTTTGACAAAAACATGGATATGAATCCCACTGAGAAGAGAAATTTCAATGGGTGGTTGCAATGTTTTAAATTCCCCCTCTGTTTCTGGAGAAGCAGAGCTATCTCAGCAGGTGCTGTCCTCCACTGGGCATTCCATGGTTGATTTTGGCAAGAGGGAGGGAATCCCTGGGCTCCGATGGCCTGGGTGTGCTGGGAGCTCTCCCATGGCCATGCTCCACGTGGGTATTGTGAGCTGGGTGCCCTCTCCTAGCCCATGGGAGTGTGAAACTCCACATTTCTCTGACACCCATCATCCAGAGCCAGCAGTTCCACTGAGACATCAGTGTGCTCCTTGGACTGGCAGCTCCAAATATTGTTGGGATGACTTTGGGCAGGTTTGTGCTCTGTCCTTGCAGGTCTTGGTCTGAATTTGGCCTCTTTGCAGAGTGTTCCCTCAGTCAAGCCAACACCCTGCTCCCATCACAGGAGCTGGGCAAACCTCAGGGATGGATTCTACAGCACTGGGCAGGTGGCACTTGGATTGTGGGTTGGATGTGCAGTTGGATTTTGATCTTGGAGGTCTTTCCAACCAAGATTCTATGATGATGATTATTATCATGATTGTAGAGAAAAGGAATATTTTTCTAAAAAGGGAAATCCATTTATGGCCTTTTGGGAGTAGGGGAAGAGGCAAATGTTGTTGGTGTGGTTTTGATTGAGCTTTCATGAAACTCTTTTTTGAGTGTTTCCTCTAAACAAATATTTGAGTGTGGCAGCACTCCAAGGTTTTACCTTCTTGAGCACCATGGCTGATCCTTATTCCCAAGATTCTCCCCTGAACAGAACTGTGCTTCACCAAGCAAACTCCGTTTATGGATTATGAAGTTATTGGGTTTTTTCCTCCAGTTTTTACACTTGGGTAATATCCAAGCTTGAAATAAGTTGGGAACCTTTGGTTTCTGGTGGTGTGTTCAACAACACGAAATAACTCAGGGCTTTCTTCTCTGCCCTTGCCTGCAAACAGAGATTGCAAGTTTGAGGAAACTGTTGGTGAGGCAGCACAGTGGAAGTAATTCGAACATGGTGTGTTTAATGTTACTTGTTGCATCTAGAATTGAGTGCAAACTAGAAATGAAACCCACACTCTAATGGAATTAGGTTGTGACACTTCAGTGCCATGTGTATGACAGGGAAAAATGAGCAACTTGATGCAGAAGTAGATTGTCATTGAATTTTTTTTTTTTTTTTTTTTTTTTTTTTTTGGTTCCTGTCAAAGAAAGGGGGGGAGAGATAGATGTGTGAGCACAAGTTAAATTCAAAGAAGCACTGACTGGTTTCTGAATCCATTTAGCTTATGGAGCTTCAAGTTATTTAACATTCACAAATAGGATCTTTAAATCTCTCAAGAACAGTCTGAACTCTGTTACTCAGATGTCCACTAGAATGAATTTCTTCATAATAATGAAATTGCTGCAGTTTTGATAGTCAGGGAGCTTTCCAGGACTCTCATTTTACTTAAGTTTCTGGACTTTTTCCTTTTTAGATGCCCAAATCAATCATAGAGCAGATAATAATCTTCTTCAGCAGCCTTCCTTTACTGCTTTTTCACTTTTTTTTTTTAACTTTCCGAGAGCAATGCCTTTCATTGGAATAAAACTTTCAGTTTAGAGATAGATAAATCTTGTAACACTTAATGTGAAACAAGATAATTTGCATAAATCCTTATACCTGAGGAAGATCTGGATAAATGCACCCAGTGAGTTCCAGATGGGTTTGTTTTTTAAGGATATACAGCCTTGAATAAAACAGGATTCATGACTGATGAACCCCTGGGCTTGTAAAATTCACTCTGTATTTTGAAAAACTCCAGAAGAAGACAGTGCCTGCCTTGCCTCATTGAAGGGAAAGGACAGAGGATTATTGAAATCCCTTAAAAACTCTCTTTTTTGGGGTGTTACAATGATCTCCCTTAGAGTCTTTGACAATGTTCCTATTCTAATATCTTTGAAGGCAGATTACAAAAAAAGAAAATAAATCCAACTATGAAGGAAGCCTCAAACCAAAGGGATTCATCCATCAGAAATATGGATGTTATGTCCTCTTGCCCTCCCACAATTTTCAGGACAGTGACAAGTTTATGGCTTGGGCTGCCAGCCACAGAGGATGTCATTGAGGGCATGAAATTCCAAGTTCTTTCCAAGGATATCCTTGTGTAACTCCTGTGGAAGAAGTGAGCAGGTTTTTTTGGTGGCACAACAGGTAACTGTGATGCCAAGGCTACTGCAAAATGAACAGAGACTTTTGGGCCATGCAAATCTGATAAAAGTGGGGACTTTTTTGGGTAGAAAGGGATCAGTTGAGGGCAATTGTTGGACTGGTTTGAAAGTAATTCTGAACTGGAATTAGGCTGGCAGTGGTTGTGCCAGAGATAGCCCCTGTGTGCTGAGAGGAGGTGGTGGTTTGGTGGGGACGTGTAAAGCTGGAGAGAAAGTCTCATGTAGCTGGATAATTTTTCTAGTCCTAAATTTGCATTGAGTAACCGGAATGTTGTTGTAGAATTCTTCAGTCTGTGTGGTTTAGAGTGAAGAACGTTTTTAACTTGGTGTTAAAACCGGCAGCTACAGGAATCCCAGACTGGTTTGGGTTGGAAGAGATCTTAAATCCCATCCATTCCCACCCCTGCCATGGCAGGGACACCTTCCACTGTCCCAGGCTGCTCCAAGCCCTGTCCAGCCTGGCCGTGGGCACTGCCAGGGATCCAGGGGCAGCCACAGCTGCTCTGGGCACCCTGTGCCAGGGCCTCATCACCAACAATTCCTTCCTAAAATCCAATCTAATGCCCTGCTCCTGTCTCTGTGGAGAAATGTCTCTTTCCGTGTTAGTAACGTTTCCACCTCTCTGCGGGAACACTTGGAGCGCTCTGGGAGGTGTCCAGGGTCCTGAAACGGCAGAACTGAGACAGGAACGTCTCCCTCCTGAGGTTCCCCAAGAAATGTGTCCAGTGGGACTGTGAAATCATGGAAAAACCAGTTCCTTTCCAAAACAAAAACTTTGGAGATAATTGCAATTAACCAATCTGTGTCTCTATAGTGTCTGCTGGAATTCTGCTTTTTGGGATTTTGTGGGAAACCACCTTCTGTCTCCTGGTACAGGTGAATGAATGCACATTGCATTTGCACATGCTCCAGGTCTTTCTAAGTAGAGGAGCATTTATTTTTATTACAAAATAAATGATTTTTTTCCCCCCCTGAAGTGCAGTTTTAGAAAAGGCACACAAAAATTTTAATTTCAAGACTGATGTAGATCCATCTTGTCAACCCACATTTGTTTGCAGTTCTTATATTGCTTTATATGATCTTTTAGTGAAATCAGTTGCAGCTTAATATTCCACAGGAAATTAGGAATAATGAAATCCATCACTGAGGTCCCGTTGTGAGCAGACAGGCTGAAACTCTTGTTAACGTGCTGGTTTACTCACAGAAACGCTCTCTCCCTTTCACTCAGCCTCCTGATCAAATTTTAACAGGAGCTTTGACATTTACATGACATTCACATCTGTAGCAACAGTGTTTCCTTTTCCCCACTGCTCGGTTTTCTCGGAGTTAACATTCTGCTGGAAGCGGTGAGCGGCATTGCGGGAGGGAGCCAGCGAGAAATGAGTGCTGAAATAAATTGGTTGTGTTCTCCAGGCTGGTTACAACTATTTCAGCCTTCTGGAGGGGTTTAACCCACGATTTGGTGGCAGTTTCTGTGGCTCTATCCAACAGATTGTCTGGTCATGGACCCCTTGTTGCTTTTAGCAGAAGGAATTGTGCAGGGTTAGGAATAATGCGCTGCTTTGCTGGTGGTATGGATGTGGATGAGGTTTGGGGCTCAAGAATTTGAGAAGGAGCTGGAAATTTGGGATTGGGCTACAAACCCCTCTGGGAAGGATGAGGGGGATGATGCTCTGCCTTGCTGAGCTGTCTGGAGACCTTGGAAAAGGGGCAGGGATGAGCCATAGGCAGTGTCCTGCTCACAGTGTGGAGGAGCAATGGGAGCTCCAACAGTACTTCTTCCCATTTTTCCTGTTTTTACAGCTATATCCACTTGTGAGTGCTTAAATTCTCTCCAGAGCCTCCTCAAACCCATGGAGCCACTTTTAGCTTTGGTTGTGCTCAAATCAGGCCTGACAGAGGGTTGTGTGTTCCATGAGCATCCACGAGTGGATTGGTATTCATGGAAAATGGGTAAATGCTGTGCTGAAGAAGTTTTGTTGCATGCAAAGGAGGAAGGACATGGAAACATGGAAATTTGGATGTGAAATGTGAAGCAGGCACTGAAGGAGGAAGGGCATGGGAAGATAGAAGCTTGGATGTGAAATCTGAAGGAGGAAGGCATGGAAACATGGAAACTTGGATGTGAAATCTGAAGGAAGAAGGGAATGGAAACATGGAATTTTGGATGTGAAATCTGAAGCAGGCACTGAAGGATTGCAACTGCCCTGAGCATGACCAATGCCAGGCTCAGAAGGATTAATCTTCATTGCCATAGAAGATAAAGCTTTATTTTCAGGTGTTGCTATTTCCCCAGTCTGATGGCCACAGCCTTTCTGGGGAGCTGTATGCCAGCCTTGCCCTGCTGTGTGTTTTTTAATAACAGTGTATATGATTAAATCTTGTTTTCAATTCCATCATGTCTGTCAGGTGGATTTAGAGGTTGAATTAGCAGCATCCCTACTTTAAAAAAATGCATCCAAATGGAGCTACTTAAACCAAAAATCCATGTTTTCCAGATCACAGGGTCTAGAGTTGTTGGCAGTGGCTTTTCTCCTGTGGTTAGCATGGAACCATTTACACTTTTTAGTTGACCCATCCTTATAAAATTTCAGGCAGGCCATAGACTTGAAATTTTGTTAAGAACACAAAGTGAGCTTTGCTGGCCTCAAGATACACAATCAGTTCTTCCTTTCTTCTCCCTTTTTCAATCCCATTGCAGCACATAACAAGTGTGTTGCTCCACTGCTGTTATGTTTCCTTCTACAGAAAGTAAAAAAATAAAAATCACCTTTGTATTCTTGGGAGAAGTGTCAGAGCTCCAAGGAATTGGCTGCACTGTACAATGGTGCCAGCTGGGAGGTGGTGAAGCACAACTAATGAATTTTGGACTCTGAAATCAGCTATAATGAGGAGCTCAGAACCTGGAAAATTATTTTTGAGAGCTGATAGAAACAAGCCCAGTGCTTCTCACCTGCAAGGCTGGATGTTGGCTCCAAGGTAGGCAGGCATGTCTAATGGCAAGAGATTGGTCATTAGATTTCAATCTGCTGGGATGGATGGGCATCCTGGCTCCTTTGGAAATGGGTGGAATTAGGGAGCAGGAGGTAAAAACTGCATCTTCTCTCTTCAAATATGGCCCAAAGTCTTGTTCCCCATTTTCTGTGCCATCCCTGCTTTTCAGTGTTGCTGGATCAGCTTTTTCAAAGAGTTGCATCGCTCTTTCAAACAATGCAGGCTTCAGCTTCTTGTTTTGTTTTAGTATAAAAACCTGATTTTTTTTTTCCCCTTGGGCTTAAAAAGTGAAAAGAAATTAAAGAAAACCAAGACCTTCTGCTGTTTTTGCCACAAAATTATGAAAAAGAAAATGTGGAACACTGGCCCAAGATAAAACAGAAGCCTTGGCATGGTCTTTCAGGGAGATCCCTTGTGAGATGCCAGGAGCCAGCCTCCTGCCCTGGGTTCCTCCAAAGCCATTTCTGATGGCTCTGCTCACCTGTGCCCTGCTCCTTGGTGAGCTCTCTTTGCTTTCTGCCTCTCTCCAGTGGTCATTTAGAAAATCGTTTCCTTCAAGTGCTCAAATAAACAAGTGGCTTTGTTAAAATTCTCATGGGACTTCAGTGCTTGAGGGGACCATTGAGCCTGCCTGGCTGCACATTCCCTCTCACAAAACAAAGCATGTCATGGGTAATATTCCCTCTTCTCAGCCAAAGGCTGATTGCTCAAATTACTCTGCCCATCTCTTACAATTTGTGTTTATTTAAGACCCATATTTTCGTCTTTGTTATTGTGCCAGCGTTGTCCTTTTGCTGAAGTAGTTTCTTGCCCTTTATGGTGTCCCCTGCCTCCACAGCCTATTCTGGAGAGAGGAATTATGTTCCTTTTTTTTTGCCTGTAGTTTCCCAGAGGGAGCAGCCTCTCTCTTGTTAGACCCGCTTTGCTCCCAGCAGCATCAAGAGGTGTGAGCTGAGGTTTCATCTAGGATTTTCTGCACTTAAGGACTTGTTAAATCAAAAACTCCTTGGTGTTTTGGAGTTGTGTGGGCAGTATGCAAATGTGCAGTCCCTAAGGATTAACCCAAACTATTTCCCCTTACATTTGTAATGAGGAAAGTGTGGCTTCCAAGGGTTGGGAGAGCATTGCCAGAGGAGGAACTGCAAGAACTGCAGAGATGGGCAGGGGACAATGGGTTCCAAGTGAAAGAGAGTAGATCTAGATCAAATATCAGTAGGAAGTTCTTCCAGTTCCTCAGCACCCACACAGGGCACAGGGTGCCCAGAGCAGCTGTGGCTGCCCCTGGATCCCTGGCAGTGCCCAAGGCCAGGCTGGACAGGGCTTGGAGCAGCCTGGGACAGTGGAAGGTGTCCCTGACATGCCAGAGGTGGCGCTGGATGGGCTTGAAGATCCCTTCCAACCCAAACCATTCCATGACTCCAAAGTGCTGCTTAGGGAAATGCTGAGAAGAGCTGATATCCTCCCTTCCCTCTCTCTCCACACAGCCTGCACAGTGTAGGCACTTTATGGAGAATGTGAGCAGCCCTTCTGTCCCCAGCCACCCCAATCTGTGTGTCCCTCCTTGGATGAAAGAGGCAGGAGCAGTTTTGCTGCAGCCTTGCCTGGTTTGGGGCAGTTCAGATGCTTTGGTGTGGAGCAGAACTTGGGCTGGTGCTGTGACCTGGGCACCCAGCCCAGCTGTGCCAGTGTCTGAGCATCCTTCTGTGGGGTCTGCTGCTGTGGGCAGAGACCCAGCCCTGCTGGGAGAGATTCCAGGGCACATCTGGCTCTGAGCAGGCTTGGTTGGGTGGTGCCACCCCATGGGCCAGCACTGGGGGTGTCTGACCTGCCAGGAAACCTTCAGCTCCTTTGTGCTCACGTGCAGCATTATTTAGGAATGTTCTGAGCTCTCAGCTGGGTCCCTGCTGGTCAGGGCTAGAGCTCTGCTCCCATCAGAATCAGCCTTTATGGAGGCAGCACCAGGCATGGTGCTTTTTTCCTGGTGCTCTCCTGCAGGACCCTGCTGGCTTCCCTGAGCACACAGAGCCAGCTGGGGTGGTGTGTGGGTGAGGAAATCTTCCAGAGCTTCCAACACCTGGAGTCAGGCACAGCTTGGAAGCTCCAGAGGAACAACCTCAGGTGTGACATTTTATCTGGGTGGGCAAGCACCCACTACTCTCCTCCACACTGCCAGGGAACCCTCCCCCAGCCTTTTTCCTTTGCATTTCCATTCCATTTCCCCTCACACCAGTCCTTCAAGGTCTGTTTTCTCAGGAATATGTCCCCCTTAGGATGCTGTACCAAATAACATCACTACAGTTCCAATGAGGGGACAAACATCACATCAGCTTGGTTTATTGCTGCCTCAGTAGGAATATTTTGAGAAGCTGTTGTATTTGCTGGATGCCTGTGGGTCTTGGGCAGTGAACTCCTCTGATGTTTGACCTCTGCATCGTTTAGAGTGCCCTTTCCTTCCAAAATTGTGTGCACAGAGTTCAGATATACAAATGCAGCTGCTCAGAATTTTATTTCACCTTTTTTTCCCAACAAAAAATTATTAATATAATTATTGTGATCAATATATCATTCATGTCTTAAATCATGTCCAATATAATTGTGACCAATTATATCATTCATGTCTTGAAACACAAATGTCCTGCAGCAGCAGGATGTGCAATGGGAATGGTGGAGCCTTCTGAAAGCACAGCCAGTCTGGCTCTTCCACTTTCAACACCTGGGAATTGTTCAGTTTTTCTGCCCCTGAGTTGTTGCCCTCTTTGCCACCAGTGTACCCTGAATTTCTGGCCAAAATGTGCATCCTTCATAAGCTCCCCCAAGTTTTTTGGGGAAACCTCTGTTTTTAAGACCCTGCTTTTCCCTCATCTACTACATGGCTCCTTTCCTCCTCTGGTTGGAATAAATGGAAAAGATCCCACAGCTCTGTGTCTGCTGCTCCTCTGGCTCTCCAGCAGCCAGTCTGACTCTGCTACTCTCAACACCTTGAACTTGTTCAGTTTTTTTGCCTTGAACTTGTTTATTTATTTATTTTTTGCCTTGAACTTGTTCAGTTTTATATGGCAGAGTAAGGAAAAGATCCCTCAGCTCTGCTGCTCCTCTAGCCCCAGGTTTAACAGCTCATTTTACTCCAGTTTCAGCCTTTTGCTGCAGACCATGGTGACATCTTTCCTTCCATACCAAGAGGAGGGGATGGAAGCAAATATCTCCAAGTGGTAACACCATAGAAGTGCAGGAGTGTTTTGGTACATGTTCCTCCCCCTAGACTATTATATGGCTGTCATCACTAATTTTAATTTTGCTCCAGAGGATTGCATCCAGTGAGAGAAGAAGGAATTGAAATTCCAAAAGCAGAGTACATGAAAATAGCTTTCCCTTCCCCCATTGTACTGGGAGCTATCTCTGGAGAACAATGCTGGTGGCTCAACAATTTTGGGGAAAATCTGAATTTGCCAAGCTCTTCCCTGACAGCTGTGTGGAAATGCAGGCTTTCCTCTGCCTCATTACTGCTCCAGGATGGCAATTCCAGCCTGGCAAACAGGACAGATTGAGGAATACAGGAACCAGAGTTCCTACATTACCACTTAGCATCAGGGTTAGCTGCACCCTTCTCAGCTTTCCCTCACTTATTGCTTCCACGAGCTGAGCATTTTTACAGCCTTTTAATTTTCTCCATATTTTTAAAACCCTCAAGAAGCCCTGATCAGAAGGGCCATTAGCATCAGCTCAGGACTAATGAGGAGCACAGCTCATGTGCTGCAGGTATCGATTTGCTGAGCTCCAGTTGTGTTTCTCCCTGGAATTCCTTGTGCTCTCCCTTCAGCTCTGCTGGCTGTTTACTCACACAGCAGCCCAGTGAGGAGAAGATGAACTGCTGGGGTTCTGCTGCTCCGGCATTGATGCATTGCCTCTCCCTTTGTGTCCTTTAAATGCCAGAAATCCCCTGCTTTTATTTGGAACATCTTTTTAATCTCTGCTTTCAGCCATGAAGAAAATCAAGGGCTGAGTTCAATAGTTCTCCTTTTTTTTTTTTTTTTTTTTTTTTTCCCCCTAGAAGGTGTTTCTTTCCCTTCAGGGGCACCTTTCTGGTATGTTCTGTCTCTGAGAAGAGAAAGCAGGCAGAATTCATCCCATATTTGTGTATGAGGATAAATTCCCTTCTTTTAGTTTCATGTGGGTACTTCATCAGGATTTCTGGATTTTGAAACAGTCATGAATTTGTCCTGACCTTCATTTTATCTGTGTGACTTTAGGAAAACAAAAGGATCTAAATTAACAGTAACAGTGAATAATGCTGTTTAAATTGAAGAATAAAATGGAAGAGGATAAACCATCAGTAAATGCACTGGTAAAATGCCCTGAAATAGGCTGCTTACCTTCTTTTTTTGATGTATTGCCTTTTCTGAGCTCAGACAAATACTTATTCCTTAAAAGCAATTTCAGATTCATTTATCCTTGCAGGATATAACTTTACCCTGTAACATCTCTTGTGACTAAACTATTGTTTTGGAGGAAAATATATATGAAAAAATAGCCTTAAATTTAACTTTTTCTGCCACATTGTGAGTTTTTTTTTTTTTTTTTTAGGTATGAGTTGGAGCAAAATGGTTTTATGATGTCTGTGCTAAAGCAGAACCAGCTGCTCCCCCTGACTCTGCTCCCAGTTCCAGCACTGGGTGGTTTTGATGCCTTTCTTAAATTTTGTGTGAAATCCAAATGGTGTTAAAGACTCTCTTTCCACAAAGCACATTCTTGTTTTAATACTGGGTCCGAGGGCAGATTCTGGAGAAACTCTGCAGAAAATAGTGTAAATCCTTTGTCAGTCATGTTTTCTACATCATTTGTTCAAAGACATGATTCAAATATAAGTTTATTCTTTATTTTTTTTAAAATAAACTAATTCTTAGGATTGCATTCACTTTTTTCCCAAGTTGTGTTGGTGTAGTTTATATGAAACTGTGGAAAACAGTTCTGGTTGTGGTTTGAAACACCAGGCTTTTGTTGTTTCACTTTGTGCCCAGTGTTTTGCACTTCTTGTCTTGGAACTTTAAACAAAAAAAATTAAAAATCCTGATCTTGGACTATGAAATAATTAGAAATGATCTGAAGCTGATCAGGTTGGAGCAACCTGGTCTATGGAAGGAGTCCCTGGCCATGGTGAAGAGTGGGACTGGATGAGCTGTAAGGTTTTTTCCAAGGGCTCCAAACCTTTTGAGGGTTCTAGGAAAAATAGGCTTTTAAAAGAAATGGCTTATTATTGAAGAGTTCTCCCCTTACTTACACCTCTATTTCAGGATGTTCCTTTGCCATATTTCTCCATGCTAGATGTGGAAAACTTCCACCTTATGTGGTTCAGAGAAAGAGAGAAAAATGCTGCTGCTGCTGCGAAGTGTTAGGAGGGACCACAGCTCAGGGAAAGGCGATGTAGCGACAAAGAAATTAAGTACAGCTTCAGAAAGTCAAATGTCTTGTTAAGTCTGGGCAGAAATCAATAAGAGCTTTTGAGAATGGTGGTATTGAGCATTCTATTTTGAGAAATACTTGTGTCTCTTGGAAAACCAGAGCAAATGGCTACAGCAGTGATGCAGATGAATTTTGCAGTGACTTTTTCTAGCTGTGCACGTTGGGAAATCAGGGATGTCTGTCCTGCTGTGCTGGGCTTTCCAGGCACCTCCTGGCATCTTGGCTGGGTAGTTTGGGGGGATGTGATCCTGGTGATCTCTGCAATAGCCTGGAAGGAGTTGTGGTGAGGTGGGGTCAGGCTCTTCTGCCGTGTCTTGTGAGAGGATGAGAGCAAATGGCTTCAGGTTGTACCTGGGGATGTTCAGATCAGCTACTAGGAAAAAAAATCCCTAAAGGAGTGGTCAGGCAGTGGAATGAGTTGCTCTGGGTGTTGAGATGTCAGGATGTGGCCCTTGGGGATGATGATGGTGTTGCTGGACAGAGGAGGTCTCTTCCCCTCTTGGTGACTCTGTCCAGAGCCCTGTCTGTGAGCTGTGCTCACCCTGAGCCTCGTGGGGATTTGACCCTGGCTGCCCTCCCCCAGCCATTAGCAGTGCTCTCCTGTTTCAGAGAAGTAAATGATCCTGGTTTTTCCATTTTCATTAAGGCTCGGCTGTGACGTCGGCTTTGACGTGGCCCTGATTGAGGGACGTTGGGTTTGAACCTCTGAAAGGGCTGATCCTGGGCTGCTCTCCAGCTCTCTCCTCTTCTGTCCCTGCTCACTCTGGAGCTGCTCTGTCTGGGGATTTGGCCAGTGCTGCTCTAAGTGGAGAACAGGAGAAAATCCTGTAAATCAGCTGCATTTTCTTGGTGCTGTGGTTCCCCACGGATGT
Organism: Melospiza georgiana; assembly: GCF_028018845.1. Lineage (NCBI taxonomy): Eukaryota > Metazoa > Chordata > Aves > Passeriformes > Passerellidae > Melospiza > Melospiza georgiana. The sequence continues at coordinate 6,867,855 of NC_080437.1, read as the reverse complement.
TGGGTTTGCTGTTGGATGCAGTGGCAGCTCCTCTCTGTGTGGAGGCCCCATCTTCCTGCAAAGAAGTGCTCCAGGCTGCAGGAGGGCAAGTAGGTGATGGGAACTTTTGGGTCTGGGTGATTCTCTGTGCCCTTTGTGGGAGGAATATCTACATGTCTGCAGCCAGGAAACTTGGACTGTGAAATGAGAGCAAATTGTGCTGAAGTCAACTGAAACAGGAGCTGGACTTGGTGCCAAATTGCAAACTGTGGGTCTCTCAATCATTCCTCTGCAGAGAGCAGCCTCTAACAAAGATTGCTTTGCTGTGAGACCCACAGAAAAATATCTGTTCCCTTGCATTTCTATCACTTAATGATACAAATCTGCTGATGGCTGGGAGTATTTATTTGCTGTGAAAAGAACCTGCTTATGTTGCACTGAGCGTCACGGTTGACTAGCGGGTACCAGGCTTGTGTACTGGGGATGGAAATGATCCTGGGCCATGCATTATTGACATGTCCCACTTCCAGGAGCACAGCAGCATTTCCTGAGGGCTTCCAGGTGAGCTGGGAGGAGTTTGAGCCCAAAGCTGGGGGTTTACATTGCCAGGCCAGGTAAGTGGAGGATCAGGATGCTGGAGGGCACTGGAGGAGCCTGGGGGGCTCTGGCAGGATGACCAGCTGTACTCCAGGGCAAACCTCAGGGCTCAGGGGCGTTTGAAGGTGAGGTTTCACTCAGCTTTTCCAGCTGTGGCAGCAGACCCTGTACCTGGCTGCCTTTTCAGTGTGGAGGGCAGAGCTGTTGCATTAGTTTTGCTTTTCTTGTTGTTTCCTCCCACTGGGGGGAAAGACATGTTTTCAAATGAGCAGGTGTATATTTTCATAAGCCCCAAGCATTCCTTTGTGGATGAAAGAGTTGTAAAACATCTGAAAGCTATTTTCTTTGACATGAGCTTCTCTGTTTAAAGAATGTGGGGAGTAATTTCTTATTCAGGCTGAAGCAGATGAAATTGTTACAATGTTCTGATGTAATGGACTGTATGAAATGGATATTTGGGCCTTTCTAAATAAAATGCTTTTGGAACATGTTTGGAGCTGTGAACTGACTCAGAGTGAGCTACAGGGAGACAAAACCACAGAAATACCTATGAGAAAGAAAAGAGAATTTCCTACAATATGCTGGCAAATGCTAGTGTTGGGCAGAGTGGGTTTAAAGGGAGTTGCCCTTTGATTTTAGGGTGAGAAATATGTTGTTTGGTGGTGGGATGTGAGAAGTGGCATTGAGTCCTCATCCCTGGAAGTGTTAAAAAAATATGGAGGTGGCACTTGAGAACAGGGTTGATCTTAAAGGTTGGACTTGATCATCCTAAAGGTCTTTTTAAACCTTAAGGATTCAATGGCTGTGCAGTGTTGCTATTAAGAATTATGTAAATCAATAATGCTGATAAAAGGTTGAGCTGTTTGCAGGGAGAATTGCACTTCCCTTCACAGGGGAATGTTCTTAAAATTGGATTGATTGGAATCTGTGCAGTGTTTTGGTGGAGTGAGGCAGAACACATAACGTGTGATATATTCTAGGCTGATTCAGTTTTTCAGATAAATCCTGGCTGTGATTTTTGTCAAATGATTGATCCACCAGGTGTAATGGTTGCCATGCCAGAAGTTGATACAATATTTAATTTTTTTTCTCCTTGCTGTTGCTCCCTGCTGCCCCTGAAGTTTTCATCCCTGAGGGGATGCTGCTGCTAGGGTATGAATGTGAGAGAACTCAGGCATTCCATGAAAAATACGGGAAGCCTGAGAGCTTTAATTAGCACAGAGACCATATGCTTCCAGTCTGGGGGTCCTGTCCAGAGAATGGCAAGTGGCTGATTTGGAGCAGAAGAGGGGATCAGTGTGAGGAGCTGCCAGGGGGGTTGGATTTCACAGTTTCCAGGGTGTCACACGCTCCTTTCCCCCATGGAAGAGACATTTTACTGGTGGTTTTGTCCAAGGCATTGGTGCTTTTTGTCCGCCACGAAGCAGAGAGAGCAAAGGAGGTCAAGCAGTTCTGTGTGGTGTCTTAAGTTTTAGTTTTCATATTTTTCAGATTCTGTGCTGCCTTGGTGTGTAACTCTGAGCTTCATGTGAAGTGTTAGTAAGTTCTTTTTACAGGGCAATTAAACAAAACAATCCTTTTCCAGCTTGAGACCAAGGGCAGCCATTACAGCCTCAGGCTCAAAAAGTATAAACAATGGTTATACAATGGAACTGAAGAGAGCAAACCAGAAGGATGGGACTTCATAACCTAAAGTTGTAACTGACCAATTAGTCCTAATATTAATCCTAATCCTTTTGGCCCTAATATGTAAATGGGCCAAAACTTATAAAAGTGAGAGACCTTGTGACAGGTTGTCCATTTTGTGACCATTTTGGGTTCACCTGGCTGGGCTCTTGTGCTGCCCAAGGTGGATTCATGGAGGCCTTTTAATAAATCCCTGCTTTATTCTTTAAATCTTTCATGCCTCAGTTCTAGGGCAGCCTCTCTAGGCATAATGCGTGTGTTCCCCAAGGTCAAGCCCTGGATTCTGGGGTCAGGCCAAATCACAGCTCTGCTGCTTGAGAGACCAGGGACCAGTGCAGTCCCGAAGGATGATTGCTGGGCTGTGCCAAAAGAAGGATGAGCAGCAGCTCGAGGGAGTCAATTCTGCCCCTCTGCTCTGCTCTCGAGACCATACAGGGAGTTCTGCATCCAGTTCCGGGGTTCCCAGCACAGAAAGGAACTACTGCAATATGCTCTGAGGAGGGCACAGAGAGGCTCTGGGGCTGGAGCCCCTCTGGAGCCAGGCTGGGAGACCTGGGGGTGCTCACCTGGAGAGGAGAAGGCTCCAGGGAGAGCTCAGAGCCCCTGCCAGGGCCTGAAGGGGCTCCAGGAGAGCTGGAGAGGGACTGGGGACAAGGGATGGAGGGACAGGACAAGGGAATGGCTTCCACTGCCAGAGGGAAGGGATGGGTGGGACCTTGGGAATTAGGAATTGTTCCCTGGCAGGGTGGGCAGGCCCTGGCACAGGGTGCCCAGAGCAGCTGTGGCTGCCCCTGGATCCCTGGCAGTGCCCAAAGCCAGGCTGGACTTTGGGGCTTGGAGCAGCCTGGGACAGTGGAAGGTGTTCCTGCCATGGCAGGGGTGGGGGTGGATGGGATTTAACGTCCCTTCCAACACAATCTAGCAGTCTGGGATTCTGTTCCTTTCTCCTGGCACAGAGTATTTCCTTAGTGATGGTGGCCTGACACTTGTGGGACACAGAAACAAGGCCTCTGTGAGCACAGGAGGTTTGTCCTGCTGCACTGGCTGTTGTCCAGGGAAAAGGAATGAATGAGTGAAATCCTCTGAAGGCTACAGCAAGGCCTTGAGCAGCTCTTCCCTCCAAGTACTGGCCCTTCAGTATTTGGAGGGAAGAGCTGCTCGAGGCCTCGCTGTGCCTCTGTTGTTCACTATGGTGGTTTCAGAGCTTCACTGAGGGCAACTTTCCTTTGTGTAAAGGAAAAAGCCTGTATGGAAAGCAGTTCTGGTTGGGGTTTGGAACACCAGGCTTCTGTTGTTTCACTGTGTGCCCAATTTACATTTCTGTATGAATTAGGGCAGGGAAGCAGTGCAGTACAGCTGTAGGTGAAGGCACCGTGCAGCACCAGGTGTTCTTCACACCTTGTTACTCCTTGACATGGGAGGGGCAGGCTCTGTTCTGATGGCTGAGCCTGCTAACAACCCCAAGTGCATCAGTTCACTTCAATCCCTTACTAAAATCAGGCCAAAGGCAGGAGAGCAGCAGTTAAATTTGCCTTCCAAGGCAATGCTCAATGCTGCCACAGCACACCTGGGCAGTCACAGCTGTGCTCTGGTGCCTTGTTTGAGTAACCACAGGGGTGGTCCTGCATGTGCAGCTTTGCTGTGGCAGTCCAAGGTGCAGCACTGCCCCGTTTTACATCTTTTGCTTTTACAACACCACTGACACACAAGCTGGGATGACTAAAGAAGTAAATTAAGGTGTGTGTAACTGAGCTGGGGTTCATGAATGTCCTGGGAATGACGGGAGGCTGCCCTAATAGAGGAGAGGTTTGTCTCAAATGTTCAATCACTGTTGGAACAGCAAAATGTAACTTAAATTTAAGAAGGGAGTTGTGATGGTCCCTCCCTCACTCAGGGTTGATGTTGGGAACCAGAGGGGCAGGCTGGGCTCCCACCAGCAGCTTCAAGCTGAGTGCAAAGTTTATCCAAATTCTTGTCTGACTCTTGTTCCAGATGCGATTTAGTCTTCTGTATGGCACAGATCCCTCCCTGCAAGCTGGGAGCTGTAGGGCTGCACTTCTTTCTGTGATGGCTCAGCACTTTTTTCCTTTGTTTGCTCCTGTGTTGTGTCAGGGGCACTGATTTCATTGAATGGACTGACTGGGGTTGGAAGAGACCTTAAAGATCTCCTTGCAACCTCTCTGCTGTGGGCAAGAACCAGGTTGCTCAGAGCCCCATCCAGCCTGGGAAATGTGATCCTGGAGCTCTGAAGGGTTGCAGATTATTCTTAGAACATAGCTGGGAGTTTAAATCATGGATGGTTTGGCTGCCTGCAAGACAAGAAGTGGTGCAGTGCCCTGGGTGTTCTGTGGCAGGGCAGGCAGTTGCAGCAGCAATGACCTGTCATTGGTTTCTATTTACCCCATTTCAGTATCATCCTAGAGGTCTGAAGGGTTGCAGATTCTTCTTAGAGCATAAAAGGAGTTTAAATCCTGGATGGTTTGGCTGCCTGCAAGTGCTGATGTGCAGAAGACACAAAGTGGTGCCACACCTGCTGGTGTGTGGTGCAGTGCTCTGGGGCAGGGCAGGCAGTTGCAGCAGCAATAACCTGTCATTGGTTTGGATCTACCCCATTTCAGTTGGGAATTGTGTTCCAAGACAGCAGTACTCAGAATCCTCTCTAGAGCAGGCACAAAGTTCAGCCAACCAACAAAACCCCAGCACAAAGCAGCCCCCACCACAGTGAGCCCATGCGCGTTGGACACTTGGAGAACCCTGCACTGCTCAGGATTTGCCTGGCTGAGAGCTCTGCTGCTCTGTTTGTGTGTGTGTGTGAGGGGATGAGTTGGCAGAGACAATAAAATGAACTCTGCCAGGCTGGCAGGTCTGGGGACATCCCATTCCATAATTCTGTCCAGCAGTTTGATTGTTCTGCCCCCCACCTGCTTTCCTCCAAGGACAAGCATCTCTTCTCTTCTTGCTTGGTTTTATTCCCTTTGTCCCAAGTTTTATTCATCAGAAAGCTCTTTTGAAAGAGCTTTTAGCTCTCACCCCTGCAATGATTATGTAAATATCTGTATTTTATATCTCTATACAGATACATGCACTGTAATGCTGCATTTGGATGATACATGACTTTGCAACTTCATTTGGATATACATGACCTTGCAACTTGAAAACTTGTTCACTTTCTTGTGGAGATTGTTTCAATTAGGCAGTGATCTTAATTGTTTTAATTTGAAAGGAGATTTTTCTCCATCAGCATAATACTTCACATACATGTTAATGTTCATGAGGCAAATATTTCTTACATTTGTACAGGTAATTTTTCTTTCTGTCTACAAATAATAGTGAGAACTACACTTTAAACCCTATTTTCTTTGTGTTTCTTATTGTTCTTGCAACTGCTTCTTTGCTTCAGTGTCTTTATGAATAAAGGTAACAATAATGTCAAAATATTGTTGGGAAAACTCTCTGTTGTACCTTCTGTGATTCAAGATCTTTGTTGTGCTCCAAGACAATCCCTTCCTCGCTATGGGAAACAGTTTTATGAGATTATGCAGTGTGGGGAATTTGATTTATCTGCTTTAGAATGTGCAGATAGAAGTAAAACCTAAGCTTAGAGCTCTTAGGAGTGAGAAAACTGAGATGTGTGTGCTGAGCTCAGCTCATGGTTTGCTGGTTTGAGCATCTTGGGGGGTGATCCCTCTCTCCATCTCTGTTCTCTCCTTGATAAATGATGGCTGCAGCAGTATCTTTGTGATACAGCTGCTGGTTTTAAATTATGGCTTGATAGACAGAGAAATTAACAGCATAAAGGTCTTAAGTCTGTTCTCTTGATGTCTTTCTGGTGTTGATTTGGTAATTGCAAACTGTAGTTAAAATAACTGACCAACCTGACATGGAGGAAATCGATTTAGAACTTCAATCTTGTGCCTCCATGCACTGTTAACTTTGCTCTGCAGCTCCTGGGTGAGACAATCTCATCTCCAGGCTCCCAGCCAGACCTGCCCAGGAGGGGAAATGCACTGCACAGGAGATCCTCAATGCAGCCAGAGCAGCAATGATCCTGCCAAAAGGCCACACTACAGGTGTGTATTGGCATCCAAATGATCCCTTCGGCCATGGGCATCTGGGGTTTTTCCCCAGGAGAATTCTCATCTGTGTGAGATGAGAATCTACTTGCATTTTTGAGAATAATAACATGACTGGCAAGTGGCAAAAATTTTAGATTCCATGGGCTTTCTGGGGCTGGGGATGAACCAGTGGTTGTGGTTCATGTTTGTGTTGGTGGTTTAGGGCCTAGGCTGTGGAAGAGGGGTCTCACCAGAGTGGGACTGGGGCCTCAGCAGTGGTGCCCACTGAAACCCTCCCTGTGCCATGCACAGGACCAGAAAAGAGAAGAGCAGTGGCTGAAAAATGATATAAGGTGATGAGGAATGGGGAAAATGTCTGAAACAGAGAGCGCCTGCACAGCAGGTTTGGATGATTTTGTCAAAAGACCAGAGGAACTGTGGCTGCCTTAAGATGATATGAGACTGAAGGGTAATTTAAAAGGAGAAATGGTGGAAAGTGTCTGAAACTGTGTAACCCAAAGTCACAGAATCAGCAGGTTTGGAAAAATCCTTAAACCAAAATCCCAAAAGCCACATCCAGACACCTCTCACACATTCCCAGATATGGAGGTGAGAATGAGGTGGTTTAATGACGCACTAGGACATGAAATGAGCGACACGCATATGCTGAAATGTCCAAGGTAAAAAAGTGTTGTTTATTTCTGATTCTAATATTTATAGACTTTCAAAAGTGACCATGCATTGGAGGAGGAAATTGCCACCTCTTCAGCTACACTGGTCAAACCAACAGTCCATCAAATTTCTCTTCCTCCAGAAAGGAATGCAAACCAATTATTATTTACATGAAAAGTGCGTGAGAAACTCTGTTACAAAAATGTAAACATCAGAAGGCTTAGAAGAACTTAAAAGACAGAGCAACAGTTTAGAACTTTGTTCAGCATAAGAAAATCTGGCAGATGTTGTGAAACTCAGAGGGAACACTGAGATTTGAACAGAATACTTGCTTAGTTGAAGAGGGTGTGATGGAATAGGGACAGGTGAGACTTTGGTCTGGGAAATGAGTGAGGAACCCTAAATTCTCCAGGAGTAGCTCTCTGGGGAGCATCCCAGCAGACACAGCTCTGAGAAGGGCAGGAGTGTGATTCCTGCAGTTCCAGAGCCCTTGCATTGACCATCCTCTGCTTGCTTGTAGGAGTTAGAGCCAAGAATCCATGGCAGCTGGGCTTGGCATCCAAAAGGGGAGCAGGAAGAGAAAATTGAGGAATGAAAAATGGCTCTTGGAGTAGTTCAGGGCTGTTGGATGAAAGCACAGAGCCAGGGGCCTCATGTCAATAGTAGACCAGATGGGTAAAGCTAATAAGGCCTAGAGGTAGCTGATTGCATGGAAAAAGCAAAATAGGGAAGAATCAATGTGACTTTTGCAGTGGGAAGCTGATGCTAATGCAATTATTGGAGCCTTTGAAAGGATCAGCTCAGAGGGTATTAAGGAACACAGGGGAATAGGAACAAAGGTGCTTGCAGTGACAAAAGGTGACTGTGAAAAGTAGGAAATGAGAGTCAGCTCTCACAGTGCAGGGGAGTTGGGAGCAGACCTGTGTTGTTCTGCTACTCCTTGTGCATTGGAAAAAAAGGAGTATTGGTATGTTGATGATCACCAGTCAAGAAAGAGAGATGAGAGGAGCTGCAAAAGGGCCTTGGAGTATTGAGTGGTTGGATAATAAAAAGGCAGATGAGATTCACTCCAGATAAATGTGGAGTGATGTATATAGAGATTCTAATTTTCATATGAAGCCTGAGCTCTGAGCTGACTGTTATGAATCAGGAGTGAGATCTTTGTGTTAAAATTTTAGGGAATTGCTATGAAATGTCAGCTGGGTGCTTGGCAGCTGCCAAAAAGCTGGCTGAAGGGGTAGGAATGATTAGGAAAGGAATAGAAAACAGAAGGGAGCATTGTATGACCACATAAATCCATGTGTTGCTTGGATCTTTGCACAGCCGTCATCCTCCCAGCCTGGAGAGCAGCAATGGAAGCGGTTCAGGGGCTGCTGAAAGGCAGCATCTGGACACAGAATGGAGGCAGTGGGAATATGTCCTTGTCAGTCTGGAAGGGAGCAGGAGGAGAGGAAGGGAAGAGCTCTGTTCTGGTTTCAGTGCTGTGGACTAGGGGAGTAGAGAATTGGGCTCTTTTCAGTGAGGGTCTGGGGGAGTGCAGAGGTTCCAGGAGCAGCACTTGGTTGTGCACACTCCCTGAAGGCTAGGAGAGAACAAAGGAGTGGAAACTTTTCCACTTTCCAAAAATTCCTTCTGAAAGTGGTCAAAAGCAGACATTCCCTGTGGTCAGAGCACTTCAGCTGCAGGATTTGAAGCCTTGGGAGCCCTGGGAAGTCAGGGACACAGGCTCAGTCTGACTGAGGGACTGGTTCATCTGCTCTTGGGCACTGCTGCAGGCTGGAAGAAAAGGCTGCAGAGATCTCTGGTGGGACCTGATACCATTGCCAATATCCAGATTTAAATCAGTTTTAGCCAAGGGTTCAACCCCATGGAGTACCTGGGGTTTAGTGTTAGGTATAACTTCTGAAAGCAAGAGTAACTCGCATGGGAGTTACCTTCAACTCTTAACTCTGGTGCAACTGTGACCAATTTGTTTCTAGGCTGGAGCCTAAATCACCTAGAAATAATGGCAAAGGGCATCCATTCTTGCTGAGAACAAGGAATCCTGGACTGGAAGTTATTTGGAATCTTCAAAAGAAGAAAATACATTTCCAAACAGTGTAATCCCCACCCTTTCCTTCTCCCAGCTGCACAGCATTATTTCATTTAGAAACAAACAAAGAAATAATAATAATAATGGTAAAAACTTGCTATGCTTTGCCCACTTGCTTTTCACAGCTTTCCTGACTTGCTTTTTCCTTCTTACACATGCTCTTAAACATACTCCTTATTTTACTTTAAGATTTATCTATTGACAAGAAGACCCTACAGCAGGAGGGAAGGACCCAACCTGTGAGTCCTTACTCTGGCATTGTCTGGAGACAAAGAATACTTGATGTCTGTAGAGAACAGAAATTTATTCGTGATTTGTGAAGAATAAAAAGAAAAAAAATTACTTTTTTGAGCATGGGAGAACACTGTGCTGGAGCCATGTAAGTTAATAAAATAATCATGGGGATGAATTATGTATTTCCACTTGGAAGATGTCTTACAGGTTTTAGCAAGATAGGACACAGCAGAGGTGAATGAGAACCTCTCTTGGGGAGTGAGAAGTTGCTCATATTGCTTTAGGCCAGGCAGGGAGAGATGACTTTTCACTGCACTGTGCTCCAGCAGCAGAAGCAGGCAGCTTCCACTGTGAGTCTGCTCTGATGGCTTCAGCAGACACTGCAGGGAGCCTCCTCTTCCTGCACCACAATTTATAGAATGACCCCCTTGATTGGGAAAACAAACCAAAAAACACCAGCAAAAGACACAAAAAATGGAAATGTGTATTAATGGTGAGAAGGGTTGACCATGAAGCACCATCTCCTAAATTTTTCTTGTATCCTGCAGCTGTAATGTGATGACAATAGAATTGTGTTATTTGAGATTCTCAGCTTGGCCGCAGGTTAAGAGTGGCTTTGCATTGATGGACATAAAAGCTTGGCCTAAGGTTTCTACTGGAGATTCTGGCTTTAGATTCTAGTGTTGTTTGAGGAATTTTATGGGTTTAACTATTTAAAACCATATTAAATATATTATTTTATGGGTTTCATTTTTATGGGTCACATTAACCATGGCTTTTGCTTGACTCACAAGTGCCCTGGTATGGAAATGTGACTTGGCAGGTCTGAAATGTCAGAGATTTATTAAAAATAAGTTTTGCCTGGTTAGTTGTTAAATACACACACTGCTTGAGTGCAAATGACAATAAGGTCTGAAAACCTGAGAAGAATTGAGAATGTAACTCAAGTAACTAGCAGTAATATTTAGAATATCCTCCTAAGGAATGCCTTGCCTTTGGGGAGTTTTGCTGGGCTTCCTTTTTGGCATAGTTAATGTCCATGAACTGATGGCTGGAACAGGCAGCAAACAGTGGCTTTGCTTCCCAAAATCCCTTGGAATGTTGCAGAGCTGCTGCCTTGGCTAATTAATGAACTGTCCGTGGGATGTCCTCCAGGGATCCTTCACTGCACACCAACACTATCAAGTTTTGTAGTTTTTTATTTCAGACTCTCCTAATAAAAACATCAGGGATCTCATGAAAAACTCCTTTAAAATTTGTTCTTGTACATAACCTTCTATATTTGGATATCGTAAAAAAAAAAAAAAAAAAAAAACCCAAAAAAAGAGGGCAAGATGCTTAAATGAATATTTTATTTCTGTTGGAAAGGAAGAACATGATTCTGCCATGGTTTCTGTGCCCAAATCATCATCAGCAGCTCTGCAGTGCTGCTCCCTTCCTCTGCAGCAGGGCACATTGCTGGGGGATTAAAAAATTTAATATAAAAATCCCCGTGTGCTGCTGGTGGAACATCACCTGCATGATAACAGCTGGCATCAGAGGACACCAAAGGCCATCTCCAGCCCTTTTTTCTTCCAACCAAATCAGGGCTGGGCTGCCCTGCTGTGTGGGAAGAGCTCTGATTCCCTCAGTAAAGTGAAGTTTCTGCTATGAATCTTTTACTGATAAAATACATGGGGGAAATAAAAAACTTGGGTATGGCCACAAGGGTCAAGATGTGGCCAGGAATCACAGAGGGTTCTTACAGAAAAAGGTGGAGCAGTTCAGAAGGGGCTTTGTACCAGGGCACTCACCTGGGCAAAGGAGCTTCAAAAGGGTTTGGAAATAAAAGATGAGGTGGGAGCCAGGGCAGATTACACCTTGAATAAGATTCTCCACTGTCTTTAGTGCTGACAGGGAAATCCCAGTATGAGCTTCAGAACAGAAGGAAAGAATTTTCTAAAATTTTTTCCTGCCCTTCTTCATTTTACTTTTCCCATCCTGGAAAATGAAAGTTGGACTGCAAGCTGCTGAGTGGTGCCCCTGAAAAGTGAAAGATTTAATTCTTGAGATGTCAAGTAAAATCTCCTGCATTCTTCAATTAAAACTGTTTATCTTATATGACCTGGCTTTGGAGCTGCCCACAGCCTGGGTGAATGAAATAAATAAACTGTTAAAAACAAACCAAAACTGTCTCCTGTTACAACTTTTTTATTCAGTGGTTCCAGGCTGAATCAACAAGCTGTAATAAATATCTGTAACCAATTTCCCAGCGTGTGTTGGGCACAGAATATATCTTATCTTTATAGAATCACTGCACAAATGTCTTCTCTAGAAGCAAGTAACAATTAACTTGTCAGAAAACAAGATAGATGAAGCTGATTAGGAAGGCTGCTTTTATTGTGACACCATATAATTATGGAATTCCTCCAGCCCCTTCAAATTGAGATATAGATACATATCTGTGTGTTTGGAGTTAGCTTGGTGCTTAAAATTAGGGTGGCACTGACCAAAATAGGGCTTAGGGTTCCTGTTTTGTCTGGAACTTGCTCCCACTGAGAGATATCTGCCTTTTTATCCCAAACTGGGGCATTGTCCCAAACATTTCTCTTGTGTAGAACAGTGCTTGAGCTACCAGAGAGATATTTCAGTGACATTAAGTGACAGATATCTGGAATGAGAAACCTCTGTGAGCTACAGGTGGATGGAGAACAAGCAAATCAACAGCTCCTAACAAACCCCCTTCAGAATGGAAGGGTTTTGTCCTATTTGCAGGTTATGAGTTTAATTTCTTTCTTTTGTGTATGTGGAGCAGACATCAGTAAAAACCCATGTTTGGGTAGAAAGTTTAAATATTTTATAGCAACATGGTAACAATCTTGGGCTCTGGGCTGCACTCTGGGTGGGTGGGTGGGTGATGGAAATTTAACCTCAGCCTTGAGCAGGTGTGGAAGATCAGCATAGCATCAAATTCATTTTACCTGGGGCAAAGGAAGGGGAAATGACAGCTCTTGCCATCAATGCAGATTTTGGCAGACAATAACAAAACTTTTGGTTCCAGTCTCAACACACTGAATTTGAGTTGTCAGTTTGGACTTCAGGTTTTGGTTTTTACTCCTTAAATAGTAAAGGAGTAAAAGGTGGGTTTGGATAGTCAAAGCAAAACCAATTTTTTTGTCCTTTTGGCTTTTTGTTTTGTTTTGTTTTTCCTTCACTCAGTGTAGCAGTCCTCCTGCAGTCCAGTTCCTTTCTGTTTTAGATAGGAACTGCTGCTCATTAAACTTTTGGTGGGAGTGCAGTTTTGGCTTTGCAGCCCTGTGATATATGTTAATAAGAAATCTATATCATTTTATAAATGTATATATGGAGTGAAGACTTTATTTTAGTCCCTCCCTCAGCTGCTTTGCAGGTCTTGGCAGAGCAGCACTTGCACATATTTAAGCTCAGTGGAAATGAATTTTTTCTCAAGTCCATGCTCCAGAAAATGCTTGTCATCACCAAACTCTTGTGAAGATATTTAAACTTCTGAAAAAGAAACAAAAAAATACTGTTTGCAGGAATTACTTCAGGTACTCATGGAGATCTTCCATTTGTACTCACTGTCTAGAGGTGAAAGCAAAGGCCAGTGATCTGGGGTCTTGTGACAAGAGAAGTAATTCTTAAAATAAATTATTTTTTTATTGAACTCACATATCTATTGAAGAGGCCAAATAATTTTCCATAGATTTAAAAACTTGTATTTTCTATCACTCTCTTTTCTCTCAGAAAACTGCTGTGCAGGGGAACCAGATTGGATAAGGCAGGTAAAATAATGCAGAGCAGGACAGATAAGGGACCTTGAACTTTGCTGGCTATGAAGAGACAGAATGAATTAACCTTTCTCTTTTGTGCACTTTTGGGGTGCTTCAGGAGGGTTGTTCAGGTTGGCTTTCCCCTGTTTCTTTACAATCCTTTATTTCTTTAAGAGGAGATTTCTGAATGCTCCTGGCTCAGGCAGTGCCTGTGCTCGGCCCTGCTGCTCTTGGTGCTGGGGGCATCATGGCCCTGGAGAACCTGAACACCCTAAAATCACACAATTGCATTTTCTTGAGGTGCTCCCTCCTCTAAAAAATGATTGCTGAGGTTTGGCAGGATGAAGTTGCCCCAAATCAGTGAGATATGTTGAGAAATTGCTCTCATGGTGTTTATAACTCAGTATTGTCCCCTTCCTGGAAAAAGCATGTTCTTATGAGGTGGAGAAGGAATTTAGATATTTGCTGGCTCAATATAATGGATTTTTTTATGCTCTTAGCATGGAGGAAATGTACAATGGAACATTTCTTTTTTTTTCCTTTGGAATAAAATTCTAGTTTGCGTTTAAGTGGTCTGCTGTGTCCAACAAATCCGTAGGACTAATCTGGATTAAAGCAGCTGGCAATTCTGCTACAGGGACCTCCAAAGAACTGAGAGTTTGTAAAGGAAGGCATTTGCTAACTCCCCTGAGGTGTTTCCACTGGATATTGTGTGCCTTGTGCAGAAGGGAGCACTGAGGAGAGACTGGTGTGGGGAGGGCAGGCTTTCAGAGAACAAATCCATGTGGTCCTTTTTGGTTTGATTTGGGGTCTGGCTGAGCAGTTTGGGGTGGGGTTTTGGGCACAGCAAATTTCTGCTGTGATCCAAAGCTTTCTGAAGTCATCATATACCAGCTGGTAGGGCCTTATTTCCCTTTAATGCCTCTACAAAATGATATGAAGCCCTAAAAACATCAACCCAGAATTAAAAATTAATCTGTTGGACTGATGAAAACCGGTAGCTGGGTACTTCAGGACCCATTTCTGTGGTGTCAGTTCTTCTCATTGATATCATTTCTTCTGTAAATGTATTTCAAGCCATGAGTTTATTTATTTTATTCTCTCTAATCCCTTCAGCAGAATTTCTAAAGCTGGGCGGGTGCATATTTCTGTATTCCGATCCTCCTGCATCCCAGGGCAGCTCTGCAGGGAGGTTTGGTGTGACCTCTCAGACAAGAGCAGACATTTCAAAGGACACCAGTTGGAGCAGAAGCATGGGGACAGCGATGGTGTCTGAAGAGCTTCACTCGAGTTGCTGCAGCATTGTTACACCTTTATAAAACCATCTACTAACTAGAAAAATACTGCCTTTGATAGCTGTCTTGTTGATTCTTTTCTAAATGCCTGTGAGGAAATTTTAATTACATGAACTGCCAGTGTTCCTTTCTTACCTTCCATCTTACCTGACGGTGGATAAATCTTTATTTTTTTTAATGCCTGCTCTAAGGGCTTCAGTTGTGAAGAACTTCAGTTCTCCCTGTGGTGGTTTGATACCTGCTGAAGAGTCTGGCTGAAGTCACTGATTTGAATGTTGCTTTTGCTCCCAGAATATCTTAGAAGAAAGATTCCTTGAGTGAAACGGCACACATTGCCTCTATAATGTGATTCATATAAAATGAACCAAAAACTGAATAAAACTCCAGTGATTGCAGTGACTGTAACCATGTTCTAATCAAACACTGAAAGAACTCAAAACAGGAAAATGAAGTGTTGCTATTCTTCAGCTATCTGTGCAGAAGAGATTCAGTTTCTGGAGTTAATCTTCCTTAGACTTTGGAGCTACAGTTCACACATACAATAGAAATAGAGATTGGGACATTATATGAATGATTAGGATGAAAAGTGGTAGAAATTGAGGATTAATGATTTTTTAAATTACTTTAAAAATACTTGTGTTACTATTTGGGGTGTATTTGACAGCACTGAAGGGCTTATATTTCAAATGCTGAAATTACTTGGAAAAGAATTAAAATCTCCCATGGAAATAAATGTAAGTACTTCCAGTTTGAAGTCCAAGTAAATCTGTAATTTTCACAGCCAAGAGCCAGACCAAAGCTGTGTATATGAAAAGAGAAACATAATTAAGAGATGTAAGCTCAATAGTAATCTTCTTGTCCAAAATGCATTTATAATCATACTGTACTTGGAATAAGGATGAAGTTATGGAAAGTTCAGCAATTAAACTAGAATTGTTCACTTTTGTCCTCAGATCAGAATTGTCTGCTTTAGCAGACAGTATCATGCTTGGAGTTTTTAATGCGCATGTAAAAAAAAAAACTCAAAGTGATCAGCATTTGTAAAAGAGGATTTGTGCTTGAGAAGCAGCTCCTTGAAAGTGCTGGTTGAGGTGAAGCCTGGCAGTGCCAGGGCTGTGGCACAGCCATGAAATGATGCCCAGGGAAAGATGTGACGCAGTGATCAGAACACTGTCCACAGGATGCAGGAGTGCTCAGCTCTTCTGTGCTTTGATGGGGCTCTGAATGGAAAATCCTTGTGTGAAAAGTGAACAGGGCTGGTAAAACAGATTAGTGTAAGACTTCCTTTGAGCCCAAATGCAAATGAAGGGGAGTAACAGTGGAGATAGAAAGGAAACAGGGATGTGCTGAAAAACCAGCCTGGATGTGTGTGAATGCTGCTGGAATCAGTGCAGGGCAGACTTGAGCTGCTTGTGCATCACCTGCCCCGAGGTGACTGTTCTGATGTGTGACCTGGCTTGAGGCCATCCAGCAGTGACAGTGACTTTAGTTTGCTTCCCAAGCTTTAGAAAAGGAGGAGGTGGGGGATTGAATAAATCCCAGGGTGTGTGAGGCTGCAGGAGCTCAGAGGGCACCTGGTGTCCCCTCCCTGCCCCAGCAGGGCCATCCCAGAGCCCAGGGCACAGCATTGTGTGCAGCCAGCTGTGCCCCAGCCCCAGGGAGGAGAGCCCCCAGGCCGTGTGGGCAATGTGCTCAGGGCTGGGCACTGCCCAGGGCACAAGTTGTGCCTCCTGTGCAGGGCAATTGCTGGGCTCAGGCCCTGCCCGTGGCTCTGGTGCCATGGCTGGGCCCCGGAGCAGAGCCTGGGCCCTGCTCTGCCCCTCCCTGCAGCCAGGCCCAGCCAGGCCTGAGGGCCCCTCTCAGCTGGGGCTCCTCTCCAGGCTGAGCAGCCCCAGCTCCTTCAGCCTGGCCTGGAAGGGCACCCACATGCTCCAGGCCCTTGCTCAGCTCCAGCAGCTCCTGGCCCTGCTGTGCTCAGCACCCAGAGCTGGACACAGCACTGCAGAGGTGCCTCCAGGGCTGCCCCAGGGCCAGCATCCCTCCCTGCCCTGCTGCCAATGCTCTGCTGCTGCCCCCGGCTCCATTGGCCTCCTTGGGCCGGGACACTGCTGGCTCAGGGACAGCTCGGTGTCCCCAGGACACTCTGCTGGGTCAGGGACAGCTCGGTGTCCCCTTCAGGACACTCTGCTGGTTTAGGGACAGCTCGGTGTCCCCAGGACGCTCTGCTGGCTCAGGGACAGCTCGGTGTCCCCAGATTCTTTCCCACAGAGCTCCTCCAGCAGGGACTCCCAGCCTGTGCTGGTGCCTGGGGCTGTTCCTACCAAGGTGCAGAACCTGAAGAAGAAGGTGGTAATGAGGTGATGCACAATGGCTGCTGTTGTCTGTCTGTACCCTGACTCCATCCTGCTGGCTGGTGGCATTGGAATTCAGCAGAAAATAAGGCTGGTTTTGTTCCAGCTGCTGCTCAGAGATCAGCAGGGCTGGGAGTGGCTGAATTTCTGATGGAAGCTAATTAGGCACCAGAATTCTGGTGGAGTGCAGAAGATGCTGCCTGAGCACAGATGTGCAAATTGTGCATGTACCAATGCACTCCTCTAGGTCTGCTGCCATTCCATGAGGGCTTTGCATGACCCAAATTCCAGGTTTGTTGGAGCTCCAGGAAAGCAAATTTGGGATTGAACTAACCAGCCCACAGAATGTGAATATGTGTCATGACAGAATGTGTAGTAAAAGAGATCTAAGAGCATTGCCTGTGTAAATGGATATACTGGTGTGCTCCAGATGCAAAGCTCTTCTTCAGGAGAGGACCAGAAGCACCATCCATTGATCAGTGCTGGGTGGGCTGAGATATTCTTTTCCTCCAGCCCTTTCTGCCCTTGTGCCTCTTTATGTTATCAATTGGAAGCAGAAAAACCACAGAGTTTATAGTACTAAACAGAGAAGCTAAAAGCAAATATTTCTTTTGTCTCCTCTAAGAAAATGTAAGAGTGAATTGGATTTTGGCCCTTTCTTTGAGCACATAAGCTTGATTTAATTTGGCAGCACGGCCATAAGTGTATTACCCCAATAGGCCAGCATCTCTGTCTCAGTTCTACTTCAATTTTTAATTTTTTTTGCCCCCTTTGTTGCTATTGTAAAAGCTTTAAAGCTGGTTTGGGCTGTTCCTTAGCCAGCTGAATGCAAGGTGTCCCCCTTTGCCAGGGCCCATTCATTGCCCTGCTCTGATAAGGCTCTTGTTTGTGTCTCATCTGGGACACAGGCAGGACTTGCTGGGAACAGAAATGACCACAAGTTCCTGGCCACGCTGAGCTAGGAAGCAAGGAAGGAATTTCAAAGCCAGCTAATTTTCTCTCTCAGAGCTTTTTGGGTATCAGCACGCAAAAGGGAATTGGCAGTGACTGGAACTTCTTAACAAAGAGCAGCTATTTGCATTGAGCTTCTAAATCTAAATTTAAAGAGAGCTTTCCCCAAAATAAGGCCCCAAATTAGCTTTTATTACTGGAGGTAAATTTAGTAACTTTACAACATCTACATTTAGGCTTCCAAATAAGCCCTCACACTGAAGATATGGTTCCCAGACACCTGGGGGCTCATGAACTCCTGACTGGGTTTAATTTTGCCAAAATTATCAGTTAAACTCATCCTGGGTTTGTATTTTCTATCATGTTTTCTCAGTAGATCATGGTTCAAGTGAAAAAAACCCACAAATACCAAAATACCCCAAGGTTTATAACCTCTGATGCTGACATAATTTATCTTCTTTTTAAAATATATGCCAAAATTAGTGCTTGCATGGACAGTCCTCTTTTAGTCCATTTAGTCCTATTCCATCAGGAACACTGGTGGTAAGAAAAACCACTGGGGTGAGGGTGTCTCTTGTTCTTCCACATGTTGGGTTTTTCTCAATTTTTGCTGTCTATTGTACTTATAATTTTACAAGTTTGAAGGCACTGTGGATAATCAGCATTTGGCAGGCCCAAGCAGCTTCAAGATTTATAAATTGAGATTACTCATGCTCTGTGGTAGATTTGGGAACACTCCTCCAAAAAACATAAATAATTTTTTAATGGTTATGCTTCCAGTTAGTGCAAATGAGTCCATTAAAGTAACAGCTGAAACTTGTCTTTATATCCAAAGCAAAATTGGACAATGCAATTCTCACAGTACTGCTACAGTTGGGATAAGTCAGTGAAAAAATCAGCAGCATGAAATTAAATCAGAGGCCTTTCCCACAAATGCTGAGTTCTGGAAGTGCTATGGAACAAGTTTTGCTCAGTGTCCTTTGGTTTTGTAGTTGGAACATGTCTTACCCGTTAAAACTCTATCTCTCACTTCTGGGATACAATGGCTTGTTGTTTTTTTTTTTTTTTTTTTTTTTTTTTTTTTTTTTTTTTTTTTTTTTTTTTTTTTTTATTTTGTTATTGCTGTTTTCACTGTAGTTGCTCATTTTTCCATCTCTGTGTGAGCAGTGATTTGAGACCTGGTTGGTTGGGTGTTTGATATCTGCATGCCACAGCTTAGCTCATGGTCATGAAAAACAGGTTTACCTTAATAAAATGAAAAAGAAAAAAGAAGTTTGTTGACGTTGTGAGTTACTGGCAGAAGCAGGCTGAGACCCAGCTTCAGAATGGGCTGGGGATGCCCTCTTTCATTTGCACCCTGTGCTGCTAGACTCAGCTTTAGTCAAACAATCCAGCTCAGAGTTGTTGTCTGCTCCCAGCCTGGTGTCTGGGTTTGTGACAGTGTGACACTGATCTTCCTCACTGCTCCAGTACCTTCCCACCAAGTATTTTGCTTATTAACCATGTTTCCAGATGCTGTTCTCCACCTGGCTTTTGGGAGCAGATGGCAGGTCAGATATGAGCTGATTATTCCTGCACTGGGACTGTCACCAGGGGCACTTTGACATATCCTACCAAGATACTTCTCCTTTGAATAAAGCCCTTCTAACTCAGAAGAATGTCTGCAGTTTATGAAAGGTGTCCCAAATAGCTGAAGTTCAGTTTGTTTTTAGAGCACTGAGTGAAAAACTTTATTGGTTCTAATGGGAGCTGAGAAATCCAGTCCTGGCATTTTGGTGGCTCCTGAGAGCCCTCCACTGCTCTGTGCCCTGCTCAAGTTGGACACCTAATAAATTATTCTCTTAAGATCTATCCATGTAGGAAACTTAATGAAATTGCTGCTATTCCAAAATATATTTTGGAGACCACAGGTGAGTTCTGCTCAAGACCAGGGCAGTGGAACTGTAGGTATAGAGTTTGTGGTCATTGGGATTGGGGCTGGGGCTGAACCTCATCCCTAATTGGCTACACCTGTGAGAAGCAGGTGAATGATATTAAAGATAATGAGCCACTAATGAGCCCAGGGGCACTGACCAATCACACAGGGAGCAGAGGGCACACAGGTGCAGTGCATCAACATGAGGGGATAAAAGGTTGGGCTGAAGAACAAGATGAGCAGTTATTTGAGGCTTTCTGAAGTGGAATGCTGTTGCCCTGCATGGGCAGATACCTGAAGCCCTCTGATCAGGTATGGTGTTTTTCTGGTTGAGAAAATGCTTAAAGCCTTCTGAAACTGTGTGATGATACTTTGTGTGTTGTGGTTGTCAGTGCTGTGAGGTGGGACCGAGCTCTCTTGTGATCCTGAGGGCAAATTTGCATCCCTTTGCACCAAAACTGAAGGGGAGAAAATCCAATTGACTGTTCTCCTGAAATGGTGGGCTAACCTTTTGTATTTGGAAGAATATAAACATTATTTTGGGTACTGAGGAGAGTGTGTTTAGGGTCAAACTCTTGATATGCTAAATAGTGAAACACAATTTTTCAGCTTTGTCTCTGAGGGGGAGTGTGTTACTGGAGTCTGTGGGGAAGCTGGGCCCGGAGTGTGGGACTTGTGCAAGTTAAGATTCTGACAGATTCATTTAGGGGTAGAGAAGGTTTTAAAGCAAATTAAATTAAATTCCCTAAACACCTGTTGTTGCTGTTGGTGTGCTTGGGGATGGCGTGAGGGTGACATGTGCAGGAGTCCTCTCAAGAACTGGGATGTAATTTAGGACCAAGGCAGTGCCCTGCTTTGTCAATGCAATCTGAAGGAAATGCAGTAGCAGAGAAGTGAACTCCTCCAGGCTGATGGTGTGGGGTTCTCTATGCCTTTAAACTCCCCTAAACCTGAGGGTGTCTTTCAAATTTCTGACCTCTAAGATCCCTTCCAGCCCAAGCCCTTCCATGATTAAAGGATTTCCTGCTTTTTTTCCCCAGACCTGTGCTGCAGTTCAGGAAATGTTTCTCACCACAGGTCCTGTTGGCATAAGCAGTGAATTGTCTTGAATTATTGAAGTTTTGAACTTAATTTTGATGGAGAGGTTGTAAATAATAACCAAGTGCCAGGGATCCTTCTGCCTTGTAGATGCTGAGGTGGTGGTTATTAACATTAACAGTCTGAATTTTCTGAGCCTGTAGAGGATGTTTATTTATAAAGAGTTGAGAGCATTTGAAGGGTTTGTGACTAAAAATCAACTTTCTATCAGTTTAAGTTGCAGTTATTGATGTTATCAAAGCTAAGCATATGAAATGTGTTGATGGTTGGGGAGAAATTGGCTTCCTGTAAGGGAGTGAGCAGTCTGGTGCCGACTGTTTTATCAGTTCTGGAATTCAGACCCCGGAAATTCTAACTAATGTCTGAGTGCTCCTACTTCTGTATCTTCCAAAAGACTGCTTATGCTGAAATTCCAGAAATGGATGAGAAATAGGGTGCAATTGTTTTGTTGAACTGGAGAAAGAGCGTATGGACCTGCATGGATTTGGGGTGTAATGAAGATCTGAGGAACTCTGCTGTTGTAGTGCTTTGTTTTCTTGTGCTGTAACAAATAATGAGTGTTGTTGCTTATCGTCACTATTATTTTATTTTATTTTTAATGTCTACCTTCTCAACAAGAATCTGGTCCTTTGTGAAACCTCTCCAGACTCCTGCTCTAAGACTGGGCTTTTAAAACTCATCCACTCTAAATAACTTGGGTTTGGATGTGAAATATTTTAACTGATAATTCATCAATTACATCAGAGCTGTTGTGGATTGAAGAAACCAAACCAGGGTTTCCCATGGTACAGGTAAAGGGTGGCTGCCTCAGTTCTTTATGATGCTGGGCTTCCTCCCCTGAGAAAGCTTTCTGCCCACAAGCTTAGGAAAATGCTCCCCATAAATATCCACAGAGGTCTCTTGCTTTAGATTTCTCCTTTTAAACATTCTCCTTTAGTTTGTCACCTGCAGGAAGGTTGGGCTATAAATAGCACAGGTAGTAACTCATTTGTTTTTCTTCTCACTTGGCTTATGAAATGCTGATTTGCTTGCACTTGCAATTTTGTGCTATTCTTTACCTTCCAAACCAGTGGCTTTCATCCAAATTTTCAATTAATGCTCTTTGTTCTGCCCATTCCTCTCACTGCTACAAATAGGACTTTTTTTTCTTTGGCACTTCACTCCTTGCTGTAGAAATTTCACAGAATTGCAAGGTGTGTTTCATTGCATGGGTGTTAATTTAATGGGGGAAATTCTGTCTTAAACTAGCATTTGAGAGGTACTTTAAGATCTCATGTGGGTCAAATATAAACCTGTTTAACTTGAAAATACAACTGATGGTAGAACCCATTCTTCTCCTCTGTAGTAGTTTGAAATTCAGTTTAAAGAAAAAATTAGATTTGAAACTTCCCTGATGTGACAATTATGTATATTTCTCTTGAGTTCAGTGCTATTTCAGTGATCTGCCTGCCTGGGCTCCTCAAAATAAAAAGGTTTCTTTTCCTTTGCTCCCCAAATAGACGATGTTGTTTTGTCAGGTATCACCTGAAGGAAGCTCACAGGACAGGTATTGGAGACATGTGAAGACTCAAACTGGATTCCAAGGCTGGTGATGAAGTACTGGCAGAAATACCAAAAGTAAAATAATTTTTTGGACTTCTTGTTCTAAACTTGGCAGTGATCATTAGAGTTAAAAGCTGTAACATCCTATTATCCTGACAAATTTTCTGAGAAAACCTGGGATTGGTACCATTGGGGTCAGCAAGTGAATTATTAAATATCTGCATTCCTCAGCTGCTGATGGATCTGTAGCATGTAGCTACAGCTCCATGAAGTAACTCAAGAGATACTTTATGCTCCTCTGCTTAATGTTTTTCATTATTTTATGAAAAGTTATTGGTGAATAAAATCTCTTACATATTGCTGAAAGACTGGCAAATGACAGTAAAATGTAAAAGAGCCTGGTCCTTTGTGTTCTTTCAAAATGAAAGTGATTTTTATTGCACAAGGTTTGTCTTCTTTTCTTCTTTAATACAAATTATGACTGAGCCAGTAATCCATTGAAGAGGACTATGTGGGGCTCCCTGACTGCATGGATCTTTAATCTTGGTGAATTCAGTAAGCAAATCAATGAAATTACAATGTGAAAGAGGACAGGGAAATAAAGAAAATGCTCTTCTCACATATGTTTGTGGACAGTGTGGTTCTGTTGTGTGCTGCTGGGGTTATTTGTGCTGGGTTGCCAAAATAAAGGCTCTCCTTCCAGCTGAACACCAGGGCTGTTAATGGAGCACAACACTTCTGGGTTTCAAGTGCCAGGAGATGAAGAAAATGAGAGAAAACAATGAAGTGCTTTATATTCCTCTATTTCATTTGAGTACCATTTTCTTTTGTGTAATTGCCTTGGCCCAGACACATGAAAATGACCATCTTGTGTTTATGCTCTCCTTAAAAATG
This sequence comes from Melospiza georgiana, assembly GCF_028018845.1. Taxonomy (NCBI): domain Eukaryota; kingdom Metazoa; phylum Chordata; class Aves; order Passeriformes; family Passerellidae; genus Melospiza; species Melospiza georgiana. Next base: position 6,844,724 of record NC_080437.1, on the reverse strand, counting down.
TCATTCCCTTATGTTTATTTTGGGGAATTTTGTTTTTGGTTGTTTGTTTAGGGTTTTTTTTTTTGCTTTTTCTTTTTAAAGGAGAACATTTGGCTTCTTAAAAGCTTGAGTATTTGACATTCATTATTTCTACCATTTACTCCTGGAATAAATTAGACAAATTGCAGTAGTTCAAGAGAGATGAAAACTGCTTGTAATCAGGACACAGAAACAAAAAGTGTGTGGTGAAGGAGCAGTGCTAGCTCTGGCTTCTTAAATCTGCTACCTCCTCTCAAGTTTTAATGTCTTAATTTTATTTTCTTTGTTGTGGCAGTGGGCTGTGGTTTTCCTCTCTTTTATTTAATGTCATTGGAGTAAAGATGTCTTTCTTGGTGAGAATTCTGAGCCAAGGACACTGGCAGAGGAAATCCTATGGAATTTTTCCAGCTACTTTCCCAAATAAGAAAGTAAAACAATGAAAAGAAATCCCCCAAATCCTTGGATTGGTTTTCATTGGCAACTTAAGGAACCATGTTTTGGGTGATTTGGGTTTTTTTTGTTCCAAAACAAGAAACTCTATGAAAGGTACATAATTATCTAAAGAGCTTTTCTTGTTTGTCACAGGTCCTGATCCGGAGTCTGAGATATTTCTATTAATTATTTCCCCCTCTGATGACTTTGATGCTAGACTTTTCCATCTGGAATGATTGTCTCTGCTCTTGGGCTTTGAGCCCTGGTGGGATTCTTTCCCTGACATGACACAACTGGATTTTTGGTCTGGTCTGTATTTTTTCATGCACTTGGCATCCAGGAGCTTTTTGGTCAGGCCATTTAATTTGTCATTTATGTGTTCTCTGTTCTTGACCACAGGGAATAACAATAAATATGAGTCACAGGCCTCCTTGTGAACCTCAGGATCAGCTACCAGAGTACAAGAATAAATATTGCACTGAGAGAAGTTATCAGATTTTATATAGAATACAGAGATGGGTCTTGTTTTTAATTTTCAGAATTAAGAATTTAATGCCATCTTAGAGCAGGCAGGGTGATGTACAAACTGCCTTTTTCTTGGGAGAGAAGTCAGGACCTGCATGGCTTTCTAGCTTTTGTGTGTTGTTGGGTTTTGAATTTTGGGAGGGGTTTTTTAGGTTGTTTTGTTGATTTGGTTTGGGTTTTTTGTGGATTTTTTAAAGTGGACTGATATTTTGAATCTCCCCTCTCTGACCAGCAGACATAATGTTAATATTTGGGGATTATTTTAATCTTCTGATGCATAAGTGAAGATGAAATCATATATCCCATCTGTTTTCAGTGGTGTTACCCTGCAAAGAAAATAGAAAACCACAAGTAATAATTTCCTCTTCTAAGCTGGTGGATTCCACCTGCAGCCTTTATAGCAGATCCCCTTTTGGGACAGAGGGAAGCTTCACCCCAAACCTTGTGTGCATTTCCCAGTCCTGAGCTGTTTTCAGACTGATCAGGGCTCTCAGCTTCCCTTTGAAATGGAAAATTTGGAAGGATAGGCAGCAGGAAGCCTGAAGGGATGTCAGGGCAGGAGCACCCAGTGATAACTTTGTGCTGGAGGGATGTGAGGATCTCTTTGTGAGGGATGAAGGCTGCTGAGAGATGCTCTCAGGCAAGTCCAAGGTGATAAGACCACCAAACTCGGGGGTTGTTTTTCTTCAGCTGTCCCTGGAGCAGAAACTTGCACACTTTCCTTCCCCTAGGTTGTTTTCACTGGAGTTCTTGTGGAAAAATTCCAAGATTTGTCGGGTTTTGGCCTCTTTTTGGAAGGTGCCTTTGTGTTTCCTGTGTCTGCAGAAGCCCCAAGTTCCTCTCTGCCTCTTGTTTTCCTTGTGAGCAGAGAGGTGGAAGGCTTTGCTCTCTTGGGGAAGGTGTGCTCAATTTTGGGGTGATTTTTATGTGTTTGAGACAGGGCAAGAATGTTCTGCTGCTTTCAGACTGCTCTAAAAGAGTGTCAACCTTTGTGGGAGAGGAACTGGAAGGAAAGAGTGAAAAATAATCTCAACTTTATTCATATCCTTGGGTTCTTGATTTCCATACCCCTGTGCGTGAGGTAGGCTAATTTCTTTTGGAAGGTTGTGGGGTGAACTGCAATGTTTCTTGGAAGAACTGGGAAATGCCATGTGCTTCTAGTGGTGTTGTGACAAATTTCAAGTTTCACACAGAGCAGCTTGTTTGGATGGATTAGAGTTTAACAGTCCACGTGTCTCAGGTTTTTCCCTTTGGTTAGGGGTTTTTACCATCAGGGAAATTAGAGTGTGAAAGTTTCAGCAAGGACTTGTAATTGTGGCTTATCCCCAGTCTGGTCAGTGAGAAGAAGTGACTTTCTGAAGACTTTGACATGCAAATTACTCATTCCCTCCTGGAAATATTGATAAATAAATATTTGTGGCTGTTGTGAGTTTGCTTCTCAGCAACTTCCTGAGTGTTTCCCATTTTCTGGCTGGGATCTGGCCTTCCTGTACATTTAACCTCCTGCAGCAAAGATGAGCTGGAATTTATTGAGGTGCAAGAGGCAGAGTGGTTACTCAAAAAAATCCTTTGGGACATTGTGGGATTTCTTATAGGTGCTTAGAGTGGTCATTGTGGGTGGTGCTGGTGTTTTAAGGATGCTTGAGCAGACAAAGGCTCAAAGTTTGTTCTTAAAGTTTTTTATTGGCAAGATCTACATCATGGAGATCCAAAAGATAATCAGCAGGAGTGTTGCTTAGATAAAAATGCAAGACCAGAGTGTGTTAGAGGTGAAAGCTCTGGAATTAATACTTTGTTCTTTAACTTAAACTGTATTTCATTACACCTCATCTATCCCTGGGTTTAGGTATTGGAGACATTACTGCTCAATCTGTTTGGATGCTCAAGGTTCACTAATGGCAACTTTAAAAGCTCCACTTTTATTTACTTATTGAACAAGTTATCATTGAAAAAAAAAAACCCAAAGCCCACAAAAACCCCAACTGCACACAAAAAATATGGAATGGAAACAAGAGGTACCAAAGTACTTCAATATGTTAAATATGCTCTCAGTAGGAAATGTAACAGAGTAAGTGACAGGTATTAGTGAACATCAAGTGAAGGATTCTTTGGATGTACAGATTCTAATTTCTAGTGCATGTCTAAATTCTTATACTCCTAAATTCCAAAGGAGTTGCCTTTTAGTGAAGTTATCAGCACCATGTGATGGAGAGAGTTTGTCTGAGTAATTCTGAAGAAGGAGAACTTCAGCCCTGTAGCTTGGAGATGGCAAAACATTTTTTTCTATACTGACTGAGGACTAATTTTTTTGTCCTTGAATGGTTTGAAACTTTGTTTTGATTTTTTTTTTTTTTAAATGAAAAGAAATGATGATATGGTCTTAGTTATTCTTCTTCCCTATGTTCCTTGTGACTCACTTTTTACAGTGCAGCATTATCCTTAGTTTAGCCCAGGAAAGAAGGGTAGGAACAGTGGGAAATCAAGGTGGATTCAGTTGACACAGTAAGGGCACAGAACGGGGTAAATCAGCTCAACAAGGACAGAGGAACTGCTAAAACCAGGATGTGATCCTGATGGGAGGTGCTTTCCCTGGGATGCCACCTCCCTTTTTTAGGGTCAAGCTTGATCCCAGTGCAGTGCAGAAATCTGAGCCTGAGGAGGAGATAAGGACAGGAATTCTCACCTGGAGAGGCTGCCCAGCCTTGGGAATTAAGCTCTGCTCTTCCCTGGGGATTTGTCTCACCAGAGGCAAATCCAAGTGTGAACATGGACAGTAGGTTTTTTTTTCCCTCCTGGCTCACAAAAGCAGAAAGGAAAAGCAGGGGGAGGAGAACACAATCTTCTTTGAGAGGAATATACAGAATTTCTGCTTGCAAGTCATCCCTGCTCTGACAGATGCCACTTACACTGTCTGTGTACACAAGTATGTGCTCTCTCAAGAAGCTTTCTGGAAATCTCTTCAAAATTAAGAATCCTGAAGTAATGCCTCTCGAGGCCCTGTGTGCCTAGGAATCTTTCAGGCAAAGTGAAATCTTGTTTTGTGCTTAGGTGAAGTTAAGTAGGACTAAAAGAAATACCTGACAACATTTTTTCGCAGTATTCCCAAACACCTTTTTAGTTCAGCTTTTCTGCTGAGTAATATTAAATCCTGAGGATGGTGATTAAATCCCAGTCAGTTTAATCCTTCTTTCAGATCAAATGGCAATAAATAAGCACTGATATAATGGTTGCTTACAAATCTTTAGGATATTATGGGATTTCCTCTAAGTGCTTAGACTGGGTGGATAGTGCTGGTGTTTTGGGGATGCTTGAGCAGACAAAGGCTCAAAGTTTGGTCTCAAAGTTTTTTAATGGCAAGATCTACATCATGGAGATCCAAAAGATGACCAGCAGGAGTGGAGAGCTCTCCTGGCAGAGCAAGAGGACACATATGTGCTTTATTACAGGCTCCTTGGTCCTGTGTTCTGTCCAGCTGATGCTTCCGAGGTTTCCTGGGGGTGGCCATGGAGGGGCAGGTGCTGGAGCTGGCAACAGGCTCAAGGCAAAATGGAGAAGATGCTGCATTAATTCATTATCAAATTCATTATCTGTTTCTGAAAGAGCACTGTTTGCTTTCACAGCAGAATTCCTCCCAGCTGCATGCTCACCTTGCTGCCCTCAGAATTCCTATCAGATAGGGATATCAGCTCATGGCAGAGGAAGGAAATGGTTCTCTGCACATCAGTGCCATCTCTTCATCATCCTGCTGCAGGGAAGCACACAGTAATCAGAGAGATCCCTTTGCTCAGCGGCAGGAACAACACAGGCTCTGATTTCTGCTTGTTGAGTCTGCCTGCAGAGCTGAGAAATATCAAATGTAGTGGTTTTGAGGTGCCTAGAAATCATAACAATTGATCAGTATTTTTGAAAAGACCCAACAAAAACCCAAACCCAAAACTTGCCATCTGCTACATTGTCACCCCTTTACTTCAGTTCACAGAGATTTTAAGTGACCCTCTATGAACATCAAATTATAATTATTGAATCCAGAAGCATAGCAGCAATTGCTGTGTAGGCAGAAGGAAAACAGAAGGAACAACTGGAAGCAGCTGAAGTCAGTCAGCTCTTCCTGGTGTCTCTGAACCTGACTTAACTGTGTGTGGAAACAAACACCTGTGTGTATTTGTAGAGATTATGGAATCATGGAATGGTTTGAGTTGAAAGGGACCTTAAAGCCCATCCCATTCCACCCCTGCCATGTCAGGGACACCTTCCACTGTCCCAGGCTGCTCCAAGCCCTCTCCAGCCTGGCCTTGGGCACGGCCAGGGATCCAGGGGCAGCCACAGCTGCTCTGGGCACCCTGTGCCAGGGCCTGCCCACCCTCCCAGAGAGGATTTGTTTTCTAGTACATGAAATTTCTACTGCACCACCTGTAGTTTCCCACCTCTCAAGCCCTCCTGTCCCCTCACCTGTGAGGAGCAGCTGTATTTTGCCAGCCAGCACCTTCTGCTCTGTGCTGTGCTCAAGGTCAGATGTGCTGAGAACCCTATTCCAGGGACAATATATTGGGAGAGCCTGTGCCTGTCACAGTTTGTCACCACTCTGTTGACTTCCCATACCAGCAGCAGCTGTGCTAAAGCATGCCCTTTGTCATGCTGTTGCTTTCCTGTCCTGAATTTGCCAAACCTGTGCATGTGGGCAGTGAGGACAGCGTGTCACGCCAGAGCCACTCGGGTGCTGTGCAGGGGAATGGCCTCAGTCAGACAGCAAATGTCCTTCCAGACTCCTGGAGCAGGAGCTGACTGACCCAGCAGTGCTCTGCACCAGCTTGTGCCAATCAATTTGCAGCTCAGTGGTTCCCTTCAGCTGCTCAGTTATTCTCATGCTGAATTAGAAGGCTGTTTTTGCCTTTATTGTCAATGAAGTGCTCCAGCTTTTGATTTAATTTAATCAGCCCCATCAGTTTCCTTCCAAAGCTATGCAAGAGCCCCAGCACAGCAGCACTTACAGCCAGGTTCAATCCATTTTTCATTGGACTCTATCATGCATAATAGCAGGTATGAGAAAGTTTGTGGTGTTACTGTTGTGTGCCAGTGTCATTTCTGTGGTCCTTTTTCTTCATTTCTTTCTCTGCTGGCTCTATTTCACATTAAGCACATGAAAGCAATAAATCCAGTTTTCTCTGAAATATTAAAGGTCTGCACTAAGAAGCTGCCTGTTTGCAGAAATTTTAGTAGTCTTATTATAATCTAAAGTGGTTTAAGTTATCCTTGATGGCTGCCATGGCCCAGTCTACCTCTCCATAGTTGTTGCATCCCTTGGCACAAAAAAAATGACATGTAAATATAACAATACTGGCCCCTTGTCCAGGGGTATTCCTACAAAAGATGGTTAAAAGTTAAAGTGGACCAAACATTGAATAAAAGAAAATAAATGCAGATTTGAATGCTCAGATATCTTGTTCAAGTTTGGAAGTTCAATCTCTAATTAGTAATTAAAAAAACAGCCATGGCATTGGGATTCTAGTCCCTGTTTTGCACAGTGGGAATTACCTCTGTAGGAATAACTAACTCAGCCCTGCTGACCCCAGTGGTGCTGTCTTGCACCACCTTTAATTGAGAGGAAAACCAGTAGGAACAGCAGTTTTGGCAATAGATTTCAGCAGTCTTTGCTAAAAAGTATGATTGAAATACTTGTTCTACTTTCAATTCCTCAATTTCACTTTTATTTCCCTTTGTGCATCATTTGAGGACTTAACTGATCTCCAGGACTCCACTGGAATATTTCTGTAGCAGACAAATTATTTGTCAGATAATGTTTTACAGGGACCTTTCTCTTACTGCTCTCAAGTGACTTTCCTGGAGGCTTTTTCTGTTCTTTTTAGACAGTCCCAGGGGCCACAAGTGTGCTTGGGGGTTGGGGCTGACTTCCTTGCTGCTGCCTTTGCCTGGGCAGAATCTCTCTAGGAGAAGCCCAATCTTGTAAAGCAAAATCTCAACTGACTGGGGATGTGGTTCCCTCCAGTAATTAAAATTGGAATTTCACACCAAAAGGTGCAGGATGCAGAGTCCTTGAGCTGGGTACCAGGTTGTTATTTGTGATTTAGTCCTTAGATCTTGCACTTACTGGGTTCATTGCAGCAAATCAAAGGATTTACTGAATGTGTGGGCAGGGAAAGGAGCCTTGGAGCAAAGACAAAATCCTGCTCCCTGCCTGGGAGGATTGGGAGGGGAGAGCTGGGAGTTGTGTCCCTGTCACCAGCAGGGACATGGGGGTGCAGGCTGCATTGAGATGTGTTTAGTTTTAGTCTGTGACAAGCCAGTGAGCAGGCAGCTCCCTCTCCAAAAGGTTTTTGGTCTGTCAGGTACCACAACAGGGCACTGGGGGATGTGGGAGGGAGGTGTTGTCTGGGCTGGGATTCAAGAATTACAGCACCAGGCAGGAGTGGGGGTGCTGCTCGCCTGGAGTGCAGCTGCTGGGAGGCCATTCACATCCTCAGCTAAGGGAATTCCCTAAAGTGGAATGGTTTGGGTTCCAAGGGGCCCTAAAGACCTCCCCATTCCACCCCTGCTATGGGCAGAGATAACTTCCACTATCTCAGGGTGCTGCAAGCTCTGTCTTGGATGTTTCCAGGGATCCAGGAGCAGCCACAGCTGCTCTGGGCACCCTGTGCCAGGGCCTGACCACTCTAAGACAAGAATTCCTTCTCAATATCCATCTAATCCTGCCCTCAGTCTGTTTGAAGCTGTTCTCCCTTGTCCTGTCCCTCCATCCTTTGTCCCCAGTCCCTCTCCAGCTCCCCTGGAGCCCCTTTAGGCCCTGGAAGGGGCTCTGAGCTCTCCCTGGTGAATCCCCTAGTTCTCCCAGCCTGGCTCCAGCCCTGGAACATCTCTGAGGCCTCCTCTGGATTCTCTCCAGCATCTCCATGTCCTCTTTTTGTGGAGGGCTCTGGGTTTTTGGACATTTTCTACATCTGGGACATGACCAAGTCGTGTTGGCCCAGTAGAGAACAGTGAAGTGGTGACTCACAATGTTCATGGTGCACAATGGAAGAGCAGGGGTGTTTTCAGTGGAAATGAGTTTCTCAGAGACCTTGGGGACAGCAAAGGGCTTGTCCTTTACCACTGCCAGACTGCCCAGGGCTGATGGACTCTGGGGACAAGGGAACAAACTATGGCTCAGACGTTACAAATGTGGAGAAGTCCTTTCCCTGCCATGTTGTCAGGATTGCTCTGAAGTCATCCCTGGTGGATTTTGCACTGAGAGAGATGACCCACAGATCCTTGTTTTCTTTGCATGGCGGGAAAAGGCAGCTCTGTGCTGCCTGTGAGGTGAACCTGTGCACCCTGGTAGAGATCCAGGGGAGAAAGGGTTGTGTGTGGAGACATGGATTTGCTGCTGCTTCTCGTTCCTTTGATTTTTCTCTCCCTGAGGCCAAGGAAGACCTTGTTTCTAGAAATTCCCATGTTGAAACCAGTGCTGGCTGCTCCCTTTGCTGTCCCATTTGCACCTCTCCATCCCTGTTACTTCCCAATTATTTTTCCCATCTGCTTTGTGCATCTGTAGGGATTTCAGGATTGAGTTAAATTTGGGAATTGGCTGCTGTACCAGGTGAGGCCAGGGCCCTCTTTTGCTTTTGAGCTGCCCATGTGTGAGCATTGCTGTCTGTTTTGTTTGCTACCTTTGATCATTTTGAGTTTTCTCTACTGCCTTGGCGGAGTTGTTGGCAGAGGAGGATTTGGAACAAGGTGGGAAACATTCCCTGGAGCAATATGTGCATTTTGTCTTCCTTTGCAGCTGCCTGTTGAGACCCATCACAGCTTTTAGTCCATTTATTATCTCATGGCATGCTTTTGTTTTCTAATCAAGATGGCCTGAGGCACCAAGTGCCCAAGTCTGAGATTCCCACTGAAAAACAGCACAATGATTTATTTTGACAAGATCTATTTACCATGAAATCGTGACCAGTGATGCTAATTTTACTGTCATTTTCAATTCATTATTAGATGAGCCCTTATTAGCTTTTCTAGCACTTTTTGCTAGGAATGCTCTGACAGGCCTAAAATTGCATGGCTTTCAGATTTTGGCACATTGTGGGTTTTTTTCCTTCTTGTCCCCTGGGACCATTCCCACTCAGAATTGTCACACGCAATGACACCAGATCAAATGAGCAGAACACTCAGTTGCTCAACACAGAGGGATGTTTAGGCACAGATGTACTCAAATTCATTACATTATAAAAACAATTTTTTGAAGTAGTTTAGGACATTTCAAACTCAAGTGAAGGTTTCTGGAGAGCATTCCAGCAGTTTCCTTGCCTGGTGCATTTGAGCTTTCCCTGCCATGGGCTGACATTGATCCTGACTGACAGGTTTGAGTGGTGAGGCTTGGTCTCTGCTGAAGATGAGTGCTAATATTTTGTAAACCAAATTATTTGAAAAGGCTTGTTCAGCACCTTCACCCCAGGAAAAGTTCTCCCTGCTTGACTTGGAGCAAAGCTTTGATTGCCACTGCTCTTTCTGGTGGTGTAATTCCTTTATCCCCTCTCCTCCCACAGGCATTAGCATAAAAGCAGTGTTACCACTAGATGGGTCTGTTTCTTTTATAAGCCATTGACTACCACTTGGAAAGAGAAATATTTCAGGACTGCTCTGGTTGATATCACTTACATGTTATCTAACTGCTCCTTGACTGCATTTACTTGTTAGGCCATTAAAAATTCAGGCTTTGTTTAATCCATCAGCCTGTGCTGTTCTACTGCTTGGGATGTATGGAATTAGGGAGATCTCTGTGAAAAAAGAAAATCTTTTGGCTTATTTAAATTCTTTTTTTAATTAGGGGATCAGCACTAATAACACCTTGCTCAAATTCCTATACATGTATTTGAAAAATGTATCAGAATGTTTGCATTGTGTGACCTGTGACAAATGGAAATGTTCAGCCTCACTAAATTTATTAGACATGGTCACTGGCTGTTTTTATTTGGGAAATAGTAATTTATTGCCTCATGAGTATTGAGAGCAATAAACATTACTTTGTGTTATTCAAAACCAGACACAGACCCATTCCTAAACAGTTTCAACAAAGGGAAACCTTGAATATGAGACACAAAGGGTATTTTTGGAAGCAGGGGCTTTACCAGGTCAAAGATGTGATGGCTGCAATTCACTGAAGCTTTGACTCACCAAAGAAAGAAAAGCAAATTGGTTTTTGATGCTTTGCTCTCTGTCTTGTGCCAGGAGCACAAACCAGAGGTTGTCCCAGCCCAAAAATGAGGCAGAAAATTCAGGCAGAGCCAAGGAAGGGGGACTTGCTCAGAAAAAGGGGAAAATTGACCCAGTTTGGTGCTGCTGTGGTGGAGATTGGTTTAGAGATGTCCCTTCCAACCAGTGCTGCTACAGTTGAATAAAGCCAAATAATTGAAGGTGTTCATAAACATCTGTAATTCCACAGGAAGATAAAAAGCCCAAAAATGAACCCTACTTTTTTTTTGTACATAACATGGTGCAAGAGAACTCTTAGGTCTTCCTTGCTTGTGTCAGGGTTTTCTTCCTATGGTTATAACTTTACTTATTGACTTAGTACTTGATTTAATACCTCTTCAAATTTTCTGTTAAACCCCAGCCTTGAAGGAGCATCCCTGCTCTGCCTGGCAATCTAGAATTCAGCTCAGCCTGTCTGCAATACCTGTCTGTAACTTGTTCCAATGTGATGATTCTAGTAATTCACCATAATATAATATGCAAAATTTGGAGTTATAATCCACTTGCAACTGGAAATCTGACTTGTCAGTGTGTTTGAGCTTAGCATTCACTTGTGCAGAGGTGTTTCTCTAGGGCTGATTTGCCTCAGCAGTTCCACACTTGTACCACAGATGATGGTGACCTTCCTCCTGCAGATGTTCCAGCTGGTGCCTGAGACAGTCTCCTAAAGGTCCTACAAGTGGTTCAAATACATGCAAAAATAAAATCAATACATGCAAAAATAAAATCAATACATGCAAAAATAAAACCAAGCGTCTATCCAGTCTCTTTGGGCTGCTTTGTTTCTTGTTTGCTTCCACATCAACAGCAGTAAGATCCTAATTCTTCCAGCCATCTTCTGTGGATGAATTTTAGGAAGCCCATTTCGTACTGTGGTAACAAATGATAACTTTTCTGTCTGTTCTCAGTGCCTGTTTTTAATATCTGCTTGATTGTAGCAGTTGGCAGAGACAGAACTTGTGAGTCTGAATTTTCAGAAGACCCAGAGAAGTGGGGTAACACAAGAGGAGATGTCAGTGTGTGGAACAGTGTGACCTGACCTTGAATTATCAATCTCTTGGCTGAGTAAATCCTGTTTAATGTAGAAGTTGTGCAGGTATGTTCACCCTGTGCTGGGATTAAGTGCAGTTGCAAACCACAGACCTTTCATGTGCAGTAAGTTGATTTTAAAGCTGTCAAACAGATGAAAAGCATCAATTGCATAAGCTGCTTTCTTAATTTTTCAAACAAGTCCCAAAGTATTGGAGTTTGAGTTGCTGCTTCCTTCTGTAGCTAATTTGAAAATAATTATTACAAAGTTGTATTTAAATCTTCCTCTTGGTACTTAATTGATGATTTATGCCCAAGAGAGAGATTTTGGTCAGGGTTTATTAGCTTGAATTATTGTTTTATTGTAGAGCTTTTTGTTAAAAATTGCAAGCACTGTAATTATCAATATCTGAAATCACTTCAGTTCATTAATGAAGAAAATCATAAAACAGAGCAGGATAATGATACCTAATTGCAACAAGCCAGATTACAATCTTTTATTTACAGATAGGCATCAATGAGCTGGGGGAGTAGATTTTGGGTAACATATTCTTCTGGGGTTTAAGATGATTTTTCTGGATCTTTTTTCCTAAATAAATTATTCCTCAGCAACACACAGGCAGGTATTTAAATGCAGGGCACTGCACAAGCATGCTTTGTATTCTTAGTTTTGCTTTTAGATAAGACTCTATAAAGAGGTTGAAGTTTACTGCTGTGGTATTTCCAAGTTGTTTTGAAGGAAAGTGCTTGGTTTTTCCTCCCCATTAAATTATTTAAACTAGATGGATGTTTTTACCTTGCATTAGGTGTTAAAGCTGTAATTTTAGCTACTTTCACAGCAGACAATCTGGGTTTTCACAGTGACACGTGGCAATAGGTCTGTTCCATTATATGGCACATCAGGAATTTCCCTGGCTTTTGTGGAGCAACAGTTTAAGGAGGATGCAGGGGAGAGCTGTCATTAAAAATGTAAGCACAGTGGTTGAGTAAAATGCAGGTTGCTGCTCAAACTGCAGACTGATTCCAGTCTTGTCTCAGTTCTGCCATGGATTTTACATAAAGTGAAAGCCAGAGGTTCCTTCCAAACAACCGTGCAGTGGCTGGAGTGGAACGTAACTGCTCATTTTCACCTCACAAGTGCTGAGGAAGAATAATAATTTTCTGTTTGCAAAAAACTGCTTTTAGTTTCCCAAAACTTCAGTGCTTTAGCTGAAAATACTGGTCTCTCTGTAGCTGTGGAGTTTGTTTCCACGCAGTCAGTCAGCTGTGAGTGAGGACAGGATTCCTAAGGGGCTGTTTCTTGGGATGCCCATCTCTCCTTTGTATTATTTTGTTTGTGTTTATATTTTTTGGTGATCAAGCAGACTCTGGCACACCCAATTTCTCACTCCAGTGAGTGCCTGCTGCCTTTGTATCCTGGGAGAATCATTTAGGTGAGAAAAAACACTTAAGATCATGAAGTCCCACAGTTAAGTTGACATTGCCAAGCCCTTCACTAACCTATGTCCCCAAGTGCCACATTTATGTCTTTTAAACCCTTCCAGGGGTGGGGGCTGGGCACTGCAAAGCTCCCTGGGCAGCCCCTGCCAAGGCCTGAGCACCCTTTGCATGCAGAAATTGCTGCTGCTGTCCCAGCTGAGCCTCCCCTGGCCCAGCCTGAGGCCCTTTCCCCTTGTCCTGTCCCTGTTCCCTGGCAGCACAGCCCGACCCCCCCCGGCTGTCCCCTCCTGGCAGGGAGTTGTGCAGAGCCACAAGGGCCCCATGAGCCTCCTTTGCTCCAGGCTCAGCCCCTTGCCAGCTCCCTCAGCCCCTCCTGGGGCTCTCTGGTTGGGAGGGGCTCAAGCCTGAATGGGTTTTGTGTAAACCAAGCTGATCAAAGTCCCCAGGCTTCTGCAGGTGACACCAAGGTGTCAGCTGGCAGGTGTCAATCTGCTCTTCTTGAAGCTGGAATGATAGAGGAGAATATTGCTTCTGCTCCTGATCCCTTATCAGTCATTCCAAGGCTCTGAAGTCTCTGGATTGCCCTCAGACCTCTGGTTGCAACTTCACTGCTGCCCCTTGGAGAAATCAATCATGGATAATAACCTGAGGGCTGTACTGGAGCAGGAACATTTCTCTTCTCATCTTCACCCCAAGCCCCAGGGAGACAGGAGACTTCCTTAAGGATGGTCTCCTCTGCAGGTGAAGCCTTCTGCTCCCTTCAGAAGGAATTCATAATGGCTTTTTTCTTTATCAAGGCTGCCATGGGGGCTGGGACAGGCTTGGCCTCAGTGTATCAGCTGTTAATTCTCCAGGTTCCTGTGGGGAAAACCAGGGCAGCTGTAGGGTTCAGCAGGATTTAAAATCCCTGTGCCACTTTTAGGGTAAAAGCTCACGTGTCTCTGAAGGAGGTAATGAAGTTGCAAATTGCCTCATCATTCTAATGCATGCACATTGCCCTTCTGTTTGGCAAATCTGCAATCAAGCCATTGATTTGGCTTTGCTAATGCTGGCTAATCATGTAGAGATGGAATTGGAGCTGTGACTGATCAGCTCAGGGAGCAGCTCTTGGGGCTGACAGATTGGGAAGAGCAGGAAGCTGGGAGAACAGTGCTGAGCTCTCCTGCTTTCCATGGTGGTGTTATCCTTAAAGTGGATTTCAGTGATCCCAGCTGGCTGCTCCCAGACATGTTGTCTGTGAGCCTGAGAGAGAATTCAGTGTGACCCAGGCTGGTTTCTGTCTCCCTGGGGAAAGAAATTCTGCCAGGTGGTGTTCCTTGGAATTCCCTGAGTCCCCCAACCTCAGAGCTCTTTGTTGGCCTGGACTATAAGTGAGGAAGGCACCCAAACCCCATTTCAGTGAGTGAGTGCCTGGAGATGTTGTGTGGCTTTGAGTTTCTGGGGGACACCGAGCTGTCCCTGAGCCAGCAGAGTGTCCTGGGGACACCGAGCTGTCCCTGAGCCAGCAGAGTGTCCTGGGGACACCGAGCTGTCCCTGAACCAGCAGAGTGTCCCGGCCCAAGGAGGCCAATGGAGCCGGGGGCAGCAGCAGAGCATTGGCAGCAGGGCAGGGAGGGATGGTGGCCCTGGGGCAGCCCTGGAGGCACCTCTGCAGTGCTGTGTCCAGCTCTGGGTGCTGAGCACAGCAGGGCCAGGAGCTGCTGGAGCTGAGCAAGGGCCTGGAGCATGTGGGTGCCCTTCCAGGCCAGGCTGAGGGAGCTGGGGCTGCTCAGCCTGGAGAGGAGCCCCAGCTGAGAGGGGCCCTCAGGCCTGGCTGGGCCTGGCTGCAGGGAGGGGCAGAGCAGGGCCCAGGCTCTGCTCCGGGGCCCAGCCATGGCACCAGAGCCACGGGCAGGGCCTGAGCCCAGCAATTGCCCTGCACAGGAGGCACAACTTGTGCCCTGGGCAGTGCCCAGCCCTGAGCACATTGCCCCCACGGCCTGGGGGCTCTCCTCCCTGGGGCTGGGGCACAGCTGGCTGCACACAATGCTGTGCCCTGGGCTCTGGGATGGCCCTGCTGGAGCAGGGAGGGGACACTAGGTGCCCTCTGAGCTCCTGCAGCCTCACACACCCTGGGATTTTGTTTTTTCCTGTTATTTTCCTATAGAATAAAAAGGATTCATGGCACTGCAAATCTCCCAGAGAGTGAATTTTCTGTGCCCTTTCATGACATTTCTACCCCTGTGTTTCTTCAGCTGTTTGGCTTAGCATTGCTTTAAACGGTTCCTTAATGTGTTCATCAGGCTTGTGTCTGTGGTTGTGTGCTGACCTAAATTTCCATGAAAAGCACTGATTTTTATGCTTGAGAGAGAGAATATCAGCACCCTGGAATCATCTGTTACTTGCAATATGAAGTTACAAACATTGGATTAGCATCACCCTTGACGCATGCACGCAAGTCCAGCTTCCAGTTCTATCACATTCCACTTGGCTCCTTTGTGCCCAAGTTTCCCCCCCAGAATTTCCACAAAAAGCTGAATTCTCATCCCCTTTCTTGTAGTTTAGCTTATCTTACCTTTGGTTGTACAGTACCTGCAATCTCCAGTGCCCTGACTTATCCCAGCCCCATCAAGACATGCTAAGGAAGAGAACTTTACCCCTTTAGTAGCTCTTGAGCAAGGTTGGTCAGCAGCTTAAACCTTTCTGGGCATTTCTGGAAGTCAGGGAAAGCAGACCCAGCATAGTTTTGCACCATGGTTTTTAGGAGAATACTGCTTTTTTCTGTTGGCCTTTGTTTGTGGCCAGCTTTAAGGCTTTGTGGCTGTCAGCAGAATTTCTAACCCTTATTGTTAATAAGAATTATTATTGAAAAAATTACCACCCATCCCCAAAAAACTCCAAAAAACCAACATCATGGATATTTTGGGCCATGTTATTCAGGTTTCTTTTTAGCTGAGAATATCTGGTGGCAGACGTCTGTGCCATGAAAAGATGACATAAAATGTGTGTTGTCCCAACGAGTCAGAGAAATCACTCACCTAATAACAGTAATTACACCGTGCATCTGTGATGTTCTGCATGCTTAAGACTGTAGAAATATTAGCTAATTAATCCTTTCAACACTGCTGTGCAGTTGCTCTAGCTGGTACTATTATCTTCCTACTGTAAGGGAAGGAAAAAACCAGAAATGTTTGACTGATGTGCTTTGCAGTGAGCAGTGAACAAGCTCAAATTTCAGGAATTTATTCCACTGCAGTGCCTTGAAGGCATGAGGAGGATGAAGGCCCACCTTGGCAGGCAGTTCAGAATGCTGGCTGCTCTTGCCATTAATTTTATTCTGGTTTTGGACTGCATTACCTACCAGAGCAGTTGCTAGGATGATAGTAGGACAGTTCTTGTGGCATGAGAGCTGCACAAACAGCTCCTGATGAACACAAATTCACCCCTCAGCAGTGCTGGGGACCTGCAACACAGAGGGGAATTATCACAAGGTACCTTTGGTCTGCCAGCTGCTGAGGGGAGAAAAGCAGCTGCTGCTAAGTGCCAGCTGTGAAGATCTAGAATTAGAGCTGGAGTTAATTTAGAGACTGAAAGAGCAATCAGTGCTGACACAGCATTTTCTGTGAAACAGGTGAGCTGTGGTTCTTGTGAGAAGCAGGCTGGACACCAAAATCAATGGCAGCTCAGCTGCAGGTGCTGTTGCTCAGTGGGTCTCAGCAAATGAGTTTCTTTCAGCACTTCAGGCAGTAAATATTTCACATTCATCTCCTGTTTGAACCCTGTAAAAAGCATGAATAAATTATAGATTAAATTAAAAGTGTGGATTAATGTTATTGCTGCCATTGCACCTTGCTGAACCCTTGCGTGGAGGTTCCAGTCCTCAGAACTGGATTGTATTTCAGTTTGTAGCACCATGGTGGCTTTGGAAGGTGCCAGCTGTCTGTAAACCCCAAAAACACGAGTCAGGATGTGTTCCCTTCACACCATGACCTGTATTTCTGTCATGAAATACATTTCCCCCACTCAGGGCTGTGCTGTGCCCCAAAATCTCCTGTGCAAAAGGTGATTTCCTCTCACCCTTCCAGCTCAGAGGTCTTGCAAAGCCACCTGTGTGTCCTTGTGGTGTCACAGTCAGAGGGATGAGGGGCAGCACGTCTGAGAGTCTGTAGTTGTTGGAACAACCTCCTCAGTCTCTGAGAAACAAAGCTTTTCTCTGTACCCATCTGTAAGGGCTTGCTGAGGGCTCCAAAGTTATAAATGCTCCAGTTGATGTTCTTGGATCTCTTTTAGGGCTGCAAATAAAGACATCACTGGCATCTTTCAGAGTCTAATTTTTGCTCCTTGGCAGCCAGCTCAGAACAGGCTGGTGCTGGCCAGTGCTGTGATGCCTCCCTCCCTACACTCAGTGAATGGCATGAAAGGGAAGAGCCTAGAAGAACACAGATATTGGAGATTGTCAGGCTTTAAAACCTCAGCTGATCCCTCCCTGCTGTGCTGAATCGAGGACAAACTTGTTGGTCATGGCACAGACAATGTTTTTAGTTTCATTGCTGGCTTAAATACTTTTTTTATATTTCTCTTCTCATTTGTCAGCATCTCTGCAGTGGTTTTTGACCCCATCATGTATTTCTGATCAGCCCTGACACAGGAGTAGAGCTCCCACAGCTTGTTTACTTAGATTTGAAGGAAAACTGCAGCTGGCTACAGAAAATAAACTCGAATTATCTTCAGTGAGAGAGAAACTGTGCTGTGAGTTCCACAGTTGCTGGCTGCCTTTTTCTTCTGACCACTTGGAATCGGCCCCACTTGATGCCACCTCTAACAAGGAGGAATTTCTGGATGTCAGATGGAGCTGAGAGTACCAGTTACACTGAGGCAGTTCAGGGGAGGGGAAGTTAGAAAAGAATATTGGATAAATTCATGGGCAATGTGAGGCAAGTTGGTGATATTGCAGGGGGACAGCTGGAGCAGGTCCCTAAAGTCTGGTATCCTCATTTTCCATCTCTTGGGAAACATTCACTTGTTTTTTCTGTTGAAGAGTGTGAAGGGAAATTGATTCTTGTCTGAACTGTCTCATGCTCATGAATGCCACTGGATGTAGCTTAATAACAGCATAAGGATGAGATTTTAAGATTCTTTTCCTGCTGTGTGCACTAAACTGGCTGCTCCTGCTTTGATGCTCTGCTTTTGGATGCTGATGTGAACAGAGCTGCTTTGAAGTAGTATTGAATGGCTTTGTGTTGGTAATAATTTTTTCTCCCTTCCTTGAGATACTTTATAAAATTCCTGTTCAGCTTTTTCTGGCAGTTTGAAGGTGAGCAGTTGATCTGTCAGTGGGCACAGGGGCTGCTGAAAGTGTGGCAGATCCTTCACTTGGAATTCCTTCTCCCCTGGGGCAGGACTCTGTCCCCCAGCCCTCACTGGTGTGGTGGGGCACACCAGCTGCTGTTTCTGTCTCTTCCCCTGGGTTATATTCCTGTGAAGAGAACTTTTTTTGCTTGGATTTTGAACAGCCACTGCATGTGTGTCTCACCTGTGTGATGCCCTCACTCTTTGATCCACCCTCAACAGCATTTGGGAAGCAATTTGCTGGATGTGACCACAAAATAGAGCTTTTCTCCCTTTTCCCCTGCCAGAGCAGCCTTCTGCTCACTGCTGCAGAGCAGCCAAGCTCAGGGCACAGCCTGCACTCCCAAACTGCTGGGACTTTGGCTCTTGGTTGAAAATATTAATTAACGCTTGTTCTACTAATGAGGAGCCAGTTTGCTGGGAAGCCCCCTACAAAAGTGAGTATTCACAGCACTGCACCACTCATGGCTGTGAAATTCTGGGCAGAAAGGACATGTGATATGTTTTATAGGGAGTGTGGATGCTTTGTGGGGTGGAAAGACCACGAAAATCACAACTGGGAAGATTTGGCTCTCACCAGTGATGGAGTATGTGCCTCAGGGGGAGCTCAGGGGAAAACTCATTCCAGAGAGAAGGAAAGCTGAGCCATGCTGCTCTGCTCTGCTTTGGTGTTTTCTATTTATGTTTCAAAACGTTTCTGGATTCTGAAAGTTATAAAAGATTATAAAGGGTTCTGGATTCTGAAAAGAAATTGTGCCAAGATTTTTTTCTTAGTATTAACTCTGTTACTTGTAGTGTTTGGCAGGTTTGATGGAACACTCATTTTAGTGTTTCATTGAAGTACAATATTCAAGATGTGTTAATTAATAATTAGGTTTTTCTGTTGGTCTTTATCTGCCGAGACAGCACTTTTTAATGTAATTAGGAAAATTATTTTGCAAGGCAATAAAAGCCAATATATCTTTTTCAAATGTGGTAGAAGGTCAAAGGTTGGACTCCATGGTCTTGGTCAACTTCTTCAACCTCAGTGACTCTATGAAATTTGCCTTCACTCAGAATTTAAAGTGATTTTTCTCATGTTACAGGGAGTTTTTCTCTCCCCCTCCCTCCCTTTCCACCCTTTTAGTTATGTTGCCCATCCAATTTACGTTGTGTAACACAAAAAGAGGCTCTGTGTTAAAACAGCTTGCATTTTGTTGTTGCTAATTAGTGTGAAACAGATAATGGGATATGTTGCTGCTGGGTTGAAAGGGGGAGTAAGAGGAGAAAAATCAAAAATTATTAATCTGAACACCTGACATGATCTAGCACAGAGGAAGAATTCCCTGTGTACCAGCAGTATTAAATGAGAATTTTGAAGGTGTATTCAAGTGGAGTGATTATTTTAGGATTGGAGCTTTTATTACTGCATGAAAACTCTTCTCCCCTCATCCAATATAATTTTATGTTCTCAACTGTCAAACAAAATCCTGCTCTGATTGCATTATGGTGATGTACCCAGAGTGTGTTTTACCACTCCCATGAAGAGTTTTTTCTTTAAATAAAGATGTTTTGTGTGTGAAACCCACGAGGATGGATAATAATGGTTTATATCACCTAAAGCTTGTGCTGGGGGAGAGAAATGGAACTTGGAGTAAGCAGTGCTTAACTGATTGTGGGAGGTGAGGAGTGAGCCATGCTCATTGATCCCCTGGCGCTGGAATCTCTTTGTGCCCAGGTGTCAGGGCTGCTCCTGTCGCAGACATTTTTTCACAGAAATCCTTTCTTTAATATTTCTGTGTCTTCTGGAGGGCAGAGGCCTCAGAAGATAATGTAAACAATTATTATCAGCTGCTGTGGAATGCAACAGAGGCACCTATTTTGATTGGTGATTGGTTCATGCTCCCATGTTCATAATTAAGGGCCAATCACAAGGAATAAGCTAGGGACAGAGTCCTTGGACACAACTTTGTTAGAGATTCTTTCTTGCTATTCTTAGCCTAGCAGCTCTGCAAACTTCTCTCTTTATTCTATTTAGTATAGTCATAATGTATTATATATGATATATCAATAAATCCAGCCTTCTGATCAAGAAACAAGATTCACCGTCTTTCTCTCACCACCAGCGACCCACTCAGGTCGCTGTAATATGCTCCTAAGTCAGAAAATCAAAAGCTGTGATTGTCTCTTGATTTCAGGAACCAAAGTTCTTTCCTTAGGGCAATGTCTCCGTTTCACCTGGCCAGTGTTGTTACAGCCAGAGCACTGTCTTCCTTTGCTCTGCAGCCCCAAACTCATTCTGAACCTCACTTCTGGAGACTAGTGGGTGGGAATTGAAACATTTATAGACACGTGCACACCTCTGAATCCTTTCTGCATTTCCCTGAGGGCACAGAGCAAAGGCTGCTGTGCCTGTAGGTGGGAGAGGAAGCCTTTCAGCTGGCCACAAAGCACAGGGTGCTCCATCCTGGAAATCCTCACACCTCCTTCACCCCAGGGAGGTGAAGGGTTTGGTTGCAGAGAAGTCATCTGGAATGGAGGCAGGGTTCTGGAAGGCATTGTTTTTATTTGGCAGAGGAATGAATGAGCAGATGCTGCTGGAGCAGTGCTGGTGTTTGGAGGGAGGCACATCTGTGATGGTTCTCACAGGGGTCTTGGGTGAGGGAAGAGAGGAGAATCTGATTCCATGTTTCAGAAGGCTTGATTTATTATTTTATGATCTATATTACATTAAACCTATGCTAAAAGAATAGAAGAAAGGATTTTATCAGAAGGCTGGCTAAGAATAGAATAGAAAGAATGATAACAAGGGTTTGTGGCTTGGGCTCTCTGTCCTGGGCTGTGATTGGCCATTAATTACAAACATCCAAAAGGGGCTAATCAAAGATCTACTTGTTGCATTCCACAGCAGCAGATAATCAATGTTTGCATTTTGTTGAGGCTTCTCAACTTCTCAGGAAGAAAAATCCTAAGGAAAGGATTTTTCATAGAAGATGTCTGCAATACACATCCTGATGCTTGTGCTGGATGCTCTGCAGGTCTCTGGCTCCATGCAGGGTTTTTTCCAGGGCCCTGCCTTCTCCAGGAAAGCAGGGAAGCAACTCTTTTTTTCCACAGGAGATGTATTTGACAGCAGTACAAGATGTTTAACATTCACATGTAAACCAAATGTTCATCTCAGATCCCCCAGCTCCATGAGGAGCTTGTGTTGGGCTGCTGGACCAAACCTCTTTCATTTCCCTTCTTTCCAAACCATCCAAACCCAGTTTCCCCTTTAATTGTAATTAGGCACAAGACAAGCGTCCTGTAAATAAAACCTGTTTACAATTAACATATTTCTGCATCACTCTCACTTGCATATCAGACATAAAGGAGCTGTTAGGCTTGTGATGGGGGTAGAAATGCAAACCTCAGCTGCAGAGCTGCTGTTCTGTCAGCCACCTTTACATCTTCTGTATCAGAACTCTGTGCTTTGCTCAGAACTCACAGTTTTATCTCTGGAGCTGTTTCTGTGATGGGCCTGTGCTTTGGAGAGGTTTTCCTGCCAATTTTGTCTAATAGCACGTTCCACGAGGCCAAATGTTGTCTGCTAAGGGATGAGATGTACTGATGTATTTCATTGATCTGCTGCTAAAAGTTAGAGACTTTTTTTTTCTTCGTCACTTGTGTTTTTCCCTGCAGGATCTTGTTGACAGGAGCTACAGAGCTTTGGAGGCTTCTTGAGGGTCTTTTTGATGAGCTGCTGCTTTGAATGATTGCCTTGGCTAACCCAAGCTGTGGTTCTGTGTAATGTAATGATGTCTGTGCTGCTGTGCCTTTGGACTCCACAGCAAGATCTTCCTAAATTCCAGAGCTGCCCTTAGGCAGAACTACACCATGTGTGCACCGGGAAAGCTCTGAGGAATTCTGGAGTGTCACAGCATTTCTCTTGGCACATCATCTTTTATACCCAGCACCAGCTAAAATACTGATTTAACTAACCTGCTTGCCAATTAGCAAAAAGAGAGACAAGATTTTTGTTGGTGCGGAGAACTGGGGCAGAGAGAACAAGATGGAGAGTCCCTCCTTCAGAGAGTTACAACAAATCCTTGCTATGGAAAAGAAGGATTTTGGATGAGCAGAAAGTACTTTGTCCTTGCTATCGAGGAAGCCATGTTGAGCCTCTCTGGGCTCTTAATCACACTTTTGTTTCTTGTTATGCTTGCCCAGGCTCTTGCCCTTCTCAGCAAAAGAGCTGAGGAAACTCACAAAGATAATCTAAGAATATTCTTTTGTAGCAGAATACCCAAATGGTGTTAACTAATGAAGAGAACTATCATGTATTATAAACAGAATGTGGTTTGGTTTTTTTTCCCAGTTGTGACAATTCCATGGTAAACTGCTGTTAAAACTAAGAGCAAAAATGCAGGTGGGCTGACACAGACAGTGATGCTGTGAGGTGTTCCCTGGTTATTGGCTTGGTCTGATCATTTCCCAAGCCCAATGGATCATTTCCCTGTATAATTTTGTTTTCCTCTGGCTCAGCCTGAGGTGCATTTCCCTGCTCTTTCAGCCTGCACAACATCACAAGGATGTGCAGTGGTGGTTTTAATGCCTCAGGTTTTAGCTTTTACATTTTTCACATTCTGTGCTGCTTTGGTGTGTCGGTCTGAGCTTCATGTTAGGGGATGGTGAGCTCTCAGCACAGAGCAGGGAGACAAAACAATTCCTGCTCTAGCTGGGGACCAAGGACAAATGATCCAAATCTCAGGCCCAAGAGCACAAACAATGTGGGCTGAGGAGAGAAAAACAAGCAGGATGGGACTGCATGGGCTAAAACTGTAATTGGACAATTAACTCCAATATGCGAATGGAGCAGAACTGAGAAAAGTGACAGACCCTGTGACCAGGTGTCCATTTTGGTTCACCTTGGGTGCAGCCCTGGCTGGGCTCTTGTGCTGCCCAAGGTGGATCCATGGAGGCCTTTTAATAAATCCCTGCTTCATTCTTTAACTCTCTTCTAGGTCAGCCTCCTCAAGGCATAAATTTGGGGCTCTTTTCAGTGGGTAACAATCCTCAGCACCTCACAGGCCCTGAAGAGCTGAGCTGTAGCATGAGTGGTGTCTCTGGTTTAGTAACAGGATAAAAGGCAGCGTTAAATTTTACTTTTTTAACAACACCAGGATGCCTTTCCCATGCTCAGACATGGACTAGCATGGGTTTTATGTAAAATAAGTGAACTGATAGACACTACCTCCTGTAATCTTTCTGAGTTGTGTGGCTGAGATCTGCCAGCAGAGCTGTTAAGCAAATCCTAGATTTTTTTCAGTACTTGAAATATATCAGAAAACTCTTCTTTTGTGATAAAGACTTTTTCCCCCCTTTATTTCTTTCTTGAGCTGTCAGTTTTTATCTTCCTAGGAAGACAACTGTCCTTACTTTCTTACTTTCAGCAGAACTGGATTTTCTGGATTACATTGGTTTTTCATTATCTCTGTCATGTACTTACCAGCAAATCTCTCCATATTTCTTGCAAGCTCTCAATTTGTGATATAATTTCAAGTAATTTGAAAGCCTGAGCTCCTGGCAAAGCTGTGTTAGGGAATGATTTTTTTTTAATGTAACTTCAGTGGAAGAATTCAGAAATTGCAACTGGCTAAGTTAAGCCATGGAGGCACTAAATGAGTTTAGGATTTTCATGTTTGAATTCCAAATCTCTCTTACTTAGCTGTTTACAGGGTTTTTAGGAACCTTTGTTACCTGGAGCACAGTTCTTTTGGCTGCCTTGAAAAGCAAGTAATGATGAAAGCAGTGTGCCTGTGTCTCTAATGCTGTTATAAAGTAGCACCAGCAGCTCTTTAAGACAGATGGCAGAGATGTTTGCTGCCACCAAAAGAAAAGAGTTAATGCTTAATAAAAACACTTTTCCTTTCCTTATAGTATAGCACATGAAGTTCTTTTAAATGTCATAAAAAATCAAAATTATGAGAAGGCGAAAGAGTGCATGGGATGATTGAAATTGTTAAAATGAGTATTTAGGCCATTAAAACATAATTATTCCTGGTTTATGTCTTTTGTTATTTCAGGTGATTCAAGTACAATTTCATAGTTTTTTCTCTATCTGTAAATACTAGTTGGGTTTTTTGGAGGAGTTATTTTTTAGTTGTTATTTTTTTAAGTTGGTAGAGTAGCATTTTTGAACACAAGCTTGCAATATGCTACCATTTTCTAAAAAAATGTGAAGTATTTTGTTCTGTGGTGCCCTTGGACCTTGCAATTCTAAGTCTTGTGGCTTTTTTCTTTTTTTTTTTTTTTCACACTCTTCCAGTTAATGGCTTTTGCCCTGCTCCTGTGTTAATTTGATGGCTTGGCTGAATAAGTTTCTGTACTTCCCAGCTGCATCTGGCTGCTCCCACTGCTGCTGTTGGTGGAATTGGGGTCCTCTCTGGCCAGGATTTAAGCAGGAGCCAACTCCTCTTTCTGAGTGTTTCACTGCATCATCTGTCTGACTGCTGGAGTCTCCTCCTGTGTGAGGAAGGCTCAGAGTGCTGCTCCAAGGCCTCTGAGGGCAGGGAATTGTCTCTGAGGTCCTCCTCTTGTCTTCCAGCAGGGAATAAGATGTTTACTCTCTAGAAAATCACTGCTTTGTGCTTCAAACCAGTTTGAGGTGAGTTGGTGGTTTCCTGGAGGAGCTCCTGACGTGTCCTGTATACAAATCATGGAATAATTTGTATTTGTGGGGTTGCAAAGGGCCTGAAGAGCCATCTTTTCCCACTGTCCTGCAGTGGGCAGCGACACCTTCCCCTAGGCCAGGTTTCTCCAGCCTTGAGCACAAACCCAGCCAGGCTGTGCATTTATTGACAGACACCCTAAATGTGATCACGTGGGAAAGGCATGGTCTAAATAGCCTTCCTTTGCTTTGATGATGATTTTTATTGATCTAAAATTTGGTTATTATTATCCACCATGCTAAATAACCATTATTTGGTGATTATTTGGATATTATTCAACCATGTTTTCAACATGGAAGGTCGTGTCACTTGGGTTTGCTTTCAGAGAATCCCTTTGGCTGCCAGCTGTATCATCAGGTGTTGAAGGGAATGAGGGCTCCTGTTCTCCACAGAAAACTCCAGAACTCCATCAGAGAGCATGGTGGCACTGCTGTGTCTGGTGGTGGCTCATTCAGATCATCCATAGGAAAGCCCAAACCACAGCAATTTGTTGGTGTCTCACAGGGATAAAGAGGCAACACATGGAAGGAGACAGGAATTGCACCATTTTGTGGAGTTAAAGCCATCTCAAGGCAAAAGAGAGAAAAGCCAGAGGCTGATTACAGATGGGGGTCATCAAACAGTCTAGACAAGGTGCCTACACTGGAAAGGAGAAATACTGTGGGCAATTAAATGTGTCAGCCAGGTGAACATGTCCCACCATCACACCTGGGAGGGGATAGATCTCTTCAGGAAGTGAGGGAGCACACCACTCTCTCCTCTCTGTTTATTCTCTTATTTTCTACATCCATTTTGTGGAGATGTGAAAATGAAGTCCAGCAAGGTTTTCCATTCACCTCCCAATCCCATACCAAGGAAAATTATACCCTTTCTATTTCTGAGTTGATTTTGTTAGCTTGAAAATAGAGTTAGGAACTTGGGACTGAACTATTGTTCTGATTGTGGGAATGAATTGTGAAATAAATACAACTTGTGGTTATTACGTTGTTGTTCTGTATATATTCCTTGTTTACCAATTATATCTTACCTCTAGGGTAATCAACTTTAAATATCTACCAATAATTTGAGCATCAAATGGCACTTACCCTGCAAGCACACCCCAGTAATCTATGCACATACATTAGGAGGGTGCCAAAGTGTTTATTTAGACCTTAATGTGATGTTCTGTATAATTTTCCCATAGATTAGCTTCAGCAGGAAGTTTGCATGTATTTTTTCCCCCCTAAAAGCTACATTCAGTAATAATGGGTCGTATTTATAGCAGTTGTGGTGAATTAGAAAACTGATTGGGTGAACTACTTGATTGCTGCTCATTTAGCAGTTACAGTCCTGCCAAATCTCTCTGAGAGGGTTTTGCAGGGAGGTTTGGGTGATGGAATGTGTCTGCCACGGCCAGGAGCGTCTGAGGACAGCCAGAATTGCCCAGGCAGAGCAGAAGTCAAAGCAGTGTTTGCAGCACGAGCAGGAGATGTTGGTTGGTTGTAGAAAAGATTCATCAGCCTCGTGTTTGAAATGGTGGTGTGCTGGTTTTCAGCAGAAATGACTCCTCTGCCACAGCCTCAGGAGCAGAGACTGCAGGAACAGAGATGCAGCCCCATGGGCACCTCCTCAATCGCAAAACTCAAATATTTCATGTGTTGCACAGTCTACAAGCTCTCCTCTCCTGCTCCTCTCGTGGTACCAGCAGCAGAATGAGTTTTCTCTCTTGTCCCAAGGTGTGGCAGAGCTCCTGTTTGAGAGTTTCTCAATAAAAATTGGTTAATACCTGCTCACTTTGTCACACATATGTTGGAGAGAAGGGGCCTTGAGATCCTGAGGGAAAGAAGCAGTCAAGTCTCTTGATCCTTTCTCCAACATTAGGTATTTTGATCCATTTCAGAGACTGCTTTTGAAATTTCTCTTCACAAGGAAAAAGTCATTAGAATTTGTTCCTGTCCCACAAGGGTTATATGATGTGTTTGGGGTATTTTTGAGCACTGTAAAATCAGAAGTGCAAAAAAAATTTCCAGAGAAAACAAATGTTTTCATGTTCTCCTGGAGGGAGCACAACGCTTACAAGGGGTAATACACAGTAGGATTTCTGTAATTTAAAATTGATTGGAACTGCATTTTCCCTGACAAGTCCTGCACAGTGCAGGGGAGTTCCTCTTACACACTGAAATCAATTTATACGTTTCCCTTTGTATCTGTTGAGGAAGAGCCCTCCTTTAATATTAGGCACATATTTGTTATTTTTTCAGAAGAAATTCCTACATTTTAGCTCTCATAATCCTACTACAATACATCTTTCACAGTTCTAATTCTCTAAAATACCTAATCTTTCTACAAAGCCATATTTTAGAACTTATTTCAACTTATTTCTAGTTCAAACTCTCAGCAATATCATCTTTATTCCATGGCCTTCCTAAGTCAACACACCTTATCTCAGAGTTTGCATACAGATGTGAAAGACTGTGTAAATTTTCTAGCAAGTTTTGAGAATTCATTACAAATCCATTTCTCACAGTCCTTGTGAGGGTGGGCAGGCCCTGGCACCCCTGGCTGTGGCTGCCCCTGGATCCCTGGCAGTGCCCAAGGCCAGGCTGGACTTTGGGGCTTGGAGCAGCCTGGGACAGTGGAAGGTGTCCCTGCCATGGCAGGGGTGGCACTGGATGGACTTTGAGGTCCTTCCAACCCAAACCCATCTGGATTTGTGTGAAGGACAAGTCTGTGACAGATCCCTTTAACCAGACCCGGGGCATTCACATATATTTTGAAAAGATTGAAGCATAGCCCTGGACATTCAAATTTCTGCTGGGGCCATGTTGTATTCATATTGTTGTATATTTTATTTCCACAGTCTCATACCTACTGGGTGGTTTTCTCACAGCAGATCTTCACAGCAGTGGTGTTGTTGCTTCTCAGTCAGGGCTCCTCTCCAAGGCTCTCCCTGACCACCCCACCCCCTTTAATCTCAGCTACCTCCATGGGCTACAGCTGCTGCCCAATCAAGGACATCACAGCTGCAGCCCATTTGCAATAACTAGAATCAGGGCAGGGTCACTTCTCCAATACAGAGATCTTTTACTGCCATACATATATTTACAATTCATATATTTACTCAGGCCCCTACAGGGCCAGAACGGAACCATTTCCTCACATACAGGATTTCATAATGGATGATGTGCTCTGAGGAATTCCAGAAGTTTCCAGATGAAATTTTTGCCAGTAGAATTCCTTTTAAGAAATGTGAGGGTTAGGAAAACAATTCCTATGTGTATAAAAAGGATTCTGCTTCACAGCTTTAGTTACAAAACTCAGGCCTAGCTTGGAGTTCAAATGGGAGAAATATTGTAGCACATCTGTCTAATTTCAGCTGCTGCAACCCCCAGCTCAACATCATCTCCATTTGGGCAGTTATTAACCAGATTAATATTTGAGCACAGGTAAAGCAGGTTACAAGCTTTTCCATTGCTGCAGGTGGGGGGCACACAGCCTGCAGATGGATCTGATGTTGTAAAACCTGGCAAGAAGAAAAAGAGGGGAAAAAAGGATACTTTGCTCTGTTTTTGTTGCTCTAAACAGTGGTATTTCTCCGTGGGATGTTTCTTTTTCATCTCACTACCTCTTAGGAACAGGTCACTGGCTGCTTTTGTGCTTCACTGGTCACTTAGCAAGTTCATGACTGCTGGTCATGGGGTGTCCCTCCTCCTGCCTCTCCCTGTTCCCAGGGGAAGCCTGGTGTACAGAACCTGCTGGCATGTGTCACTGTCCCCTTTATGGCATGAGCTGTCACCTTGTCACGTTGTGCCACACTGCTACTGAGTTGGAGGATTTTTGGATTTGTGAGAGTGTGTTGAGGAGGGAAACAAAATAATGGTGCCCAGAAATTTGAGACTGAGAGTAAGAAAAGGATGGGGGAAGTGTTGATTGTTTAGCCTGGAGCAAAGGAGGCTCAGGGGGGCCCTTGTGGCTCTGCACAACTCCCTGCCAGGAGGGGACAGCCAGGGGCGGTCGGGCTGTGCTGCCAGGGAACAGGGACAGGACAAGGGGAAAGGGCCTCAGGCTGGGCCAGGGGAGGCTCAGCTGGGACAGCAGTATGTCCTTGTTCCCCTCACCTGCCTCAGCCATTGGTCCTGTGAGGTTTCCTACTCTGGTGTTGATCAGGAAGGCTGCAGAACACTGGGAGATTTGGTTGCCATCAGTGGCTGTAGCTCAACTGCTGCTTAATGTGTAACTCATGGTTTCGTGGGAAAGGTTATCCCAGGCTCCTGTGCAATTCTGGGATCTGATTCTTGATAGATCACTGAGCAATTCACAATTCCCACCTATTTTTAGTGTCCCAAGTAAAAGCAAAACATTAAAAGTGAAGGTGACCCTTAGAAATGAGCAGATCCTGTTATCTCTTTGCTTTCTAGTGGAAAGGAGGTGTAAAGACTTCTTTTAGCAAAGATCTTTAGGATTCTGCCTAATTGATGTGATACTGTTTTAATGGAAAACCACTTATTAGTGAGCATGTAGACTTGGAAAAAAAATGTGTAATGAAAGGAATGGCAATTCATTTCTTGTGCATTTGCAAAATAGCATCAATATAATTGAAAGTAACAGATAAAGTGGGTCCAAGAGAAAAGTTATGCTCTTGTCCAGAAAGCTGCAAAAATAGCAGCTGCCAGCTCCTATTATTAAGTCCTAGATTAGTGAAAAGGCCATGCAATAAAACCTGCAGGAAGGACACCAAATGTTAAGATTTATTGAGGGAAGAATGTGCTTACAGGTATTAAGTGGGAATTGACTGCTTGTGGTTGCTATTGGAGGAGTGAAGGGTGATAGCAGTGACACAAACTGTCATTTGGGGGAGAAAATTAAACAAAACAAGCATTTAAAAATCCTGTCAGCCTTCACAATGTGGCCCAGTGGGTAATGGATTTTTGACTATGATGAAGCTATAACATGATTTATGTCAGTAGCTGTATCTAGCTAATTGCAGGATAAAATTCAATTCACAATAAAATTCAAAAACTGGGGCTGCATCATAATTACTGCTATATGTAGTGATGATATTTGTCTCCCAGCACTCTTATAAGGTTTGATTTCTGTTTTTTTAAGTCTCAAAACCTTAATTTTTCTTGAATATGTATTCATATTTTCTTGAGTATTTAGTGAATTTGTGCAGGACACCTGAGGGATGTAGTGCTGCCTGTGTTATCTGACTCTGTTACCACCAGTTAATGGGGAGATAATGAGATTAAAATATCCTTTCTGTCCAAAAGTGGAGCCATGAATAAACTCTGTTGCATCATGCTGATAATCTGACAGGGACATGGTGATGTCAGGACATGATGCAATGATATGATGCTGAGTGACAGGGGACTCACAGGAAGGGTTATTAAAGACAACTGTGGGAAACCTCCTGCCTTTATTGCATTTGACAAAGAAATTTCCCTCAGAACTCTGTGCCCTTAAAATAATTTCTTTCTGTAATGCAAATTTTCCAAGACAAAAATTTGCATTACAAAAAGAATTTCAGAATTATATGGAGGCTTTGTCTCTGTAAATATATTTCCAAAGGGAGAGGATATAATGAAGGATAAACTACATAAATAACCCTCAGAATTTTGTGTCTTCATCCTACCTGGAGGGGACCTGCTACTGAATTTTAGGTCTTTCATGGCACCAAACCTTGACTGATGGCTCAGATAAGTGAAATTCTTTTCAATTATGCATACCTGAAATGCTGTTTGTGTTGGTTGATGGGTGGAACTGGAATGACAGCAGAATACCTGGAATGGTATGAGTGAATTTCTGCTACAGGGAGCAAATCCTCCTGCTTATTTTATAAAACAAAATAAAAATGAAACAAACAGAACACCGTCCCCACCAAAATCCCTGCACATGAGTGCTGGAGAGGGCATAAACAAAGATTTTTGGCTGCCAGCACACATCAGGCTGATTTTCCAGGCATGCCAGATGCCCATGATGGGGACAGTGTGTGAATGTCATTCTGAAGCACATAATCAAAGTAAAACTTACTATTCTTTTAACTTGGAGCTGCCAAATAAATTTTTATGTTTGTTTCATGAGAAGTCTGCCAAAAAAACCCCAACGGCAGCTGTGTCCAGTAGCACACAGCAGTAATTTATGGAAAGAGATTTATTTACTTAAAATTTGCTTCAGAATAAATTGAATGTGAGGTTTTACAGAATTGTATCCATTTTTATATAGCCTCCTGCCTCTTTGGAAAGTATTTTTTCAGACAGGGATAGCTTCCCTTCTTACCCTGCCTGATTTGGGAGAAGGGAGCAGGAATTGTGTGGATTTTCAGGTAGAAGTGAACAGTGTTTCCAACTATCCCATGGAGTCTGAAGTTTTCTGTGCTTTCTGATGAAAGTCAGCACTGGTGGAACTGTGGATTTGGGGTCATTGAGAGTGGGGCTTTGAGCCTCATCCCCAATGGGCACAGCTGTGAAAAGCAGGTAAATAATATTGAAATTAATGAGCCATTAATGAGCCCAGGTGCACTGGCCAATCCCACAGGGAGCAGAGGGCACACAGGTGCAGTGCATCAACATGAGGGGATAAAAGGTTGGGCTGAAGAACAAGAAAGAGCAGACACTTGAAGCTTTCTGAAGTGGTAAGGTGTTACTCTGTGTGGTGGAAGCTCTCTGAAATTGTTTGGTGACGCTTTGTGTATTGTGGCCATCTCAACTAAAACGTGCTGTGAGAGGTGGATGCAGGTATGAGGACTGGAGGAAGAAGATTAAATGATAAAATGTGAGTTTTTTCATCATTGTTCTCCAATAATCTCTGATGTGTTGTCCACAAAATCTCAAGTACCCACCTGGTGGTACCTGGCCTCTCTTGACCTCGCTGGCCTCAAATTTTGTTCTTTTTCCAGAGGGGATGAGTTTGGTTTGTGCCACTTTGCTGGAGAATTGTCCTAGGAGGTGTGCTGAGGAATGCAGAGGTTGAGCTGAGGACTTGCCACCCTTGTTTCTGTATCTAGCTCTCTGCTTTCTGGAGGCTCCCTCCTTCCCTCCTGGCCTTATTCCTTGTCTTGGAGTTTGTTGGAGTCATCTGGGGCAGAACTGCTGAGGGTCTCTGATGGAGACTAAAATCAATTAAATAATGAGGCCCTGTGGCTTCATCCTTCTCCATCAGTGGTGGGGCTCTGTGCCCACAGGGTCGTGTGGCACAAAGGGCTCTGGCTGTCTGGGAGAAGGTGACAACCACAGGGACAATGAAAACCAGTGAGCTGGAAAATGCTGTGCTGCTCTGCTGTTTGGGGGAAGGTGACAACCATGGGGACAGCAAAAACCAGTGAGCTGGAGGCTGCTGTGGTGCTCTGGCTGTTTGAGGGAAGTGACAACCACAGGGACAGCAAAAACCAGCGGGCTGGAGGCTGCTGTGGGGCTCTGGCTCTTTAGGGGAAGGTGACAGCCATGGGGACACCAAAAACCAGTGAGCTGGAGGCTGTTGTGGCACGCTGGCAGTGTGGGGAAGGCCGATGGGAATGACAGTGACGGAGCTTCTCTCCCAGCCTGTGGGAACAATTAAAAATCCCTGAGTAGCAGTTGTTCCCTGGTGCTCTGCTGTGTTTTTGGCTGAGTGTCCCTGCCCCTCTTTCTCCAGCAGGGCCACAGCTGGTGAGCTGCTGATGCTGTCATGTCCTGGCACTGTCCCCACAGTGCTGCTGGCTGGGACCTTGGCCAGCCTCCCCTGGACACAAATCTGGTATACAGAGCACATTGGGAGGAGATGCCCTGCTCCACCTGTTCTTTGCACTCACACCTTCCAGAAGCTCCACCTGCAGCAATTTAATCAATTTACTGCTTAAACTGAGCCAGGAGACCAAGAGATGGTTCCTGGAGCTGAAGGGAAATGCTCTGATCCCTCATGTTTAGCTGGCTGATGTGGGGTGGGGTTGTTTAAATAATTCAAAACTTCCAGCTGTGCCTGTTCATTTTGCTTTGGTTGCAATACCATGTTCTGCTCAGGTTTGGCCTCCAGATGGGATTTAATGATGAGATTTAAAAGTGTCCAAGGAGGCTGCACTGCAAGGCAACTCTCCTACTGAAAATTAATGTGGTTAATACTAATATTTTGAATACTAATAATGTATTTTAAGTTGCACAGCAATTAAACAAATAGAAGAAGGGCATTTACCTGGAATGAAACATCACCTGAAAGAGCACAAATGGGGAATTTACCTTCTGGGACAAACTAGGGCTGTAGTTAAACTTGGATATTCACTTTCAGTGAGATCTCTGTAACATTTTCAGTTGAGAATACCTGCACCCATGTTGCAAGAAAAATCCTTTACTGAAAGAAAAATCCTTCTTTACTGATAATGTAAAATTATCTGAATTTATGTAGTGTTACTTAGACCTCAAATAATCTTCAGCAGGCAAAAGTTGTGGCTGTTTCCTGGCTTGTACTGAAGGCGCTTCTCAGACCTTTTGCTGGTGAAAGGCACTGACTCACTTCTGTTGTAGAATCCCAGAGTGGTTTGGGTTGGAAGGGACCTTAAATCCCATCCAGTGCCACCCTGCCATGGCAGGGACACCTTCCACCATCCCAGGTTGCTCCAAGCCCCAATGTCCAGCCTGGCCTTGGGCACTGCCAGGGATCCAGGGGCAGCCACAGCTGTGCCAGGGCCTGCCCACCCTCACAGGGAACAATTCCTAATTCCCAATATCCCATCCAGCCCTGCCCTCTGGCACTGGGAAGCCATCCCCCCTTGTCACTCCATCACTTCTACAGGATGTCTCTCCATGTTTCCTGCAGCTCCTTCAGGCCACAGTTTGGTCACCCCAGAGCTTCTCCTGTCCAGGTGAGCCCCCCCAGCTGTGCCAGCCTTTCCTCCCAGCAGAGCTGCTCCATCCCTCTGCCCATGCTGGTGCCTGCCCTGGGCTCTCTGCAGCAGCTCCAGGTCCCTCCTGTGCTGGGGCAGCTCTGCAGGTGGGGTCTCACCTGAGCCCAGGGCACAGGGGCAGAATCCCCCCCTGCCCTGCTGCCCACGCTGGGGCTCAGCCCAGGGCACGGGGGGGTTCTGGCTCCCAGCTCCCACCCCCAGCACCCCCAGGGCTGCTCCAGCTGCTCATCCCCAAACTGGATCCATCCCAGGGGTTACCCCAAGCACCAGCAGTTCTGTCACCAGCATGTCCCCTCTGGCATTTCCCCATCCCTCCCTTCTTAGCCCAGAACCTCTGCTGAAGCTGTGCCTGCTGCCAGGTGTCTGTGTTTGCTGCCCTGAGGTGACTGGTGTCACTGTCACTCTGTGTCTCTAATGCTCACAGTGCAGTTTGCAGCAGTGTCTTTCTGACAGGTAACACACAGCCTCCCAAAAGAGGTGGAAATTAATGATTGAGTTCCAGCAGTTGTATTTTTGTCTGCACAAGCCACGCTGTGCCAGGTTTTGACATCCTTTAGTACTTTATAAGTCAATAGGACAGCTGTGCAAGGGAATGATTTTTAATGAGCAATGATGACAGGGCCTGGCAGAGAAACAATGCTGAGTTAATCAGGAAAGTTCTGTGTGTTAGTGGCAGTCTCTTCCATGCTGCCTGAGTGACATGATTGGAAATACTGTTCAGGAAGCTCTGCATGTACATCCAGCCTTATTGCAAACAAAAAAGGCCCTAAAAATCTCTTTATGTTGCCGGTTCATGGCTGATCCAATAGCATTTTGTGCTTAGAAAGACATTTGGCAATAAGGGCCCCATTCTTCCAGCCAGGGCTGTGCTCTTCCCTCAAAGTGGTGGCACTTGGGGACATGATTTACGGGCGGTTATGGGTTCATAGTGGGACTCAAGAATCTTGAAAGTCTCTTCCAACCTTAGTGATTATGGGGTTTAACAGAGTGGGACATACTCTGTGAAATTAAATGAAATATATTAATTTTTTTAATCTTCAAACTGGTACTTTTGTTCTTTTACTCTCCACATCCTATTACATTTTGCTGAGTTCATGTATGGAATTCTCATGGTGTGCATGGGATATTTTTAAAGTAGCCTAAAATTAGAAAAAAAGGTAAAAATGTGTTGGTGGGCAAGGCACAGCTGGGGAATGGGACCCCTCTCTTTTTTTCTGCTGTGCCCAATACCTGCTTTACTTGAGAAATCCCTACTTTGGAAGATTTGTGATCAGTGCAGAGAGAAACTGTTTGCAGTAGCTTTTGATGTGAGTTTAAATTTTTAGTGAAAAGTTCAACTTTATCTTTTATGTTGAAAAAAGACCCATTTTGTACATGTCAGAATAACTGTATTAATCCAGCCACCAGTGTAGAAACAGATCTTCTATTTTTCATTGGAATGTTAATTTTTCTGGCCCACTATCATGTTGGGTGACTGAAATATTTTGTTTTAGCTTTCCTGGCCTTATTTCACCAGTTCCTCTTTGCCTAGAGAGGTTGATGTTGAAAGGCAGAGTTATTTTATTTCTTGATAAAACACAGTAGGCAAAGTGATTTTTGGGATGTGTGAACTGGTCTGGAAAACTGATCCATCTCTTCCATCTGAAAGTTCTCCTTCCAAAGGCAATTTACTTGGTTTTTCCCACATTTCCTTCTCCTGCCTGTTTGCTTGGAGCAAACAGGAACCTTAAGGAAACCTCTTGGTTCTTGGGACCTCTGAGGGTGGGGGAAGCCTTCCAAAGGGGTTTGGAGCCAGGAGAAATTGAATGGCTGGAATGGAATTTCAAATTCAATGGAACTGAAAGTCCGAATTCAGTGGAATTTGAATGGTGTTTTGTTAATCATGGTGCTGGAAGCCAAACAGGGTCAAGTGCTTGTGTTGTACAGACAATTGTGACGGTGTTCACAGGGGTCATAGGATGAGGGAAGAGATGAAGATCTGACTCCATGTTTCAGAAGGCTTGATTTATTATTTTATGATATATATTATATTAAAACTATACTAAAAGAATAGAAGAAAAGGCTTCATCAGAAGGCTGGCTAAGCTAAGAACTGAAAGGAATGATAACAAAGGTTTGTGTCTCAGACTCTCTGCCCAAGCTAGCTGGGCTGTGATTGGACATTAATTACAAACAACCACATGAGACCAATCACAGATGCACCTGTTGCATTCCACAGCAGCAGATAATCATTGTTTACATTTTGTTCCTGAGGCCTCTCAGTTTCTTAGGAGGAAAAAATCCTAAGAAAAGCATTTTTCATGAAAAGATGTCTGCGATAGACAATTTCTTCCTGGGATTAGGAGGAGCTCCTCATCCCTTTGGAAAGGAAGAACAGAGAAGTTGATACAAGTCTGTCTATTTAAGCATTGCAGAGTTGAGTTAGGGATGAGAATAAAATGGAAATTTCCTACAATTGGGATTGTCCAGCATGGAAGAGAAAAGTCTCCAGGGAGACCCTGAAGTCCCTTGTGGTGACTAAAGGACTCCAAGGAGAGGGATTTGGGACAAGGCCCTGGAGTGCCAGGACAGGGAGGAAGGACCTTAAAAGCTGAATGAGATCAGGGACAGAAACAACTCAAACCCCCAGACCCTTGATTTTTTTTCTTACTTTTATTTTGTGTTTAATATTTACTCTGATATATTAGATGGCTCTAAAAGGAATTCATGCTGCAGCTACAATTCTTCAGCATTTAAAAAAGCAAAGGTTAACGTGGAAGCTATGAAAGTAGCCCTCAGAAAGAGTGGCCCTGTCAGACCACATTTGCTTATAACCCAATTAATAATCTGCCGTGTACTTGGGGAGGAAAGGAGTTCGCTGTAAACATCCCTGAGTCAGAAGAGTGGTGTTTAAAGCTCCTGCTCTGCACAAGATGTGTGCTCCCACCTGAAGATAAGAATAGCATTCATCCAGACTGCATGTGGGTGCTAATAAGGGCTTAGAAATCAACCCAAACTTGCTGGGGCTGAGGAAAGAGCTGGTAAATGAAGTATTGAGATTTTGTTTTGTTTGTTTGGGGTTTTTTTTGATTGATGAGCTCCTCAAGATGTTGTAATTTATCAAAATGCGGTGTTTTCAATCTTTATTTTGAGATATTATTATTACTAAAAACCACCCAGTGCACTGTGAGAACATCATTGATTGTTTTCTTCCATCTTTTTCTGAGAAAAAAGGAGGAAAGAAATGCTCTGATGGAAAAGCAGCAAGGCAAGTGAGTTCTTGCAGCTGGTTGAAATTACCTGAAACCTTGAACATATTCTAACTGGTAACAGGAAGTTCACATCTTATCTAAAACTTGTGTTTCTAGCACAGTTAGAGAATTAAAAAAAAAAAAAAAACAACAAAAATAAAAGGTGGTGGCTACTTCTACAATGTGTTCAGTACATTTGTATTGCCCCATATAACACATATATATATAATATATATAATACGTATAATATATTTATAATATATATACACTATAATATATTATATATTTATAATATATGCACTATATTTTATATTATATTTATTTATATATAAATATTATAATCTACCATAATTATATATCATATTATAATTATATATTTACTATATA
The DNA here is from genome assembly GCF_028018845.1 of Melospiza georgiana. NCBI lineage: Eukaryota > Metazoa > Chordata > Aves > Passeriformes > Passerellidae > Melospiza > Melospiza georgiana. Next base: position 6,807,553 of record NC_080437.1, on the reverse strand, counting down.
TATAATTATATATTTATTTATATAATTTTATATATCTTTATTTTATATATTTTATATATATTTTATTTATATATTATATATTTTATTTATATATATTTTAATGTATTATATATTTATAATATATACTATATTATATTATATATAGTATATAATATATACTATATTATATAATATAGTGTATATATATATATATATATATAATATATTGTATATTTGATATTTTTATATATATATACAGAGTAGCATTTCTGTTGTTAGAAGTGTCAGAGTAAAAACTTTAATCAAGACAGGCATTTCCATGCTGCTGATCCCTTTTCCTGTGTTTTTCCTTTGGGGATCAGCTCAGAAGTTGCTGGGGCTTGGCTGGCTCCTCCTGTCCCTGAAGATGTTCCCTGGTGTCGTTTCTCTTTCTTGGCACCAGCTCCTCCTGTGCCATGGGGAGTTGTCCAAGCTGGGGCTGGGAGGCTCCAGGGGAGTTCAGCATGGTTGGCCCCCCTGTCCCGAGGCAGGAACACAGGCACTGACAGATGTTTGCCTAAATCTGCTCTACTGGAAGGGATTTGTGAACTCCCCAGGTGGCTGTGCTGGCCCCTGAACCACTGAAAGTTTTGCCTGAACTCCACCCTCACTAACCTCTTCTGGTTTGATCAGAGTTTTGAATTTCTCTTCTAGTTTCCCAAGATAGCTCTGATAAACAGAAATTGAAGCTATTTTTACCCTTTTCATCGTCATCCTCTGCATATTTTTGTAAATCTCCTCTAGAATTCATTCTCTAAATCATTAGTGAAGGTATTAGAGAACACAGGGACGTGTCTCTTCAGAACTGTACTTGAAACACCCTTCAGGTTAAAAGAGAACATTTTAAAAACTGCTCTTGTGCCTTTTTTACCTAATTGAAGAACTTAGCTCACATTTCCTAAGGAAAACTGGTAGAGGCCTCAGAGAAGTCCTTTCATATTAATGCCCTGGTTACTCTTTCAGAGATGGAAATGAGGTTGGTTTTATGTGATTTGCACTTGACAAATTCACGCTGGCTGTTTGCTGCCATTTATTATCCCCTAGATACCTCTAAATTGATTAATCATATGTTCTGATGTCTTTCTGGGGAGCAAAGCTAAGCTTACTGATCTCTAATTCCTTGAGTCCTCCTTCCTCTGATTTTTTAAGATAATCCTTCTGTAGCCCTTAGGGGCATCCTGAGTCCTCTCTCATTTTGGGGTTTGCTTTTGGTGGTTCCTAAGGTAACAAAAATAACTTTGACCTAACCCTGCTGATCTGAATAATTCTTCTAAGCCTAATATCCTGTAGCTGGGGTTTTCCCCCTCCCCACCCACTTTTGGGTTTTTGAGCTTCTAAAGCTGGCCTGAATACTTTGTCATGTCTGTTATTTGTGACTAATGACATTAAAAAGGTGTGAGCATTTCAGGCTGGCAGATGGGATTACTTATCTTCCCTACTAAGCATTGCTTATTTTATTCATTGGCTTGTTTCCAGTATCCCCAGAATTTTCTAATGTTCACCAACTCAAGAGTTTTCAACCACTGAAGCTTTATAATTGACAGAAAAGTTTTTTTCTCCTCCCATACTTTCGTAATGCAATAGGAAAACTGGGAGGACAGAGCAGATCTTGCCTGGTGGCAAGGAAGGATGGAGTGGAAAACTGCTGGAGCATGGAAACTGCTCCTGGCTCTCCTCCAAACCTGCAGTTTTGGAGGTGTTCAGAGCAGTTCACAGCTGAGGCACAGCCCAGATGGAGGGAAGGTTGTCTTTTTCCCATCCAGTCCAATCCAGCTCTTTAATTAATGCCTTTCCAAGTGGAATCTGCTTTTTTTTGAACGCTGAGCATTGAGGAAGGAAGAGATGGAAGAATCTGAGGATTCTCCCCAGTTAAGAGTAGCCTGGAATAAGCAGGCTGGAAGGAGAGAGGGATCTGGGCAGGGTACTGAAGTTCAATCCACAAAAATCCACAACCTTTGGAGATACAGTGAATGAAAAGTCAATGGTCCAGCAGCTGCCAAAGCCAAATGGCAGCCAGGACTCTGAGAAATCTAGAAAATCTGGAGGAATTGTGTGTAATGAGAAGGAAAAGAGGAGAAATTAGAGATGTAAATTCCAATTTACAAAAAGCTGTCAGGAAGGCAGAGCTCTGTTCTTTTAGCAAAGAAAGAAACAGCAGGTGGAGGAGTAAGGGCTGAAGAAAATGGGTTTCTGGTTGTTGGCAGAGCTGAGCATGGAAGTGAAGGATGAAGTGAGCATGAGGTGTGGGACCTCTGCTATCAGTGTTTTCAAACAGTGTGGTGGACAAATATTTGTGAGTTGGTTTTTTGTTTTTGGTTTTTTGGAGGGTTTTTTTGGATATAACTTACTCTGCTTTTAAGGAGCAAGAAATAAATACCTCAAAGTCCCACATAGCTCTGCAGATCTCCTGTTGTTATTCTGTTTCTGTTTATATTTTGGAAAATATCTAGTGATTCTTAAATTCTATTTTCTTAGGCTACTTTTTCATTCACCACAAGGCTTTCTCTGAAGGTAGAGGATCCTAAAAGTGAAAATAAAATGAAGTCAGTCTACTGTTGTGCATCTTTATACAGAAGTAAAAGAAAATGTCATAATAAATTTCTTGGCCAGTGGATTATGTGGCAAAAATGCAAGGAGGAAAGGGAAAGAAATGCACAGAAATAGAAGCATGGCAATCTGGTGTCTGAATAATTTGTAATGAGACACATAACTGCTTCTTGAAGTTAATTATTACATGATAATTGCTGAAGAAGGAATGAAATCCATAGGAATGTTCTTTCAGTGCCTCCTGATTTTCTGAACAAAAGGGTGTTAACACTTGTGATTAGCATGTAATCCAGAATTAATTGAAGAAAGAGAGGGCAGGCAGAGTTTTGCAAGTGAAATGCTGTATAATGAACCTAAACTGTAGCTCTTAATTTCATTTGTACTGGAACATGTTTCAGCTGCAGAGAAATCTCTATTTTCCTCCATCAGCCTAGGAAGTCGGAGCAGTAAATTTTGATATGTGCAATGAGGTATTGATTTATTAGCAAGCTGTATTACTTTATGAAGTCCTTACTTCAAGAGAAGGCTTTGATTTATATTTTAACACAAACATAGCTGGGGAATGTGAGCGGCTGAGGGCAGGCATGACCCAAACCAGCACCAGCATCATTTCTAAAATCCCAGAGTATCCTGAGCTGGGAGGAACCAACCAGGACCATCCAGTCCAGCCCCTGGAACTGCCCAGACCCCCAAGAATTCCACCCTGGGCATTCCTGGGAATGCTGTCCAAGCTCTCCTGGAGCTCTGGCAGCCTCAGGGCTGTGCCCATTCCCTGGGGAGCCCAGGCAGTGCCAGCACCCTCTGGGAAAGAGCCTTTCCCTGCTATGTGTGCATTAATGTTCATATCATAAGATTCTCTTGGTCTGCTGATCATTTGGGTTCGCTTCCAAATGGCCAGATTATGTCTCTGGGTTGGAAAGACTCAGATTAACTGCAGAGGGTTTATGTAAAGGACTGTCTGAGGGAAAGGCTCAAATGAAAGCGTCACTATTCAGTGTTTCCCACATTTCCAGGTGTGCAGCTTTATCCTCATCCTGCTTCTTTCCCAGTGAAACATTCCAGACTTTAAATAGGGTTGCCTTGGAACAAAATATTGGGTTAGGGCATCAGATTTTGGGATGTTGGGTTGGGGCATCAGATTTTGGGATGCTGGGTTGAACTGTGTTTCTTGTACTTATTAGGATGTTTCCCAGTGTTAAATCTTCCTGCTTAAAGCAGGATCTAACAGGGTCAACACTTGGATTTGCATTATTCATTTTATACAGGTTGGGGTATTACTCCTGTGTAATTTTTATGTTAGTTTAGTATAAATGAAAAAAAAAAAATCACATTCTTTTCACCTTGATAAAGCTTAGGCTTTTGGTAAAGGTACAAATAAGATTCACCTTTCTTATTTTACAGCACTAATGATTTATATTTATGCATTTTTAAGTATGCTGATATAAATCTGAATACCCATAGCATCCTATACTGGGATCAGCATTGAACAGTGGTTTTATTTCCTGTTGCCTTTTAGCCTGGAAAGGCTTAGCATTAGCAAATTTGGGCAAAAGGATTTTTTAGTGATATGGACTGCAGCAGGTTTTTTACAAAACTGGTTGTGAGCATAGCATGGTTAAAAATTAAAAAAAGAAAAAAAAATACTGCAATATATAAATGCTAATGTAATGCCATGATTTCAAGCTGGAGGAGTGCTTTTCCTGGAATGTGAGAAATACTTGGTTTGTTTTCTCATAAATCAGAGTCTCCAGGGAAAAGGGCAGGAAGAAGGGATGTCTTCAGGGGGAGTAGATCACAGAGCTTAGCTTGCTTTGGATGTATGAAATCCTTTTCCCTTTCTGAGGCAAAGATGATGTGGAGGCTGCCAAGTTTGAATATTAGGAGGAAAAAAAATAAATAATCCCTGAAAGACAAGTCAGGCATTGGAATGAGTTTCCCAGTTCAGTGGTGGGGTCACTATCCCTGGGAGTGTTGAAGAGGCATCTGGATGTGGTTTAGGGGTGGTGATAGTTGGGCTTGATCCTCTTGAAGGTCTCTTTCAAACCTGATGTGATTCTGTGAAAGCTGCTGGCCAATCCCAAGGATTATGCTATTCTACTATATCTATTCTACTTCTATTCCCTCATCTTTTATTCTACTTCTATTCTATTCCCTCATTTTCTCTTCTGCTCCTTCTCTTCTGCTCCTTCTCTTCTGCTCCTTCTCTTCTGCTCCTTCTCTTCTGCTCCTTCTCTTCTGCTCCTTCTCTTCCCCCATCTTTTATTCTATGATATTTTATATATATAGTTATAGTAGATGTGTTTGTGCTGAGGAGCACAGTGAAGCCTCCATGGACACAAACCAGGAATGTTCTTGCCCTCCACACATCTCTTCCTTGAAGGGACAAACTTCAGCGTGGCTTGCTAGCAGGTAGTCTTTTCTTTTGGGATTGTTGTTCTTTAAACCTTAAATTGTTTTAGGATTGTCATTCTAAAGAATCTAAAACTGCAAAATAAAGCCAACAGTATTCACAGGTTTTATTGCAAATATTCTGTGTCCCAGAGATATAATGGGGAGCCTTAGCTTGAGGGGAGAATTTTGCTTTGAATTCACTGTAAGAGTAGAGGAAGAAAAATTGTGGCTGCCCCTGGATCCTTGGAAGTGCCCAAGGCCAGGCTGGACTTTGGAGCTTGGAGCAGCCTGGGACAGTGGAACGTGTCCCTTTCCATGGCAGGGGAGGAATGAGATTGGCTTTAAGGTCCTTTCCAGCTCAAACCAGTCCAGGATTCCATTAATAAAAGAAAATAAATAATTTATTTCAGTCTCTAAAAGATATTTTGAGCCTTGTCAATTCAGTATTAGCTTAGAACTTAAATTTGAAAGCTGCATGATAAACACTGCTGGATCTCAGGGCTGGCTTTCCCAGAGGCAAATCAACCCCATTGCAGCTTAAAAGCAAGGACAGCATCTTCCACCTGAGAAATGGCTGAGCACCCACAGATTCATTTTTTTTTTTTTAAATCCACGGGTTTTTTTCTCTGTCATGTTATGAAGTGAATCATTCTCTCTATTGAGAGAGGCATTCACTGCAAGTTCTTTTTGAGTTTTCCTTCAAATAGGTTATTAAAGCCAAAAAGGAGCATCTATTTGGAGGTGGGTCCTGTCATTTGATTTGAAAAGATGTAATTTTTGCACTCTTGCTGGGCTGGAGGTTGTTAATGCCGTTCTCCCTTAGAAAATGCAAACTGTTTTCCTGAGATCTTCCTTAGTCTTGTTCGAGTCATCCAGCCAAGTGCTCCTGCAGCTGGTTAGGGATGGATTTTAGGGCTTCAGGAATGTCTGTCGGGGGGGAAAGCTGAAAGGCTGTCTGAGAAAAATGGGTGGATTTTCTTCCCCCCAGTGGGTGCTCCCCTGCACTTCCATCGTGCCAATGCCACTGGCATTCTGTCCCAGCTATCCAACAGTTGTCCCCATTTCTGACATCTCTGAGGGGTTGAGTAGAAACTTAAAAGGATTTTTTTGTGTTTCAGCTCCAACTGTGTGTAAACTCAAACAGTGTTTTGGTGCAAAAATTGCCTTCTCATCATCCTATCCCCTTTTTGGGAGATCTTGGGAATGGGTTGCATGACACAAACCTGAACACACACCCTGGGATGCTTCCTGGACCTTTCATTTTGTGCTGTTTTGCTTTATCAAACTCCACACCAGTTCTCCTATTTTTTTGGGGAAAAACTGTCCAAGGCATTTATGATTATAAGTAAGATAAGAATAATGCAATGGATCTTTCCAGTGGTATTTGACGGATCATTTTAAGGGTATAACTCTTTTGAGACATTTTGAATTACCTTTTTTTTTTTTTTTTAACAAAGAAAAATCACTTTGAGCATTGTGTGTTTTGAAGGTGTCAAAATTTGGGAATATGGGTAAATAATTAGATATCTCCACACTGAGAAAAACTATAGAAAAACTGTTGGCAAGCTGAGAAACTGAGCTCTGAGCAACAGCTTGTGCTGATTATTTGTAGAAGGAGGGCTCCAGCATTCTTAGGTTTAATATTAGATATTCTCTAGATGGAAATTTTGGGTTTTCCAGAGGTGTAACCTGGAAATAGTCAAGCCAATGGCAGCAGGTCTGTGTTGCAGTGGCACTGGTGCTCAAGCAGCACAGGGAGCTGCTGCTCCAGTTTGTTCAGGTTTTAGTGAGTCTGACGTGGACTTAAAAGAGCACATGGCAAGAGAATGAATAATTCAAACCCAGAGATGCCATCTGCAATCTGAGCCTTTTGCTTTTTACCCTGTCCCAGCAATGCTGAAACATTGACAGGTCTTTCACCATCAAATCTTTTTCCTACTACATCATTGACTTAGGTGTTTGGAGGTTCTTTTCACAGTGCACAAGTGAAGAACCAGAAAACTGATGAGTATGGTGAAAATAATGCTTTGATGTTGTTGGTTGTTACTGAGGAAGTTGCTGTGAGGAAATTGTTGTACTTTTTTTTTTTATGCCATCAAGATCACCACTTGCCAACATCTGTGGAAATGTAGACTCAAGTCCAGGGGCCTTCCTGATCTTTCTTGTCTCTTTTGAACAAAAGAAATTATTAAAGATGTACTGCTTCACAAGGCTGCTCCTTCTTACTAAAGAAGAGAAAAATAATGCAAGAAAATCTTGACTCAAAAGTAAAATCACTTTTTTTTACTCAGTTTAGCTGAAAATTGCAGCCTACAGGCACAACAGCATCCATTTTTGATGGGTAAATTCTAACTGCAGCCCTGCAGTATAAAACAGCTTTAGATTGAGCATTCTTTCTCCCCAGCCTCATTCTTTACCCCTGTTAGTAATCCTTGCACAGCATTTTTGGTCATATATTTATTGCCAATGATCTTTAAAGAATATATGATTTAAAAATGAATAAAGAGGAGCATTCCCTGGGAAATTGGCTAAGACTGGCTATTTCCTTAAAGAAAGTGAAATCTCAGTTTGGCAGTGTTAGGTTAATTGTTGGCCTTGATGACCTAAGAGGTCTTTTCCACACTAAATAATTCTGTGATCCAGTGCTGTCATAGCAAACACTTCGTCCTAAGTTAAAAAAGGGGAAGCTCTCAAAATTTATATCCAGACCTTAAAACAAATGAATTTATCAAGTTAACACCGAATGCCTCCTTTTCAACTTAAAGTATGGATAAAACCTGAGGAACCGTGAATGAAAATATTATTGTGGCAGATGCTGGCACCTAAACTGAAACTGGGAGCGAGGTCTGTGCATCCCTGAAGCCCTAAAATGGAATGTGTGGCATGAGCAGGACGCATCAGGAAAGGAGTTTTGTGCCTAAAAGGTTCGACCAAAATCCAGCTGGAGAGCAGATGAATCTCCTGAGTTCTGTTCTGGTCCAAACCCCACCTTTCAGAGGTTGGACGCTGCTGTTAGGGAAGGGATCTGCAGGCTTCAGGTGGATTTTGGTGGATTGGGCAGAAAGGAAACCAAAAAAGGGATCTTTGGAATCATTGGGAGATTGTGGGGAAAGGATGGAGTCTGCTGAGATTTTTGTGGTAGGAGTGAGGACTTGGGGTGGTTTGAAGGAGGAATTGGGACAGTGAGAGGCCTCAGCTTCAGGGGACACAAGGAGTGTCACGGAAATGGTGGCACTGAGGGCTGGGTGTTTGTGCACTGCCCTTTGGCCTGGCATCAGCTCAAAGGGGACATGGCAATGGGGTTTGGGCAGCTTGGGTGTGTGGGTGCTGGGCTCCTCACCCCAAACTATCTCCTGGCAGAAGCCCATAGAGGGAAAGCACTTGGATCTCTTTTACAGCCATGACAGAACTCTCCCAAACTCAATTAACTCCTATTTCCCATCAACATCACTGCTCATTTGGCAAGTTTCCTCCATCCTTCTCCAATGCAAGTAATTTTTCTCTGCTGTGTTGTTTCCCAGCCCTTCTCCTCAGCCTTTTTCAGGCTCAGGGCTGTTGGTGCTCCTTCTCCCAGATTCCAGTCTGAAACAGCCTCAGGTCAGTGTGGAGACCCAGGCTCTTCCCTGTCCTTCAAGCCTTGAACAGGGCATGGAGCAGAGCTGAGGTTCAGATGTTTTTGTTGGAGGGGTCTCATGATGGAGCCTTCTGATCTGAGCACCCCAGGTTGTTCTGTTGACAGTGTAAAAAAAAATAATGTTACCTAGGAAAAGCGTCTTGCACAAAATCATTCCTGTGCTCACTACACGTATTTCTATCTTTGTTGTTTCTTTGGTAAAAAGCCTGAATGGCCATACAGAGGAGGAAAAATACTAGGCTTTGGAAAGTTAAAAAGCTCACAGGGCCAAAGCAAGCCATGTTCTTTCTGCAGGGAAGGAGCATGAACACAGACTGAGCAGCACAGCTGAACCCAAGAGTTGTCTTGGATTGGGTTTTCAAAATTAGAAATCAGAATGGAATTAGGATCCAAGCAGGATGGTTTGGTTTCCTTGCAGAGGACACTAATAAAAAAAAAAAAAACCTTTAATAAAGCAGCTGAGTTGTGTAAAGGACCAGGTGGCATCAGAGGTGGCATCTCAGCAATTCTTTAATTAGGTTTAAAGGCTCTTTGGCAGAGCTCTGCTTTGGAGAACTTTCATTAATAGAAACTTTCTGTTTCTATTTTGGAGAACAGCAATTTAAACTGCTGAAGTACTCGGGTGTAATATTTTCCAAATAAATCTGAGTTTGCAGCGTTCAGAACCTGCCTTTGTTTTGGAAATTTGTGTATATTGTCCAGATGTTAGCAATGGGGCAGGTCAGAGGGAGAGACAGAAGGTTCTAACACCTGATGGAGGGTTTATTATCAACTCTCTGGGAACGCCAACACCAAAACTCTTCTGCCCTGGTGATGCTTGGCTGTCTTTGGCTGGTGTGTCACTGTCATTTTCCTCCTGTTTTACTGGGCCTTTAAAGGACTTCAGCTCAATTTTGGCTGTTTTAGAATGATGGTCCCCATGAACACCCACATAACCTCCTGCCCCATTTCCTGTCACTTGTCATCCTGAAGATTGCAGTCTTTTTCATGGACCAACAAATGGTTATGCTGCTGTTTGTTTGCTTTTTGCTAAATCTGCTCATAGGGCATTTATATAGACACAAATATTAGCAATCGTTTGTTATTTTGGTGGAAAAAAATTTAAAAGGTGTGTTTGCTAAACTGGTACTTTGTCAAAAAGAAAGCGCTGGGAGTGTGTTTGGTGTCTTTTGCAACCTGGTTTGTTTATTCTCTTCAGGAGGCTGGGGGCTTTTTTCATTATTTGTAGACAGGTTGAAAGAATATTATTTTTGCTGTTGTTATTATTATTACTATTATTATTGTGGTTATTTTTATTGCTGTTACCATAATTATTATTTATTTACTGTGTAGGATGAGTCATATTGGTAACTCCTACAGGCCTTTTCTCTAAACTGTGCTTCTCTTTCTGTATGAAACATTGTCAAAACCAGTGAAACAGTAGTATAAAAAGCTTCTGGAAACTCAGCATGTTTTATTGCTTTTTTTTTTTTCCTTTTAATTTGGTTTTTTGTTTTGTTTGGGATTTGTTTTGGTTTGTTTTGTTTTAGATTTTTTCTTTTTTTTACTAAAACAAGCTGTGTGCAAATGCTTGGGGAAGCATGGAGAAGGGGGGAAGAAAATAACAGCAATAAACCATTGCTACATTTCATGCTATTTCTCCTGAGATCTATGGATCCACGATTAAAAATTTGGGATTTTCCCTTTGTTTTCTATTTAGCTTTTCCTTTAGTCTGAATATTTGGAGGATTGTTTTGTTGTTGTAGGGAGAAGAGAGATGTCGTAATTAAAAGAAAGAGAGCATTTGTTAATTTTAGGATATCATAGTACTTTTTAAAAATTTTGCTTTATGCTTTCCAATAGTTTTTTCTTCTTTTTAACCACTGGAGCAGGAAGGTGATGATGATAAAAGTTGATAATTTCCTTGAAGGATTCAGCATGGGCAATCTGGGCTGAGGGTGACCATTAATTTCTGTGTGTGGCAGCAATGCTTTTGTTTTTCTTCTGAAAGGAGAATTTGGCTTCCATTTGAGAGCTGAAAAAGGAGAGGATTTGATTTGGCTGGGCTGGGAAAGTCTGACTCCTGATCCTTGCTGCTGCACTGATGTGCTTGGCATAACACCAAGTCATGGAATTATTTCACCTTTTCTTTTGAATCCTCAGTTCCCTGTCATGGGTTATTTGATGTGAAAAATCTGGCCAATAAAGCTTCAGACAAAAAAAATCAGTTGAGCATTAATTGAGACCTAAAGAACTTATCTAATTTTGTCAAGCTTCTGATGTATTTTTTCCTTTATAACTTGACAGTGAACAGTCTAAGTTCATTGGGATCTGAAGCCAGAAAAATGTGATTACTTTAGACTGGCAAGCCACAGCATTCAAATTTACTCTTTCAGCTGCACAGGCTCAATTTCCAGATAAGTCCATAGCATATGTCTCAGACTTCAACAGGCCTCAAGCTCACCCTGTTCATAACAAAACTGATTTAATAAGATGCTTTCTGTCCAGACTATTCCCCTGTGGTCTTTCTGGTTTTTTCCTCCCTCATGGTCTCCTGGTTTTTTATTTTATCTGTGGAAATACAACCTATGTGATCATGCAGCCTCCTGTGTGTCCTTATCTGTTTTCATTCCTCCCCCTCACACTGATAGGTTTTGAATACCTTGAACAGTTCCAACCACAACTGACAGAAAGGTAGAAATTTAAAAAAATGGATTTGCTGAGTTTTATGACAGCAAAGAGGATGCTGTTAGAGCCCCAGCTGATTTTCTCTGTTTTCTCTCCTGCACATGCAGCTGGTTTAGTTCCATGGAAGGCAGTGTGAGATTTATGCTCAATGCTTTCTGGAAAATGCATTTCTCAGGGTGAGTGTCACTGCCTTGCTTTGGCAAGCCCTGAAACCCTGCCCAGATCAAAGTCTGATGTCACCAATAATGTCAAAATCCTAATTAGGCCACAAAGGGTCCTTATGGCAGTGCTGTGGGAGCTCATAGAGTGGCTCCCAGCAGAGAGGGATGTGTCTGGAATCTTCCAGATCTCATTTCTGAGTGTGACCCTTGCCTGAGAATGCACAGCCAGCTTACCTGGGGGATTTCTGCAGGAGGAATACCTGCCTGGGAGCCTTTTTGATAAACTCATGGTCCAGACTCTGCTCAGGAAAAGGTTCCAAGAGGCACAGATGCCCTGGCCCATCCTGGTCCTGTCACCCTGTGGGAGGATGCTCTGCTTGGCAGGATGCTGCTTGGAAGTACAGACATTAAAGGCAATATTTCTGCTCTCTTTGCCCCTCAGAGCTGGTTATAACTCAGCAGTGGATTACAGCTTGCTCTCCCTACCCTGCTGTGTTCTTGGTGTGGGAAGAGGCAGTTCCAGGAGGTGTTTGATCTCACACATCCCAAAGGCTGAGTTGACAAGGGTGAGTTATCCTTCTGGCCAGTGTGAGTTCTGGGGTTTAACTGCCGTGTTAAACCAGGGAGGTTGGTGTCACAGACATCTTTTCATGAAAATCCTTTCCTTGGGATTTTTCCTCCTGAGAAGCTGGGAGGCCTCAGGAACAAAATGTAAACAATGGTTATCTGCTGCTGTGGAATGCAACAGGTGGATCTGTGATTGGTCTCATGTGGTTGTTTCTAATTAATGGCCAATCACAGTCAGCTGGCTCAGACTCTCTGTCTGAGCCACAAACCTTTGTTATCATTCTTTCTTTTTCTATTCTTAGCCAGCCTTCTGATTAAATCCTTTCTTCTATTCTTTTAGCATAGTTTTATTGTAATATATATCATAAAATAAAGTAAATCAAACATGGAGTCAGATCCTCATCTCTTCCCTCCGAGAACCCCTGTGAACACGGTCACAGGTTGGCACAGATGTTCCCATAGGACATGGAGTTAATTCCAAAGTTACTTCCATGGAGTTAGTTCTACAGGTCATAAATGTGGATCCAGGGACACTTTGGTGCTCCACAGCGGCCCCTGCAGTGATACCCCAGGGAAAATGTTGTGTTTGTCCTTGTGCCAGGCAAGTGGGACTTGGGGATGCAGTGAGGGAGGTGGATTTTAACCCCCACCATTACCTAAACATCCCCTGGCACATTTGGGAAGGATCTTTCCTTGTGGAAATGCCTTTCCCAGCATTGGTGGCTTCAATGGCAGTAAAGTATGTCTGGTTTTTATGATCTGTTAAACATCTGTTAGTCCACAAAAATTCCATTGTTGCTTCTTTGAAATGAGCCATTTTGGTAGGCAAAAATCTCTTTCATACCTTTGCATGGAGGAATTAATACTCCACCACTTCTGTCATTAGATGTCTGGTTTTATTGGATGATTTTGCTTTTTATGCTGAGTGAATGCTGCTGAAAATTTCCATTTACTGCATCTGGGGATGTTGCAGCAAAGATAGGAAAATTGTTCTTGCCTGTCTGAAAAGTGAAGTTATTTTCTTATTATAAGTGACCAAAGCCCCTCATACTGTATAATTTTTTATAGGAATTTTTAGCCAGGAAGAATTTCAGAGAGCTGAATGTTACAAGTGACAAGTCTTCTTCGAGAACAGACTATAATTGTTTTTTTTTTTTTCATTTGAAGGATGACTTGGAGGACTTTGAGTCATGCTTTTCTATAAAAAGTAATACATTTTATTTTCTGATTTAACAGTGGGGGAATTTTCCAGTAAATTTAGATGGTATTGCTCTGTGTTCTTCTATTCCATTCCTTGAGAGTCAGGGAACAGGGACAGGACAAGGGGAAAGGGCCTCAGGCTGGGCCAGGGGAGGCTCAGCTGGGACAGCAGCAGCAATTTCTGCATGCAAAGGGTGCTCAGGCCTTGGCAGGGGCTGCCCAGGGAGCTTTGCAGTGCCCAGCCCTGCAGGTGTCCCAGCAAGGGCTGGAGGTGGCACTCAGTGCTCTGGGCTGGGCACAAGGTGGGCACTGGGCACAGCTGGGGCTCCAGGGGCTGGCAGGGATTTTCCAGCCTCAGGGATCCTGGGATTCTGTCTTCCCTATTCTGTTTTCATTTGTTTTAATGAAAATTTCCACTGTGGACAAAACCAATGCTCAAATTGTCAGCACTTTTTCTCACCAGCGACTTCTGAATCTGCAAGCAATGAAAGCAAACAGCAGATTTCCTTTTCTTCTGCTGTTACTACCTGGTGTTCTGTGGCGTTGTATATCACAAACTGTTGTTTCTCACCAGTGGAGTCCTTGATAATTCCTTTTAGTCTGTTTGCAGAGAGAGGGGCAAGTTCAATATTTTCACGCTGTGTGCAATGTTTCAGATTTTTCAGCAGTGTCTGGAGTTATTGCCCAAGAGAAATTTTCCCCACAGGCTGCAGTGAGTAACTGCCAGCATTGCTTGCTATTAATAATCACATGCAAAAATTCATCTTGGAGCTGTCCTAATTTGTTCCTCCCGTTGCGTGCAGTGGCTAGATTGTTTAGACCTGGCACAGTTTGGGAGCATTCTTCATCCACAGGCTGTGGTACAGCAGCAGGAGGAGCTCCTCTGTGTGCTTTGAGGTGTCAGGAGAAGCTCTGCTCCATCCCTGTGGTGGGGAGCGACCACTCCACAGGTGCCTGGAGCCCCACAGTGTGTGGATGAAGGGATGCAGGAGCCTCAGCAGTGAAATGAAGATGATCTGACAGGTTCTGAGCTGCTGCCTGGCTGGTGGGTGGGTGTGACGGTGTTCACAGGGGTTTTCAGGTGAGGGAAGAGATGAAGGATCTGACTATGTGTTTCAGAAGGCTTGATTTATTATTTTATGATATATATTACATTAAAACCACACAAAAAGAATAGAAGAAAAGGTTCTCATCAGAAGGCTAGCTAAGAATAGAAAGGAAGGAATGATAACAAAGGCAGCTGTCCCAGACTCTCCAAGCCATCTGACTGTGATTGGCCATTAATTAGAAACAACCACATGAGACCAATCACAGATGCACCTGTTGCATTCCACAGCAGCAGATAATCATTGTTTACATTTTGTTCCTGAGGCCTCTCAGCTTCTCAGGAGGAAAAATCCCAAGGAAAGGATTTTCCATAAAAGATGTCTGCGACATGTGGGAGTTGGGATCAACCTCAGGGGAACCTTTGCTGACCTCCATGGCAGAATTCCCTGCTGCTGGAATTCCCTCCTGCCTGGGACCTGCTGTGGCAACCAGAGGATTGGTTTATTTCAGGTCTTGAGTCTCAGATGTGGCATTGCTGTTGCTTGATGTAACCTAAAAATATCAGAGCTAAATGCGAATGTGTTGCTTGAAGCATCCTAAAGAATTAGAGCTCAATTTAAATGTGTTAATTGCATCAATTGCATTGTTTTTAATACAGACAGCCCTGAATCCTCTGTGGAACAGCTGAGGCCATTCCAGTCAGTGTGGAGAGGTCCCTGGCTAAAGAAGTTTTCCCTCCTAGTAATGAGAATTATAAAAAAAGTGTTTTGATTTGCTGGTTCGCAAGATGGGCCAAAGAGCTTTGTCCAGGCTTCCCACAATCAGGAAGACTTCAAACACCTTGTGAGGTGGGAATGGGCAATAATCAGGTTTTTTCTAGTGGCAGTCTTTGCATGCATGTTTTATTTTCAATATGTGTCTGCTTTAGCAAATAGGAATAATTTTCAGGAATGAGAACCATGACGAAACCTGGAGCTGGTTTAGCTCGTAGCTCTTCCTCAAAGGCAGCTCTTGATGGCATTTGGAATTTCATTCTAAAATAGATGCACTTTCTGTCGTTGCTATCCCAGCTAAATTCAGATCAATTTGTGAAAATTGTTCACGCCAAAGAGTTTCTAGTGTCAGAAATTACAGAATCCATCAGGTGGGCTCTTTGCTCTCCAAACGTGTGCATCCCTGTGTGCTCATCCCAAGCCTAAAAAACCCCAAAACCCATCAACAAACTGTAACAAACCAACCCCATTTAAAAACTCACCCCCTCAACAAAACTAAGAAGTCCCTTGCTGAAAATATTTGGGAATGGCATGTCTCATTTGAGAATATTATGCTAAATCTAATTCCTGCTGTACACATAATTTATTAATGGCTGATGCTGTAAAGCATTAGGTGGAGATTAACATTTTGTTAATGATCTTCTGGGGAAGGTTTTCCCAGCAAACATTAAATATTTGAGACTGTTTCCATTGGTTCATACTATTCTTGATGGAAGTTTGGGCTTATTTATTATTAGTGGTAGGTATTATTGAGCCTTGCCAAGCCTCCAAAGAGGGTTTGAAGTACCTGAAGGGGCTCCAGGAGAGCTGGAGAGGGACTTTTCACAAGAGCCTGAAGTGCCAGGACAAAGGGAATGGCTTCCTGTTGCTAGAGAACAGATTTAGATGGGATTTTGGGCATTAGGAATTGTTCCTGGCAGGGTGGGCAGGCCCTGGCACAGGGTGCCCAGAACAGCTGTGGCTGCCCCTGGATCCGTGGAAATGTCCCAAGTGTGGGGTTGGACAGGGCTTGGAGCAGGCTGGGACAGTGTAAGGTGTCCCTGCCCTGCGACTGGATGGGATTTAGGATTTAAGACATCCTGGGAAATGCAGGATTGTATCTAATAAACATTTTTTAAAGTAGACAATACAATTTCTGTGCATTCCCGTACTTCCACTAGCAGAAAGAAATGGATGTATGCTTTGTGCTTTTCTTCCTCTGGAATTAGTTGTTAGTTATGCTATTTCCTAATTTCCGTTACATATTTTGATCACCTTTTCATGTTTGTTCACCTTTTCATGTTTGTTAGGACTCTTGAGCTTCTTTTGATTGCTGTGGAACATAAGCATCCTTCTCAGAGAGAAAAGAGCAGGGCACAGAGAAAATCAAACCCTTGATCTGCATCTCTGGGGTGTGGGAACACGACCAGTGCTGCAGCCACATTTGGGCTGGCAAACAGAGCCTGCTGCTCAGAATTTGCTGCAGTGGATGTGTGTGTGTGTGTATAAATACATAAATACAATCACTGCCTGCTGTTTGTATTAGAAATACAAGTCCACTGTGAAATTCTCTTCTTCAAACATTCCCTCTGATTTCTGTGACTCGGGGAAGATGAGAATTCTGTAACATGAAAAATTTCCCAGGGATATATCCAGGCATAAAGGGGCAGAGGAGTGAGAATGGAGGGAAGTAACACTTTGTGTCACTGCAAGGAAACTTGACAGAAATGTTGATTTGTTCTTTGCCTGAGCTTGCTTGGGGCAGGGAAGGTTTTGGTCTCTTCAATGATTGTTTGGCAGCAGAAGGAAGGAGTGAGGAGGGGCTGGCATGGGTCGAGTGGGAATTTCAAAGTTTGAGGGAAGTTTGAGTCAAAACTTTCAGAGAAGCTCCTGGTGAGTCCCAAGGGTCCAAAAGGACCCCTTGGCTTTCTAAACCCCTCCTTCAACAGGAGCCTGAGGGTGGTGGATCAGTCCCAGACCCAGGCTTGGTCACTTTGTCCTGCAGACTTAATGCTGGCAAATCAGATCTGTTCATACAAAATGATTACGACAAATGATAAGATAAAAGATTGTGATCAGAATTATTTACCGCACAGCATAAAAGATGAAACAATTATTAAGGTATAAGACTGAGCAAAGCAATAATAAAGCAATTAAATTAAAACCAGCAAAAGAAGAACCAGTCATCAGAGATTGATGTAACTCAGCCAGACCAAAGCTCATGGGCAAATCTTTCACTCAGCCTTGAGGGCTATCCTTGGGGACTGTCCCAAAACTCAAGGGAGGAATCTCCACGTGCTCCAAGGGGAGATTATGTTAAAGAACCCACCCTAGGGAAAATGGACTGCACTTTTCTAGGACTGACACCTGTCGGATGTCTGCAGGTCAATGAGGTCACTTCAGTAATTTTAGATAACACTTCACCACATCTGCCACACCTTTACCTCTGTCAGGACATGCCAGATTGATTTTAGCACAATTCAACAGCACAAGCAGCACACACTGCCCCTGTCATGCCACCACTCACAGCCCTGCACAGTGCTGGAGCTGTCTGACCACATTTCCAGGCACAGCATCCTGCTGCAGGGCCAGCTGGTGTTCCAAGGCCACCTGTGTCACCCAGCCAGGGTGGACAGTGTGATTTAGAGGCTGCTTTCTGCCCCAAGTTATCCAAGAATTCATATTATGCAAATCAAACCAGCTTCTTCACACTCCTTTTGTTGTTCTCCAGGACGATGTTAGTCAGGGGTGCTTGGCTGCTGGGTAAATTTGGGATGCATGGACTTGATCTCAGCATAGCCTGAACTGGAGCTGGAATGTGCCAGTTTGTTCTATCAGTTATTCCTGTCTGTTATTCCTTCTTATCCTGCCTGACTTTCTCAGCCCTGCTGCATTACGCATACTGGTAATGCTCCTCCAAAAATAAATGAAGAACAGAAATAGGCAAAGAAGAATCTGATTGCCACAAAATTCATAGGGAGGCTGTGTTTCAGACCACGGAAATCACCCTTGGCAAAGGGGTAGCTGTGATTATTCCACATATTCCAGCCACAGCAGGAAACACAGCGTTCACTTCTGAAAAGAGCAGTGGCTGAAACAGTTTTATCCTGGCCTCAGAGCTGGTCACTGAGCAGTGACAGGATTTTTGGTGCCAGGGAGCCCTGACCCTGAAGTGACAGCATCTGTCCTGTCCCCCTGGCTCTCTCAGGGCACGTCACTGCCTTGGAAACATCTGCAAGGGTGAGACAGGGCTGAACCGTCAGGGCTGACACAGCACTGTCCATCAGCTGTGCTGCTTGCTGTGCATCTCTCTGGGAATAATATCCTGGAAATAAAGTCATGTCTGGGCTTGAGCTGCCTGCTGGGTGAGATGGATGCTTCCAGATCCTGGTGTCCTTCAGCTCCCTGGCTTTAAATGTGTCCCCAGGGTGGAGGATCTGTGCCCTGTTCTCCCCTTGATGGGGATGGGATCAGCAGGTATTCCCCTCAAAGTTCACGTGATCAGCTGTGGAAACCCAGGGCATTGGGAATATTTCTCTGTCTGCTCTGGGGAGCCCTGACTTTGACCCTCACTCATGGAGAAAGTTTCCCAAACTCCAGAACAGACCAGAACCCACAAAAGTGTGCAATAGATTATAGAGAGCAGTGCAGGTGTAGCACTTGGTGAGGAATTGAGGGTTTGGGATTTTTAGTGTGCTGTGGATGGCAGCAAGATGGAGGGCACAGGGTGTCACCCTGGGTTTCTTCTTCATGCCTCTTCTTCCTCCTTCTCCATGGGTTTGGGTGGCATTTTGGAATTGGGCAGAAAAGTCCCCATTGTAGCTCTTTGGGATCAGTTATTGGGTTAAAAGGGAAAATAATCCAGGTGCCAGTTTTTAATTGGATAGTTTAGTCTTAAAAGCCCTTGGAACAAGAGATTGTTGGTGATTTTGTGTCTTGCTGCAGAACTCACAGTAGTGAGACTGTTTTACTGATAAGAATAATAAACACCCGAGTCTGAACATGAAGCTATCATCTCAATTGCCTTCAATCCAGACCCAAACTGATAATCAGCCAAATTTCCCATGTGTTCCTGAAACAATTTGGACACCCAGAGCAGGAGAAGGTGGATAAAGGGAGCACACAGGGCACTTTAGCAGGAGTGACCCAGTTTGATTGTCCTGCTCCCTGCACTGATTTCTGGGCTGCCTGGAGGTGATGTCCCCTATTGTGGCTACACTCCAGGTACTTCATGCAGATGTTGCTTGGCCTGGTGGTTTATGAGCCTTTTCTTTCCAGCTCTGCAGGGTAACATGGTAAAAACAAGTTTTCATCTCTTTTCTGCTTCAGGAATATGTCATATGAATCCTGACTCGCTTTCTAATTCTCCCTGGTACCTTCTAATAAAAAGGGACATTTATTAACAATTTGATGTCTCAACTACAGGATATTTTTAGACTTTGTTGAGGAATTGTTTGGGGGTCATGTCCATGGTCTTGATGGACACAACACCTACTTGTTCCTGTCTTGTGCTTTGCCAGCTGCATAATTCAGTGTGCTGAAGGATCTCAATGACTGTAAATACCTGTTTTGCTTCTCTGAGAAAATCAGTGCTGTGATCCCTGAAAGTTAATGCCCTGTAGATCTCTGTGCAGAAGCCAATTTGTTAGTTGAGCACTTGAATTTTTTTAAATTTGTTTTTTAATGTTTTCCATTTCTCTCTTGTCTTTGTACATTGATTCTTCTCCTTGTACAGGTGGAATGTTCTGTTAATGTTCCAATCGTGGGTTTTAATTACCTTTTCTATCTAGTGGATAGGAGAGATTAAGGGTGTGATTTGGGAAATTTGCCATCTTGGTAGGAAGTCTTAATTTGAATGGCACTGTGCATTTGTGCCAATAGAGATGATGTACCCTGAATGACACAGGTGCTACCATCATTCTGTGCATTTTACTGCAGCTCAGGTGTGAAAGGAGCTGCAGAAGCACTGAAATGTGAAGTGTTCAGGCTCTCTTAGCCTTGAGCAAATTAAAAATCTTGGCATTGAAACTGAGCTGGAAAGTCCACCACAGCTGGGAGGTTGCTTTTTGTGTCTTTTCTTGCCATTTTATTGCAACATTTCTTCTGAATTTGAGCACAAATCATGAATTTTCAAGCTCTGTTCAAATAGATTATGAATGTCAGGATTTGGGTGGGGAAGGGTAAAGGAGAATTTCTGCAATACAGGACAGTGGAATTCCTCACCAGGGCCATAACTGAGCTCTGAGATGCTGGTTCTTACTCTTAATTATAGATGTGATTAAACGATGAAACAAAACAGGGTTTTTACTTCAGCTTTTAATTTTTTTCTCCTTTCTTTGATCATCTTCTGTCTCTTCCCTGTGCTGCTCCCTCAGGTTGGTAAAGGGAGTTTTCTTCCAGTTCTCAAGTGCTCCAGTGCTCTTCTTGATGAAGACTAAGAAACATAATGATGTGTTCATTCCCTTATTGCCCAAAATTTATCAGCCTAAAAGGCTGCAGCCAGTCAAATTTGTATGTGATTTCTCTAGTAATGTTAATAATATTAAATACAGGGCAGCATTAGCCTGGGCTCAGGCCTGGGCTCAGTAGGGGTATTTCAATAGGAAGTAGTGGCAAGATCATTCCTAGGCTGGAAAATCTGATTGGAATTTCAACATTGTGCTGGAAAGAGACACAGAAGTGATTTGAGGGTGCTCGATTTGCTGTGAGACAAAAGTGAATTTTCCATTCCTTGCTGAATGAACAAGGCATGAAGTGATTTAATTCAACTTCTGTGGGCATGAGAGCTTAGTGATGATGTGAGGCCGAAGGACTCTTCACTGTGGGGATGAAGGCACAAGGAGGCCTGAGATACTCTGATTGCAAATAAAGGCTGAATTTTTAATCGATACGCTGAAATAATCACTGCCAGGATTTACCAAATGATGATGATTTGTAAAAAATTAAGGCATTCACTGCCTCAGTCCTTCTCATTCCCGGTGAGTAACAGGAAGAAAATCTGTCCCCACTGCTCTCAAAAAGTGAATCCAAGTTGGTCATAATGAGAAATTCTGCTTTAACATATGAATATCTCTGTGAGAAATAGATATCTCTATTTTACATTATATATATATATATATAATTTTATTATATAATATCTAATTATATTATACATATAATTATAGTATATATAATATTATGTTATATTATATTGTTATATATTAAAATAGTGATCTTATCTCTGAGAAATAGATATCTATTTTATATTATATATATTATTATATAATATAATATCTATACATATTATAGTATAACATTATATTATAAATATTATATATTATAATAAGGATCTTATCTCTGTGAGAAATAGATATTTCTATTGTATATTATATATGTTATATGAGATAATATCTAATTATATTATGCATATAATTATAGTATATATAATGTAAATAATAGAGGTCTTATCTCTGTGAGAAAAAATAAATTAATAAAAAAACTAAGTAAATCCATTCATCAGCAGCTGGAGCAGGAGAGGTTTCCCAAAGTGCTCCATCCAGGTTATGATTCTTTTCAAACTGAATGTGTTGATTTTGCTAGTGTCCTTACAACCAAGTAGTTAAGGCATTAATTTTTATGTATTTTGAACAACAACAGGAGATAATATGAACATCTTAAAGTACTTGGGATAGGGACAAGTGGGCAAGCTTTGTTTGTATGGAATTGGCCCTGTTTTCTCCCCGGTACCATGAGGGAAGATGGGCAGCAATCTCCCCTTAGCACACACATTCCTTTTTTTGGAATCACAGAATTTCCTGAGCTGGAAGGGACCCACAGGGATCATCAATACCCAGCTCCTGCAAATGTGATGTGACCATCAAATCATGCAGGAGCCAAGTTCTTTTTCATTTCTTGCAGCCCAAGTCATGGGGTCAATAAACCACAAAGTGGCTTGAGCAATGACAGTGTGTTTGTAGGGCAGGCACAGAAATAAAAAATATGTATGTATGAGAGGCAGGCAGTGGGGTTTTTATGTTAATTAAAATGGAATGAATTTCAATTTCTATTTGCATTTGAGCCTTCATTGTCCTGCACTTCAGAGTGGTTCTTCATCTCTGTTATCCATGTGAGGTTATTGATAATATGACTTGGACACTCTCCCTTATTAGCCACAACTATAAAAAGCAGTGACTCCTTTTCTCTCCCTCTGCCAGTGCCGGGTGAGAAATAGGCCTGGCAATATCACAGAACTCCAGCATGGTTTGGGTAGGGAGGAACCTTAAAGCTCATCTCATTGCAACCCCCTGCCATGGGCAGGGACAACTTCCACTATCACAGGCTGCTCAGGGAATGAACAGGATAAAATCTTTGTAGAACTGGTTAAAAAAAAAAAAAAGAAAAATTAATCCTTGGTGCATACTTGGTGCAGTAACAGGTTGAACAGGCAATTGACAGAGGGATGGTTTTGTTTCAGAGAAATGAGTGCATGTTTTGTAGGGAATGCTTGCACTAATCACGAATTTAGGTAAATGCATAGATAGGAGCTACGTGGGGTTTGTAATAATTTCCCCTCCATCAAGGCATTCCAGCAAGAAGTCAGAAGGAAAAGAACAAGGGTAAGAAATGGCACAATTACCAGTTAATTTAAAGTAACTAAAGTGTATTAGGCCCAGTCAAATGAACCATTTAATTTTTGTTCCTTCTTGTTTGTAATCTCATAAGTATGAGTCATTGAAAAGCGGGTCTGGCTGGGTACAGTGCGTGCTGTTTTATAGTCCTTGCTCCTTGCCAGCATAAGCATTTCCTTGTTAATGTTTCACATCTGTTCTTTGTAATTCAGTGATTATGTGCAGGCCTCTGAGCCCTCCTTGTTTGTTTTAAAAGGACAGCGGGAAGCTTCGCTTGCGTGAGATTAAATCAACGCCTGTGATTTATCCAAGTTTGGGTGTCCTGGGCTGCCTCTCTGCTGCTTTGGGGAAATGAATATTTTTAGCAGAAGATGAGAAAAGGGGGATGGTTGGAGAAAAGTCATAATCTGCAGTTGGAATCAGCTGAATGTTTCAGAACGAAGTTGGCAAGTGGCTGCTGGAGATTTATACAGCTCCCTTATCAGTCACGCTCAGGCTCCTTGCAAGCATTTCTGATGGGGTTATTTGTTTTATCCAGTATTCAGAGAACAAGGCTTCCTTCTGTGGGGATCTATATCTGCACAGACACAGGGTATTCATGTCCAAACAAGAATATCAGTGTTCAATAGAAATCCTCCTTACAGCTGATGTTATTGGCCATTCAGGAATATAGAAAGTGGGGGCATCCTGTAGTTTAGGTGACTGATTGATTATAATAATATGCAATATGGGAGGGCAAATGATGTGAAAATAAATTAGTTGCCTGCTTTGTAAATGCTTTAATACCTTCTGTCTTTCTGAGGTGCTCAAATACACAAAAGGGCAAACATAATCAGATAACTGAATAATTATGAAGAGTTTTACTGAAGCACATAATAAGCTTTCAGGTGTTATAGAGGGAGGTTTATTATTTACAATACAGTCGAACCGAGAAAAACAAATCTGTTTGTGCAAAGCTTTGCAATTAAAATCTTACATGAGACTGGAGTCTGGTTCAAGATAGCTGGGTAACCTTGAGCAGATGAAACCTCTAGCCTGGAATTTAGAAGCTGAGCTACGAGGGGCAGGGATCCTGCAAAGGGAGATCCTACATCCCATCTAAGCTGTCTGTTTCACAGTGCTTGCTCATTCTCATGTTTTTGTGTTTTGACCAGCCTTTGGTGCTGACTCAGGTGAAGATGCTCTGGCCCAGGGGTTGCTGATGGGATCACAAAATTGCTTTGATTAACAAAAAGGGTGAGGGGATGAGCCAGTCCTAAAAGAATGCAGAGGGCACTTGGGTGAAGATTGGGGTAGGATTGGGGGCAGAGATCACAGAGGAGGGTCAGGGACAGAACATGCTGGGTCCAGGGGGTGTCCAAGAGGGTCTTGGTGGGATTCACCAGTGCAGCCACAAACCAGTTCTTCAGTTCTCTCCAGTGATGGAACACTCCAGCTGCCTCTCAGCCACTCTGACATCAAGATAAAGAATTCTTCTCTTTTCCTACCTTTCTGTCATTTTTAGGGTTCTTCCCTTGGAAAGCAGCATGACAACGTGAGTTTTGATCAAGCATACAATAAGAATTCTTCAGCTAGCTCTCTCAGACTCCACACGCTGTGGCAGCTGGGAAGCCAGAGGTCTATCCAGGAGGTCTGGCTTGCACATCGATGTTGAGAGTCCTTTTAGACTCTTCCCATAGGAACTGATGGAACTTGGAGCCAAGTTCCTCTGCCTAATTACCGGCCATGCAGGAGAGCCCCCAGCCTTTTGTTTGTCTGGAAGTGCTGTGGATGCTCTGATCCCAAGGCTGGGCTGTCACTCCCTGCTTTGAGAGTGCCACACCTCTCTCATCCCTCTGAGAGGCATCAGGTTGCAGCTTTCTTTCCCATCCTCAAACCCTTTCTATTTCCCTGATCCACTTGTTGAGGTGAGGGGAGTAAGAATTATGTGCGACAAGTTTGCACCGCGGGTTTTACAAACACTTGATTTTCTTTTTGGCTTTTTTTCCTCTGTTTCCTAGTCTTCTATTTTGCTTTTCTAAGTGGCTGTCAAGGAGTCTGAACCAATTTCCTCCCAGCATTAATAGCTGCAGCCCCACGTTGCTGCTCCTGCAGATCAGCATGCAGCAGGTATCCATCATTTTGTGTGGAGAGCCAGGATGTGCCCCTCGGGTCCGTGGCTCCACATCTCCTCCTGCTGCCTCCCATCCTTCACAGTGATTGCTCAGGCTCTGACACAGGCAAGGTCCATCTGCACATCCCTGCAGGTGGCTCTCAGCATCCCTGTCTGGACTTCCTTTGTCTCATCCATGGAATGTCACCTTTCCATCCTCTCTTTTGCCAGAATTTTTAGCTTTTTGGGCCGGACAGCTCCTACCTTGGCGGGCCTTGAACACTCATCTCTCCATCCTACTTTCAGTCCCCACCTCCATAACCAGTTATTTATCCATGCAAACATCCCCAATTCCCTCTAATATTTTTTATAAATAGAGGCATTGTTGACTTTTGTGGAGGGTCTTGGATGGGGAGTTGATGATGAAAATTGATTTCTATTACTGATGCAAGATAAATTTTGATTTAGTGATTGTGTCTTCCTTTAAACTATCCTGTATGCCAGGGATATAATAGCTGCTTGTTTATGGCATTTTGAACTCTAATATGGTATTTTAAACTCTACACTTCCTTTGTCTCATCCATGGATGTCATCTTCCCAGACTCTTTCTGGCTTTTTGGGCAGGATAGCTCCTGAGCATCCATCTCTCCATCCTACCTTCAGTCCCCACCTCCAAAACCAATGCAAACACCCCAACTCCCCTTCAGTATTTTTTGTAAATGTTGATTTTTGTGGATGATCTTGGATGGGGAGTATGATGAAAACACATTTCTCCTATTACTGATGCAAGAAAAAATTTGATTTAGTGATCATGTCTTCCTTTAAACTATCCTGTATGCCAGGGATATAACAGCTTCTGGTTTATGGTGTTTTAAACTCTAATATGGCTTTGATTCCATCATGTTTTTGAGGTTTTATGATAACAATAAAAAGGGTCTTGTAAAATTATTTATATCTGTAATATACATTTCCTTTTACACAGGGGCTGTTGACATCCTCCGCTGTAGGGTTCAGTATTCTCACACAAAACAGATTTAATTTTGTTTCTTATCCAAGTCATCACATTAGACACACAGTGCACATTCTTCTTCTCTTCATGATATTTAGGGGTTTTTACACCTAAACTGACATTTAGATAGAAAGAACAAATTTACTTGGCTGTTTCTCAATATCCTAAGAGAGGCTACATCAGGTATCACATTTAGAGCACTGACATTTCCAGCAACAATACCTGTATTGTAAACCCACTGGATATGTTGACAAAATCAAATTTGGTTAGGAAAACATGTCTGAAAATTGTTTGCAATAAATGCAGGCAGAGGGGAGGGCTCTGCCATCCCCACCCCCTGAGCAGCTCAAATTCGGCATTTTCCCCGCTGAATTGACTGAGTCAGAGTTAATGCTGGAGAAATGCCAGAACACCATTTGAAGTCTCTCTTTGAATTTGGGATGTGGAGGCACCAGGCAGAGGATTCCCTGCAGATGAGGAGCAGGGAAGCTGCCTGTGCAGCAGACAGAGGAATCAGCACTTTGAGCACAGGGATAATTTTAGATTCTCTCCACCTGGTGAATAGACTCAATACAGAAGATATTAATTGCTGGTACAGTCAGAAGTATTGAGAAGGTCTAGGTTTGCAGCCATGATTCATGGAGATTTAAATAATCTGAATTTTAATCATTGCTTCCAGTAAGATTCAAGTTAAATGTCATGTTAGAGATAAACTCTGTGCCTTTGCACCCAGCTGACTTTATGAAGTGTTTATGAGCTGACTAAACACCACAACCATAGGAGGAGACCCTTAATCTTTAATATTTGTTTACTTCAGAGCACTGACAGCTAAACTTAAACCCTTCAAGCTTAGCTCAGAATGAGGGGGGTGTGTCTGCAGGAAATGCCAATATTTATTTTGATTCATTGCAACTTGGATTTAAAGTTCCAGTAAGAAAAGGTGTAATGGGGAGGGGTTTTTTTCCATTTACAAGAGGTTAAGTATTTTTAGGTGGGGTTTTTATTTTGGTTTGGTTTTTATTTTGGTTTTTATCTTTGGTGGGGGATTTTTGGTTTTGTTGTTTGGTTTGCGGTTTCGTTTGTTTGTTTTTAATGTAATTCTGGCTCCAGGTTAAACTCTTTTGCTTGATAAAAGTCAGAAGCAGGCAACATACTCAGAATGTTAAAATGCAATAAGAATCGTGGAGGCCAACTTTGAGATTTCCTTGAAAAGCTTTAACTTGCATAACTTTGGTTGTTTGTGTTCTGTGTGGAACACAGTACATTGGACAGAGGAAATGCTGAATATTCTTGTGGCGCATTTCATGCTGTTCTTGAAAAGTTAATTTTTCCTTGTCTTGCTGCTTTTCAGGTGCTCAGTCACAGAGCAAACCGAGTGTATCTATATTTATGTACACAGGCATCCCATGGCCCTGCAGAAGCTCTGTCATTTATTGCTGTTTGTGAAGCAGAAAATTGCTGGGGTGTCTGAGGTGCAGCTCTTAGCTCTGTTGAGGGGCATGAGGAGAAGTGAGCTGGTCGTGCCCCTTCAGGGTAATGTGGCTGCACAGCTCTGGATTTCTCTGTAAAATGGGTTATGACTCAGCCTGCCTCAAAGTTTTTTGATTTCAATGTTCTATCTCAAAGTTTTTATTTCAATATTCTTCAAGGGAAAGTCTGAAATTTCTAAGGATAAAACAGACAATGTGCAATGGATTTACACTAAAATACCAGCACATGTTCAAGTGTAGAAGGTATTTGAAACCAGGTACCCCTGAAAATCCTTTGCCCCTGCCTTAAGTAAGTTCATAGGCTGACTGGAATTGGTTATTCCTAAATTGCACAGCACCAGACTAGAGCAAAGCCATTGCCATGAAATGGCAGGGGTGGCACTGGATGGGATTTAAGGTCCCTTCCAACCCAAACCATTCTGGGATTCTGTGAAGGACAATTCTGTGACAGATCCCTTTAACCAGACCCAGGGCATTCACATTTATTGTGAAAAGATTCAAGTATAGCCCTGGCATTCAAATTTCTGCTGGGACCAGAACCGAACCATTTTCTCACATCCAGAATTTCATAGTGGATGATGTGCTCTGAGGAATTCCAGAAATTTCCAGATGAAGTTTTTGCCAGTAGGATTTCTTCTAAGAAATGTGAAGATTAGGAAGATGATTCCTATGTGTATAAGCAGGATTCTGCTTCACAGCTTTAGTTTCAAAACTCAGGCCTTGCTTGGAGTTAAAATGGGAGCAATATTGTAATGGATCTGTCTAATTTCAGCTGCTGCAACCCCCAGCTCAACATCATTTCCATTTGGGCAATTATTAACCAGATTACTTCAAAATACACTTATCCAAGCAAACTGTTTTAGCTGTGCCAACTGAAAATAGAACTACTGCTGTGTTTAGTTGTAAAAATGAAGTATTTCTGCAGTTGCACTGACTGGTGCTGTTAGTCTGGGATTAATGAAATTGATATATTCATTTTTCTGGGTTTGGGGGGGTTTGTGGTGGAGCAAAGAAAGAATGGAAGGTGGTAGGGACAACCTGGAATCTGCAGTTGTTCTAGATGGCATCAGTTAAATAGGAAATCCAGTATGGAGGTTTGGTCACCTCTGAGGACAACTCGATCATTTGGCATTTTTCTGAGCCACAAAAGTGCTCTTGGAAAGGGCTCCTTCCTATGGAGCTGCCACTCTTAATTTGGATTTGGATCCCATCACCAGGGTCTGCTCCTGGTCATATCCACATCTCATTTCTGAGCAGGACAAGAATTGTTTGTTGTTTAAATGGTTTGTTCTGATCTCAGGAAATCTCTTCACAAGGCTCTGTTCCCCTGGTCTGGAAACATCCCTGGGTTCCCCCCAGAATGAAGTTTTGGCTTTGGGAAACTTTCCTTCCTTCTCACAGATGGTAATGGCTGAGAAAACAAATTAATTAGAGGCTGCTGGATCACTGATTGGTGCAGTTCTGTTACAACTGAATCCTGGAATGTCAGCAGGCTTAATGAGATGATTTGTCTCTACCAGTTCTGGTAATTTATATCCATTAACCTTTTACTTTAAAATGACTCAAATTATTGTATGTCTTCTCATAGGAAACAACTTCATTAATACAGTCAGCTTTGTACAGGAAAAATTTTCTGATATTGAATATAAAATATTGAATATAAAATATTTATATATTGATATGTAGATTGATATATTCTGAAAAATAGATTTATATATTCTGACATATATATATTTATATATTCTGATATTATATTTAAAATGTTTTTAAAATATTTTAGTCTTTGGATTGGTTTATTTGGAACACTTTTTGCCAGTTTTTTGGTACCCCTGCTCTTTGAACCTTGGCAACTCTCATCCTTAAATTTGAGAGTTTTAATGTGGTTTCAGTCGATTTTAAATGTATGCAGTGCTTTTGTACTGTGAGCAGAGTTAAGGATTGCTCTAATTAATATGTTCATAAATGTTAATGAACAGGCACATAGTGAAACATTCTCTGCTGTATTTACTGGGGTCCAAAGCACATCTATTTCCCATTTGGGAACCCAAGTCTGCAAAATTTTAAGTGCAAAGTATTTCAAGTTAAGAATGGGCATCATTCAATTTTTCCCCTCGAGTGCTGCAATGTGATTTTGTTAATTTTTTATGCTCCCTTTTGAAATGAATGACCCTACCTCTGAGTTTTTTTCCTGATGCTTTACATTATTTCAACAATCCTTCTTAATTAACTGGAGCCCTTTATGTCCAGGACATGTATTTGATGGAAATAGGAGAGGATGGGGCATGCTGTACTTCGATTCTGAATCATAAAGCAATTTGATGGTTTAATTAAGGTCTCACCTCTGGATTTAGTTGAGCACCTGAGACTTTTGAACCTTTGCACTTTGCAGGCTGCTTAGTCTATTATCTCCTGCCCAAATTTCTTGCTCTGGGGCTGAGCAATCAAGGATTTTCTTGACCACATCCTTGCTGAACCCAAACCCTTGAAGGAGAGGGAAAGATGGATCAGACAGGGAAGTCTGGTAGGTGAAAACAGGGAAGAAGAGAAGTTTTTGGAACAAATGCCTTAATATTAGAACCTCTCTTTCTTCCCACACACTTGAGGTACACACAGCTCTGGAAAACAGGATATGTTCGTGTGTAGTTTTGGTCAAGAAAACGCCTGGAAATAGAATTAAATTTCTCTCTTTTTTTTGTTAATATGTTATTTGAATTCCTTGAGATTTTCAGGTGCTTCAGTACTGCGTAGGTCTCTGCTTCTTCTAATTTCACCCCTCTCATTTATTTTTCTCCTTACACGCAATTTAATAAGGCAACCTGGTAGTCCTGCAGTGTGAGATTCATGGTTGGCTTGATCTTGTTTTTCATTTTTCTAACGGATTTTCCTCCCTGATGCTGCTTTTCTCCCCCAGTCCTTGACATATTCTGAGGAGCTCTTGCTCACCTCTGAATTCTTTATTAATGTGAGCACAGCGGATTGCCAGCAACGGGAGGAATGCTGGGCTAAATGTCACTTGTCTGAGAGCAGCTCCTGTGCAATTGCGGCTGCTTTCTCTCTTTGTCACCAGGGGAGGAGAGTGGGGAATATTTGTGATGGAGAGCCAGCCTTTGTTTTGGGGAGGAATCTTTCTCTTTGAGCTGCACAGCCTTTGCCACCGGGGTGATCCACGTCTGTGTGTGTGTGTGTGCTGTAATCAAAGGGTTCTTTTTGGAAGTCAGGGATCCAAGCATTCAGAAGTTCTGGCTGGACCATTTGCTTTATTCTTCCCACTTTAGTGTTGAGCCTAAGGCAGGAGCCAAGGAGTGATTCCTGATGGTTTCATGGTAAATCTGTGCGTCAGAGGTGAATTAATTCTGCTCAGTAACTCCAACGCTGATGTTTCCAACACCTTCACTTCCTACACATGATTTTTGTGGGTAACTTGTTTCAGAAACTTTAGAAAAGTTCTGATTTTACTTTTCCTACATTGGAGCATTTCCTACTTTGGATCAGCATTAGCTTTCTCCTGAAGTGTTGCTCAATTTCATGAGTTTTATATAATAACACTTTGAAGCATGTGACCCATGGCTGAGGGATGGTGTGTGCTGTCAGTGGTTCCAGGTTCCTTCACATCCAAGGGGATTATTGTTCCTCAACACCAGCTCCTTACACAACCATCTCCACTCATCCCTGTGACAAAGAATTAAAGAATTTATTTCTGATAGGATTTCTTATTATTAAATTAATAAGATTTCTTATTAAGAATAATTCGTATAATAATTGAGAATTCTTTTAAGAATAAGAATTCTTATATAGAATAATAGAAATCTTATTTACTAACTCCAGAACGTTTATAGCAGTTTTAGAGCATTTGTGGCTCTAATTTGAAGAGAAAGATTTGTTTCAGCCATGATTTCCTGCCTGGTTAAAGTAACTCCACTGTTCTGCCCTGCTTCCTTCCCAGCCAAACTCACCCTACAGGTTGTGTTCCCAAGGCTTTCAGTCATGGCATTGCACAGGCTTTCTTCTCACAATTTGGACCAAAGTTTTATCTTATTTATATATAAAAAGTATTTCTAATTGATTTTTTTTTTACTAAGAAAAAGTGATTATTTTTCCTCCAAACAACAAGAGCTGTTGGTTCAGACCATCCTCTGCTTCCACCTTGGCTGGTGCAGCAGCTCCAGCTCAGCTTGAGGCTCCTGTGCCTGCTGGTGCTGTGGCTCTGTGCAAACCATCATCTGCCCATTAACTGCATATTAAAAACTCATTTCACTGGGTTTCACTTAGTTTTTCCTAGAATCTATTACTGTCATGAAATGTAAGCGTTTCTGATGTTTTAAAGAAATTTTCACTCGCAGTTTTTATGTCTTAATGGTCTTTTCATTTGAAAAATAAGCCTTGCACTTTATATTTTCCATAGTATTTTGGAATCTCTTCACAAAACGGTCTTTATTTAAGGCGACCCCTTGTTCTGATGAGAACAAACAAGAAATATTCCTGTTGTGTTTTCTGCATTCTGGTGAATGCCCCTGAACCTGTCTTTAAGATCACTTGGAGTCTGCTGTGAAGGCACGTGAGGTTTTAAGCTGTAATTAATGAAGAGTAGTAAGAGTTTAGAGGCTTTTTTTTCCCATCTAAGGAGCAGAGCAATGAGCAGGACTCTTTTTTTTCTAGGATATATTGCTGGAGGGTTTGGAATAAGATGCTCTTTAAGGTTCCTTCCAACCTAACCCATTCTGGGGATGGTTTAGGGGATTGTTTTGAACACAAACCATTCTGGGATTTTTGTAGCTGTTCATTGCCAGTCTGAAATACCTAGAAAGAGGTTGGGGGAGAAGAGGGGCCAAATAATTTCTTAGGTTTTAAGAGCCACTGCTGGTTTGGAAGGCACTTCCACTGAGATTATTCTCTGCTGTTCTCTCCCAGCTGCATCACATTCCAGGTCTGGCTGTACAACAGAACCAGAAAAAGCTGTGGCTGTCTCAAGACAGCAGGACACAGCTTTGACCCACTGTGCCAACTAATATTAATAAACAACCATCACCAGAATCCAATTAAGAACTCCCTTCAGGTAAACAATCTTCGTAACACATTCCACATGTGCAAAAACAACAGGGGCAGGGAATAGAGATAGTAAGAATTGTTTTCTCTTTCTTTGAGGTTCCTAGGAAATATCCTTGGGAAGTTGTGCCTGCTTCCTCTCTATGAATAGAGATCTGTGGCTTCTGAGTTTTCCTGGCTTTTTTTCCTGATATCCTGGCTTTCTCTCCCACAGAGCATGGGCTTCTCCCTGCCTGCAGCACCGGGAGGAGCCTGCTGAGCCAGCGCAGGGGCAGGACGAGTGAGCTGCTCTGGGATGGTGCCCTGGGTGCTTCTGCATGGCCATGGAATAAGGTGCAGCTGACAAGCAAGGCTGGGGGAGCTGTGGAAGGAAAAAAGAGCCCAGAGGAGGAGGAGGAATACAGTGCAGTCAGCTGGAGCTTTCATTGGGAGCCACACACCCAACCCAGGGCTGAAAGGTGAGGGGATTTCTTTAATTTCGTTGTTTGGAGTAGCTGTTGGATGCAAAGAATGCACTTTTTTAATAATAAAGGAGAAAATCCCAGGGCCACTGAGGCTGGAAAATCCCTGCCAGCCCCTGGAGCCCCAGCTGTACCCAGTGCCCACCTTGTGCCCAGCCCAGAGCACTGAGTGCCACCTCCAGGGATGGAGATTCCACCAATGTCCCCCTTCCAATTCCTGAATACCTTTTCCAGGAAAAATTTCCTCCCAGTATCCAACCTTGTGATTTGTCTCTAATACATATCTTAAATAAAGTTAGCCGTGGAACCTCTTGTGTTAATTTGCTTAAGTTTAGTAAATTTACCTAATGTTTCATTTTATGTTGGTTCTGGTGATCAAATATCTGAGAATAAAATTTTCTAAGGAGCTGACAGGTTAGAGGTGCAGAGGTTGAATGAAATGCTTGAATACTGGAGGCAGATTGGAGTGACAGAGAGGAGCAGGTCAGGATCCTTCTAGGAGGCTGAAATCAGATAAATACAGAATGGAAATGGAGAGTAAGAATGAAGTTTTCAAAAATAGCTTGAAGATGAGATCAGTTATCACATTACTGAAGGCTTTTAAATCACAATTCTGTAGAATTCAGGAAATGCCACTGTGGGGCTGGATAAAACATTCCTAACTATGGTTTGCAGGGGATATCCAAACACATGAGAGTAATGTTCCCTTCCAGCCTTTTCTTCTCTGCTTGCAGCTGATGGAAAGCATCCTTTTCAGGGTTGAAATTGTGGATAAAATTGTAGCTGGCAATTAGTGGCAATTAGAAAGAGAGTGTGAATTGTCTTCCATGCATCAGAAACAGAGCTGCTCTCGTTGGGTTTTAAAAGGGAAACATCTGATGTGGGAGGCCCAGGTTGGGTAATTTTCCAGGTGTGACATTTAAGTATTTGCTCATCACACAGCTGCCTGAAAGGGTTCCTGCCCTGTGGGGAATGGGGGGTTATTAAATGTTGCAATAGACTTGCAGTTTGTGTTCTTGATCATCTCAGCAGTACAACCTGACCTTTATTTGTGTCATCACCTGAAATTTGATGTAATTAATTCCAGTGCACAAGATTACTGTACTCACATCTGTTTCCTTTGTCAGCCAGCCCGGTTAATTAACATTTGTGTTGGTGATTCTCAGTGAGATCTCCAAATATATTCAAAAAGCAACATTTAAATAGTTTCTTTCTGGTTTTTTTTCTTTGTTTAGTTGCTTTTTCATATTTTATGTTATATTTTAGCACATTCTCTCCTAGCTGATACTCCTTCTTGGTTGAGTTAATAGAAAATTAAATTGCTGTGAGGTTTTTAGGGTTGCACCTGTGCTTTCAGCTACAAGGGGCAGTCAGCAATAAACCCTCCTTTGTGTCAGGAGCGGAGCAGCAAATCCTTCCCAGCACCATCAGCTCATGGAAACTTGCACACAAAATTCCACAGGTTCATCCTGTGCTAGATTAGGTGTTATCTAGGCAGAAAATTCCTTTATTTTTGTGGACACAACAGGTTTACAATCAACCTAGACAGGAAGTTTTAAGCTACTTTTGATGTTGCTGTTTAAGAGCATGTCCCAAAATCACCCCCGTTTACAAAGTCAAATGATGACACAGAAAAACCCAGAAAATTCAAATGGAGCAGGCTGGTCATTATTTATACTTTACATTTAACTTAATTTTGTAAGGCCTAACAAGGATTAAACTACATCCAGGTTGTATTTGTGCAAAATGGCAAACACCAAGGAATTCTGGTTATTGACATTTTTCTATTTAGCATTGCAGGTGTTGTTCTCTTATAAATGTAAATAGAAAGCAAAATGCTCAGAAATAGGAAAGTTTGAAAATATTTATTCTCTTACAATATGAGCCACCCCAACCAATTGAAGAAATTGTTAGCTCACAGGTGATCCAGAAAGGTCTTTCCCATGGGCCTGTTTTCAGTACTGCTCTTATTTAATGCAACCACTACAAGTAAAAATGATACCTCAGAAGCTCAGAGTTGCAGCAAACTTTTGGAATAATTCTTTTCCCAAGTGTTTTCCAGTGCAGCCTTCTACGATCTATGCCACACTGTAGTGATTTTGGTTTTGCTGATTTGAGGTTTTGATAATTTTGAGATTCCTTTTTAAAATTAGATGGTATTGAGATGGTATTGAGATGGTATTGAGATGGTATTGAGGTTATTGAGATGATTTTGAGGTTGTTGAGATGATTTTGAGGTTGTTGAGATGATTTTGAGGTTATTGAGATGATTTTGAGGTTATTGAGATGATTTTGAGGTTACTGACTGTAATTGTCAGCTACACAGAAGTTCACTTTTGTGGATACTTCCCATACAAAACCACCAACTCACACACAAAAAAACAGGTGAAAAGCAATTATGTTAAAATCAGTTTTCAATCATGGAGATAAAATGTTTACCTCATGCTGTACTCAACCAAACTCTTTGAAAAGCTGGCTGGATTGGGGTGTTCCCTCAGCAGTGGCTGTGGTTTGCACTCCAGCCCTAGGGGAGAATTGGAGTAGAAGCTGTAGAAAACAAAAAAAAATTGTGCCATTATTTTTCATCCCTTCCCAAGTAGTCTTTTTCTCTCAGGTTAACTCAGGCAAATGTGGTGAATTATTTCCAAAACTCACCGTTGTTGTTTTCTTCCATCCTCAAATGAAAAGCCTCACTTGTTCTGGAGGGAAAATGTAGCAGCAAAGTTATTCTTTCTATTTATTTAGTGTAGAATGATTGCATGGCTGCTCAGCTTCTACCTTCAGCAGGATTCATCTTCTAATTATAAAAGAAGAGGGAAAAACCCCCAACCTTTATGTGTGGAAGTGCCTTTTTGCTTTTCATCCCTAATTGAACTGACAGATTATTGAAAGAGAAAACACTGTTATGAATATTTGGCCCTTTTGCAGGCTGGAGGGCTCAAGTCTCATCTTGAGACTTGAAGTCTCATCTGGTTCTCAAATCAGAGCTGGAGAAAAAGCTCCTCAAGTGGTGCCTGACAACCCATGAGCCCAGCATTTACTGGCATGCAGATTACACAGCTCTTCCTCAGCTTCTCTCCCTTCCCCAAAGCTGGCAGTCACCTCAGATTTACGTGGAGATTTCCTGGAAACTTTTTATTTCTTAGCAGTGGCACCTATGCTGATGTCTGGAAGCTTGATTGGAATCAATAAATGTAATGAGTAGCAAGATTAATTCTCCCAGCACTCCGAAATCTTTTGGCAGTTGCATTAAACTTTCAAACCCTGTATAAATTTATTCAAGCAAATTTATTTAGTGAGCTCCAGTTACGGCTGTCTTGGACAATACATGGATGTAATAAAAGTGAGGTTCAGGAAGGGGAAGGGGTGGGGAGGGAGCAGGTGCTCAGTGCCCAAAGTCAGGGGAGCAGCAGAGTGCTGGCACTAACTTATATTAGTATTTATATAATTTATAAATACTTATTTATTACTATATATTTATATATACTAGTATTATTATATAATATATATAATATAGTATATAGTATATATACTATATTATATATTCTATTCTATATAATAGTACATATACTATTTAATAAATATATTAGTATATATTTATATAAAATATATATTTATATAATTTTATACAAATTTATATATTATATATAATAAATATAATATAAATATATACTATATGTAGTATATATATTATATACTATATATATTATAAATATATACTTATATATTATATAAATATATACTATTTATATATTTTTTAATAGTAAGGTGATGAATATCTTATTCTGTTTATGCTAAATAATAAGTTTTACACCTTTCAAACTTATTCCAAAAAGTAAAAGAAAAACCAAAAAAAGCCCACACAGTTTATTTTCAAACACTACACTCACTCCTCCATATTCCTCCTACTAAACTAAAACAAAATTTTTCCTGCATTTTTTCCCCTTTTCTTTAAAGGTGTTTAAACCTACTCTAAACTAAACACCCAAAAATCCATCAACAACTCACACCTATAACCCCCCAAAGTAGGTCTGGGCTGCAGCATTTCCAACAAAATAAAACGTAATAAAAACCTAAATTAGCCAAACTACAAGCCCCCAAAAAAAAACTTTTCTAAATTTGTCATCACTTTTAAAACAACAAAAAATTTTATAGTTTTATATTGTTTAAGTTTTACTATTTTATCGTTTAATAAACAATTTTTTCCACTTTTCTTTAAAAAAATATTTTCTCCCAAACCAATTAAAAAACAAGCAACAATCAAATCTGCTTTTCTAAAAAAATAAAAAAACCTTTTAAAAATTCTCTCCCAAATTTGCCCTAAACCAAAATAAATTCCTAGAAGGGTTTCAATTGGAAGGGACCTTAAACATAATATGGTCCCAGCCCCTATATATAAAAGTGTATATATATATATCTACATATAAAATATTATAAATATTATATAAACATATAAAATATATTTATATACACATATAAAATATATATAAATATATATAAATATATAAATTCTTAAATATTTAAAATCCATGTATTTAATTTTCAAAAGAAGACAAGGCTTTATTTGTGTACCTCAAACCTCTCTTGATATATCAGATGGTTTATATTCCAGCTTAAAGGAAGTCCCTCAAGTAAAAAGTTTTTTTTTATTTTATTTCAATGCAAGCAGAATGTCAAGAGAAGAAATAGCTTTTCTCACTTTGTGCAGTAATGGTGTAAATCCTGTGTGTCCTTGGGGCTCTCTTGGCATCTTGCTAAGAGAGGAGATGTTTCCTGCAGAAGGAGACTTCAACAAGGGGTGCATGAAATGCTTCACATGTGCATCAATTAAGGCTTTGAGTGTTCAGGTCAGCCAGAGCGGGGCTGGAATATAAAATATGAGCTTTTATTGAGAAGTTGTGCTGGCAAACATTGTCTTACTGCTTTCCAGAGGACAATTATCCATGAAACTAAACTCTGGATAAGAACACCCGTGTCCAGGGTTCTGTGTCAGCGCAGCAATAATCCCTTGTAAGTGGCTGTTGGCTTGAAAAGCCTTTAAGGCTTTTCCAAGAGGCTGTGTCTGACTGGATGAGGATTGAACATCTAGAGGCTCTTCATTTATCTGCGCATGGTTTGTGTTCCCAGATCTCGGACAAAGTCCTGGCTTTGGGGGCATCACCCTGGATCTATTTGGCATTTCAGTGTGGGGAGAAAAGAAAGGGCAAAAGGACAGAGTGAGTTATCACCTTTCTGATACTTTGTGGGCTTTGCTGCTGAGCTGATCCCAGGCTCTGTGCCAGCCTCTTTGCCACCATCCCACCCTAAACCCTGCTCAGGGGGCACCTCCAGTGCTGCAGCCACTCACACCTCGGCAATCTTGAGTGATTTCTGGGGTTCTTTGAGTTCTGCCTGGAATTTTCTGTGGCTCAGAATCATAGAACCATTGAGGTTGTAAAAGACCTCCAGTGTCATCAAGTTCAGCCTAGGAGCCAACACCACCTTACTGGTAAAGGTTTAGGGCTTCACCAGGCCCAGAGCACAGAGTTCCTAATGGGATGAGAAATGTGCTGGATTTCCTGCAGGGTTTGAGACAGTTCCAGCCTTCCTGAGGGCATTGAAGATGGGAGCAGTCTGGGAGTCATAGAAATGTGCCTGCCTCTAGGATGGGATCTGGAATCCCACAGTCCCAGACTGGTTTGGCTTGGAATGACCTTAAATCCCATCCAGTGCCACCCCTGCCATGGGCAGGGACACCTTCCACTGTCCCAGGCTGCTCCAAGCCCCAAAGTCCAGCCTGGCCTTGGGCACTGCCAGGGATCCAGGGGCAGCCACAGCTGCTCTGGGCACCCTGTGCCAGGGCCTGCCCACCCTGCCAGGGAACGATTCCTCATTCCCAATATCCCAATCTAACCCTCCTCTCTCTGGGTTTGAAGCCATTCCTTGTGTCCTTGTGTCACTGCAGAAAGCAGGCAGAAAAGCCTGTGTGTTTTAAGCACCCAAGGCTGAAAGGATTGACTGCTTCCCTGCAATGTCATGTCCATTGGTGTCCATGGATGACTTCTTCCCCAGTGCTGGAGACAAGTCAGATGAGGGTGTGGAAGTCTGACAAGTGGGCCTGAATTATCAAGTCAACTTCTCAGCAGATGGACACAAAATATTCCTAAATCATATAAATTATATGGCGATAATTAGAGCTGCAGTGTTTACGTTGCTATTTCTCAGTCCATGTTTCCTAACCTTAGCATGTCCTAGAAATAAGATCAGACAAAATGCACGGGGTCCCCAGCCCAACCACAAATTTAACTGCCAAAGTTCTGTTTTTCCAGGGAATACTGTATTTGTAGCCTTCAAATCCTTGGCTGTTTTACTGTCTTGCCTGTAGGTTTTGGGTGGGTTTTGTTTACTTTCTTTGTTCCTATTATTTACTATTATTATTTACTATTATTATTACCTAATTGGTTTTTTTAGAAAGTTTCAAAGCAAAAGCAAACAAGGTGATTTTTCTCCTTTCCATTTAGCAAATGGTGCCTGTAAGGCTGCAGTGCTCTCCTGGCTGGGAATAGCCCAAGTTTTCAAATTTGAAATTTATATCCAGGCATTTCTGAGGAGGGATGCCTGGGTATTTGTGCTTAGATAATGAGTTTACAGAAACAGGTAAAGCTGCTTTTCTGAGCTGTTTTGGGGATTGCTGCTGCAGTGTTTACGCTGGAATTGTTGCTTTGCTGTGATATCTGTGTAAGGTTTAAATTGTAAAGCCAGGAAAATTTAGGCTAAGAAGGAACTTTCCTATACAATATTTGCATTATAGCTGAGAGCTCAAAGAGATTTTGCAGAAATTTACTGTCTCTGTTTCTCTGTTTTTCCTTCTGTCTGGAACCTGTGGCCAAGGAGAGGTACAGGGGCTGTCCCAAATACACAAACCTTTGGGGACAGAGCTCCTGCCATGGCAATCTCCAGTGCTTTGCTCTCCCAGGCTCTGCTCCGTGAGCAAACAGGCCCAGAGTTTGCATTTTACTGAAATAAGTGACCTTTTCTGTCTACAATCAATTCATCTTACAACCAGGAACTTGAAGAATTACATTGATTTTTACAGGAAGGTGTTGTAGTAAGAATAGTGAAAATAAGGGCAGGGAAAAAAATATTGTAAAAATGCCACTTATTTTTGCTGTGGAGACAGATCAGTCACTGCTGTGGATCCTGCATTTAATGTGGTTTGTGTTTTTAGAGGCAGAAATGTTGGATTTTCGTTTTGACATGAGGACGAGAACCAAACCAAGATAATTTTCCATGGAAAAGAACCAAACCAAGATAATTTTCCATGGAAAAGAACCAAACCAAGATAATTTTCCATGGAAAAGAACCAAACCAAGATAATTTTCCATGGAAAAGAGCAACAGCCAGGGTCAGAAAGGAGAGGAAGGTGTGCCCAGGCCATGCCCTGTGGCACTGGGGCTTTGCAGCAGCCTTGGAACACCCCGAACAGCCTCCCAAAACAAATGTGTCACCA
Organism: Melospiza georgiana; assembly: GCF_028018845.1. Taxonomy (NCBI): domain Eukaryota; kingdom Metazoa; phylum Chordata; class Aves; order Passeriformes; family Passerellidae; genus Melospiza; species Melospiza georgiana. The sequence continues at coordinate 6,767,378 of NC_080437.1, read as the reverse complement.
GCAGAACCCCAAATGTGAGCTGGACCCTGGAAATCTCATTTAAATCTCATTTTTAGCAGGCCCAGGCCAAGCCACGCTACTGCCATGGGGTTAATATGTGAGTGAAATCCAATTTCCTTGATGGATTCTTGTTGACTTGATGCTTTCTTGTTGACTTTAGAGTTGATTTCCTTTTACCAGTGGCCCTGCTTAATCCTCCCCTCAAAGTGCTGGTTGCCAGGGTCGTGATTTTTATCAGGAGTCCAGCAGTAATGGGAATTTCATAGCAATTTTAATCACTTTTTTTTTTTTTTGCCGTGGAATGATTTTTTTTTTTCCCTTTGATTTCTTTATTGCTGTCATCGAGACAGGGTATATTCTGACATCCACTTCAGACCAAGTAAATGCCATCGTTATAATCATCAAAGGGAGTAATGGGCACATAAATTTTTTCAGTGAGCAGGCAGTGGAGATGAAATGACATCCTGCAAGTGTGCCAGATCTCTCCTGGTACCCAAGGGTTTGGAATGGTATTTACAATCCAGACTTGGGATAAGTGGCATTCCCAAACATTCCGAAATAATGGAAATTATTGTGTTGCACTGAGAATTGGTTTTGCCCTTTCTCCCAGGAGAAACTTACTGCCAAAACTCAATTTTTCTAGGGAATGATGTATTTGTAGCCTTCAAATCCTTGGCTGTTTCCATGTCTTGCCTTTAGATTTTGAAGGGAATTTTTGTTTTCTATTACTACTACTATTATTATTATTATTATTATTATTATTATTATTATTATTGGTTTCTTTAGAAAGTTTCAATGCAAAAGCAAACGAGGCAATTTTTTCTTTCCATCTAACCAATATGACCTGCAGGAGCAAGGTTGGGATAGCCTAAATTTTCAAATTTGAAGTTTATTTCCAAGCGTTTCTGAGGATGGATGTGCTTAGATAATTAGTTTGGGTTGAGCTAAATTATAATTAATGTAAACAAAACCACAAACTTCACAGTCCAGCAAAAACATCACCTTTTTTAAACAAAAAAAGGGAAAGTATTTTGTATTTGAGGTCCTTTAGTTGGGGGTGTTGTTCTGGGGAGTAAGCTGGTATGGCTAAGGAAAAGTAAGGAGCAGACTGGGATTTCCAAGGGGGGAAAGCAACCATGGATTCTTTAAACAAGAGATGTAGGAGCACCAGGGCATTATAAGATACTGTAAATCTGTCATTGTCCTTAAGGGCTGAATTGCCTTGTAATGTGCATGGTAACATCATACATGTGTTTTTTACAAAAAAAAAACCTATTCAAAATATTCAGTTCACTTCTTGACAGGCCATTTTTCAAGGGATGTTCCTGTTATTGTTTACTCCTAGCAGCTTGTCCACTGTGACGTGGTTATTATTTTAATGACAAGGCATTAATTGGGCAGCTCTCTAATAGCTGTGCCTGGCTGGGTTTTGGCTTTCTCCAGACTGTGAGTTCCCCCAGAGCAGATGGACCCGTGTACCTGAGATGTGTCCTTGGTGGCTCTGCTGGGAGTAATTCCCAGTTTTCCCACTGAGATTCCTGGAATCACAATATCCCAGGTTGAATGGGAATCATCAGGTTCAGTTCCTTTCTGCTCACAGGATGACCTAAACTTCAGTATTCTGTCTGAGAGTGTCACCCTGGAGCCCTTAGGGCTGTCCCCATTCCCTGGGGACATTCCATGGGGTTCACTGCCCCATGACCTATGGAGGAAGAGCCTTTCCCTAAAATCCAGCCTAAATCCTCCCAGGAAGGGAAGGGGAGCTGCTGTTTTGTAAATTCCTCAGCAGAACAGAGTGGGAGAAGCCTTCTCTCTTATGTGGTCTTTCAGTAACTCTGCAACACACATTAAAATATTTTGGGGTACAATGTAGGATTCTGTTGAAATTCTGGTCACTGAGAATTTTAGACTTTTTGTGCTGGTAGGTACTGACTCCTAAGAGAACACTGCATTTGACCTAAGGTCATGGAAAAGGTTTGTAAAATTGAATGATAGAACTGGGATTGTGGGTGTGGAGTTTAAATAGAATTGTGTAATATCACAGGGTGGAAAATTTGGAGTTTAAAGTTTTAGAATATAGTAATATATACAAAGCAAAATGGAGGGTTTAGGGTGGAGACTGGTCCTTCTTCACCATCTTCTCCATGGGTTTGGGTGGTTTTGTGTAACTGGATAAAAAAGTCCCCATTGCAGGCCCTGGGTTGCTGGTTATTGGGTTTAAAGTAAAAATAATTTAGGCGTCATTTCTTAATTAGACAGTTTATCCTTAAAAGGCCTTGTAGAGAGGGATCCATTTTTAGTTTGTTAGAGTGAAGTGCTGTAGAACTCGGAGTTTGTGAGGCTATAATATAGATAACAACTAATAAACATCTGAGTCCCAACAAGAAATACCAACTCACACATTTAATCCCAACCCTGACAAAAAATAGTTAACTCTCTGCAGAATTCACATTGACATTCCCAAGTTGTCCTTTGGGGGGTGAAAGCTGCAGCTCCACACCTCAGAACACAGAGCTCCTGCTCATCCCATCCCCTATTCTATGGCATCCAGATGTGTTCAATGCTGCCAGGGTGCCTTCAGAGCAAAACTGCAGCTGGAAACTGTTTTGGATGTTTCACCTCTTTTTAATTGAGGCATTCCAATAATAAACACCCCCATGAACAACAGTCCTGGGATTCTGTTGGGCAGAAGGTAAAGGGAGCAGACTTCTAGCCCATTGAAAATCGCATTTCCTGATGGTGCAAATGAGATAGAACAATATTGCAAAGATGCACTGGGCAGGCCAGAAATGCATGTTGATAGTCAGGCTTATTTTTCAATTATGAAGAACTAAATATAATAGAATTATAATTTGAGGGAAATAATAGAAGGAGTGTGTTCCCAGAAAGAGTTCTTTGGTAACCAGAGAAGCTGGAAGTCTCCTTGTCTTCCATGAGTAATGACCTGGAATGGACAGCTCTAATTCCCTCTTTAAAAAATGCATTGGGAACTTCACCAGTCTTCCTTGTGTGCCTGGTGGAGCATCTGCAATTCCATGAAATGCCTGTCAAGAGCTCTGCTCTGTAATCCTGCCAGTTGCTGTTGCTTATGCAGCTTCAATTATTGAATGCCCAAAGTTTTAGTCCTTCCCTCAAGACCTGAGCTGCAAAATTGCTTTTACAGGGTTTAAATTTTGATTTTTTTTTTCCAGTTTTGCAGAGCTTTTAGCGCTTGAATCAAAGCAGCCATGAAATAAATGGGGTAATGTGTCAGGGAGGATTCTTGTTAGTCAGTGGAACATTGGCACCACACATTTTTTTTGTCTGAGTACCCTCCAGAGACTCAAAACCATTCCATTTCCCCTCCTTTCCGAGCATGAATCCTTTGTGAAGCACTGAAGAAGTGGCAAACCTCAGGGTTGGATGTGGAAGCATGTCTGGGAAGAAGCCAGGATCATTTTTCCTCTCAAATTCCCATTTCTGGTCCCCTGTTCTGTAACCTGCTGTCCAACCCCCTCCTTCCCACAGGAAGGGATTCCCAAATCCCAAAGCCAGTGACCCTGGGCTATGGAGATGCCACTGTGTGTCCCCAAGGCCACAATCAGGATGGGTGAACCAATTATGTGATTATTAAAAATCCAGTAGGACTTTGCTGCCTTTCCCCTAAATAGGACAGGTTGTACACCTCAGGGATTGTTTTAATTAATATTAATTGGTGGTTCTAATTTAACATTCAAACTGAGCACTTCTGACCAGGTAACTGCTGAGTGCTGCAAATTTGAGCCTCCCCAGTGCCATTTTTTATTACTAAGTTTTAAATAAATAAGTGGAGTATAGAAAGCAAATTGGACATGAACTACTGTTGGAAGCAGATGCATTTCAGAACCTTTTCCAGCTTTCCCAGAGATCTTTGTGCCGAACATAGTGGGGAAAGAATTCTTTTGTTTCCCATAGCATGAAAAGATTTCTGCAGCATTTTAAATTTTTATTTTAAATCCTTTAATTTGGTTTTATTTTAAAATATCTGACAGGTTTTCAAAGAATCTCAGAATGGTTTGGATTGGAAGGACTTTAAAGATGATCCAATACAATCCCTGCCATGGGCAGGGACACCTTCAACTGTCCCAGGCTGCTCCAAGCTAAAGGTTAAATTCATTATTTTTGGGCTTTTTCTTATTGATTATCTCTGTATTAGTTTATGTTTCTGAGAGACTGGCAGATTTTAAGGTTTTTTTGTTTGTTACTATCCTTATAAATACACATTCTCACTTTACAGCTATATCTGAGCCTCTCAGGCATTGATAATTGTGAGCAATCTGTGCCCTCTCCCTTCTCAGGCCCTTTGTCCCCTCCTTCTGTCACCCTGTCCCTCTCCTGCCACCTGTATCATCATTCCAGAATCCATCATTCCATCATTCCGGAACGGTCCTAATACCTGGAGATTTCAGCTGAGCTTTGTGCTGACTTTCCTGAGCACTTCTGGGATGCTGGGTTGGTGTTTTGGGGTTTGGGGCTTTTTTAGATGTGAGGCATGTCAGATTTTTATGAGTTTGGGAAACTTATCTCCCAGATTTCCATTTTTCTTCAGGGTCTGTGCTTTGAGAGTGGGGGTAGAAGAACCTCTCAATGAAGCAATGTCTCTTGCAATTCTGATTGTGAAAATATGGGCCCTCACATCTGCTGGGCAGTTGAAACAACACCAGGCAAGGAATTTGCTCTGTTTGAAGTTTTATTAACCTACTTTTAGTGCCCAAGGACCACGAATGCAGGTGCATCATCATCATTCCGGAATGGTCCTAATATCTGGAGATTTCAGCTGAGCTTTGTGCTGGCTTTCCTGAGCACTTCTGGGGTGCTGAGTTGGTGTTTTGGGTTTGGGGCTTTTTCAGATCTGACAGCTTGTCGCAGTCAGATTTTCATGAGGTTGGGAAACTTATCTCCCAGATTTCCATTTTTCTTCAAGGTGATTGAACAGTGAGGGTAGAAGAACCTCTCAATGAAACAATGTCCTGCAATTCTGATTGTAAAATATGGGCCCTCACATCTGCTGGGCATTTGGAACAACACCAGGCAAGGAATTTGATCTGTTTGAAGTTTTATTAACCTATTTTCAGTGCCCAGGAACCCATGAATGCTCCTTCTCCAGAGTATAATGGCAGGGCGAGAACAAAAATTATGCTTATACAAATCATTTTGCCTTTTGTCTGCAAAAGGGGTCAACCTCCATTCCCAGAATTGTTCCAGCTGCTTGAACCTCTGCTGAAGTGGACGTTCAGCCGTGGTGAGAGCTGCTGGGTGCTGCCTGGTTTTGAAGGTTTGATCCCCAGCTGCCTATTGATTAAATTCTAATAAATTCTCTTTGGGAAAAGAGGCCATTTCAGCTTAAATGCCCAGCAGGAGCCTGGAGGTGATGGCAGGAGCTTTCCTCTTCCTGCCTGTGGCTTTCTGTTGTCCCCTGTGTTTCACGGCAGCAAAGACACATTGTTCTGTAGAAAACATAAAAATCAGCTCCGCAAATTGCTGAAAGCTTTTCATTTAAACAATTAAGGCACGCAGAGCATTATCTCCAATGCCTCTCTGAATAGTGATGACCCCCATTAAAATGGTTATGGAGTTCTTCTGAGTTGCATAACCTACATATCCGTGGTGAAACCGCTAAAATTAACTCCATTTTTATTGGCTTTTGAGGGATTTGTGCTGAATGTGGGGACACGCAGCTCCAGGTTGGGGGTGCCTTCCATTCAACTCCTGCAAATCTCAGTGTGGCTCAGAATTGGCCTCTCAGAGCCAAACTTTAAAGGCCATTGTGGAGCTGGGCTGAGAGATTAAATAAAGAGCAGCACAGAGCAGCACTGCCTTGGGTTTGGAGTGGGTTTTACAAAGCAACAGGAGATTTCGGGGCTGGCAGAAATATGGAGTTTTGCTCATTTGAATTTCTCTTCAGATCAGGAGGATTTCCATAATTTGCTCGGGAAAATATCTTTCAAAGTCATCCTTAGGGCTTTTTTATCACTGTTTTACCTCCTAACCTAACAGATGTTTTCTAGCAGTTAACTTATGATGAGCATATGACAAGTTTTGTTAAGGTCTAGAGGGTGGAAAAAAAATAATCCGTGCTTCAGTCTTGTGGTAAAATTTTTATGGTAATTGGGTGAGAAGAGAGGAAACCTTTCTGATAAATGGAGAGTGTTTCCCTGATGGACATTGCACAAAGGGGCTGTCTCAGTGAGCTGTGGAAGGAACTGGATTCCACAGTGGCCATCCCTCCACAATATTTTCCAAAATCTCCCAAAAGAGAGAGATGGTCGCCAAAAGTAGTTTGGCCAAACAGTTGATAATATATAATTATTTTATTCCTGTTGTTATTTTTGATGGCGAGATACAAAATTCTGTGATGCAAATTTTGTGTAACCAGAGCTCTTTATGCACTCTTACCTCTGAATTTGTCCTCCTCAGGTCAGGCCATTCCTAGGGTGCTGTTCAGTGTAAAAATTGAAACAAACTCTACAAAACAAAACGCTGACCTGAGACCACAAAAAGTGTTTTTCATTCCTCTCAGTACAAGATTAGATTGAAAAGAAAACACCCTTATCTTTATTTTCGTTGTCATCATGAAGCTGTAATTTCCATTTTCATGAAAGAGGCTCATTTCTATTACAATGAAGATGTCATTAAGTAGGAGCTGCTCTCCTGAGAGCTTTTCCTGTTGGTGTGGGCAAATTCTAATCCCTGAGGACATTCCTGGGAGTGATTTTTGATTGCACAGATTTCTCCATGGAAGGGAATTGTGCACATGAAAGAAGCAGGAGACTGCAGGAATCCTTCAGACATTCCTGAATGTTCTTCTCTGCATGAACAGGACAAGCCTGGTTTAAAGAAGGCAGCTCTGGAAATGTGGGCTCAGCTCTAGAAAAGAGTTTGTTCATCCTCTATCCAAAACATGCTCACATAGTAGGAGTAATAGGAGAGGCTGGAAGGTGCTCAAGGCAAATGAAAAAAAAAATGTAAAAAAGGAGAAAACAATTTTTTTAAATGTCTCCCACCCCTTGTTGGGAGTAGTCCCACTTACTGAAGTCAGATACGAAAATTATGAGGGTTTTTGGTTTGAATTTCTTCTGTTCTGAGTCAGTAATAGGTTGGTGTAAAGTAAAAATGCCTGTCAGCTTTTCTCTGGGTCACTAAAATACATAATTCTGTAGTTTTCCATGCAGTCCAACAGAGATGAGGCTGGAGAAAGTCAGTTCTGATCTCCTGTTTCCCCTCTTGAGGTGAGGAAGGTGCACAGAGATGTGCATTTGCTTTGGTCAATTCAGCATACCCACCCCTCTTTTTATCTGCATTCCTGACTTGCTTGCATGCCTGGTGAAGCATATTCTCAGCTACCACCATTTTTTGGATGAAAAGGTCAGCTGTAAGATGTTGGCAAGCTTGGTATTACCAAAACTGGCGCTTGACAGAACAGCTGGGGGACATTTGCAGATGGCCATGGGCATTGATCCTCTAGCCAGTGCTAGGGGTAATTCCTATGGGTAATTCTGGATTTCTCCACTTGTGAAAAATTTCTTCACTTGTTCCTGCCTGTTGGCATTCCAAGGTGAAGCTGCTGGAGCAGCAGCTGCTTGTGCTGCTCCCTTGTTGGACAAACACCCTTTTCTGACCTAGAGATGGGGCAACTGAGAGGTGTTTTAAAAGCTTTTACTCCATTTTCAGTCTCATGAGAAGGGTGAGACAATACAGATGTTATAATTCACACCATCACAATCAGAAGCCAATTATTTCTTAATTACAATACATTATAAGTGTTTCTTGGCCTATCAGCTTTTTGCCACACCATGCTGTAGATGCCTTAAAGCCAATCATCTAAAACTACCCTTCATGCATCTTTCATAGTTCTATTTCTCCAAAGTACATAGTCTTATTTGCAAGGCCATCTTTTGAAAGTTTTTTCTAGCTCCATTTCTCTCTCAATGGCATTTCTAAGTCAGCATTTCTTATCTCAAAGCCTGCATACAGATGCACACTGTGTGGGCTTTCTGTCAGGCTCTGAGAACTCTCTACAAATCCATTTCCCACATTTCCCCCTCTCTCTTGAACTGAAAAAAACTCTGAGACTCTCTTGAACTCCCACACACTCTGACACTGCTGTCCTGTCTAATGGAGTCTGAGTCCTCAGCCACCTGGGGACAGTGCCACAGGTGACATCTCTCAGGCATTCCTGTGCCCATGGAGAAAACAGCAGATAATAATCAATTTCTTGGTTGATTCCATAAAACTTTCCATAAGAGGACTTTCATGGCTTTGACCTTCAGTTTTGTTTGTCTGTGAAGCACCTTTATCCTCCCACATCATTCACACAGAACTATTAAGAAGTGCTTTCAATATCACAAAGTGCTCAGAGCAGCTGTGGCTGCCCCTGGATCCCTGGAAGTGGCCAAATCCAGGCTGGATGGGATTTGGAGCAACTTGGGGTAGTGGGAGGTGTCCCTGCCCATGGAACTGAATGGATTTTAAGGTCCCTTCCCACCCAGACCATTCTGGAATCCTGGAATTCCTAATGAGATGGGACTTCTTGAACCACTACAAGTAAGGAAGGGGATGAGGAGAAAAAAAATCCAAGTGGTTTCAGAGAATTTTGGATCTCTAGAGTAAGTTTTGGTTAATGAACAACAAGCAAAGCTCTTCTGCTTATGTTGTGTGTATCAACATCCTCTCTTCAGACCCTCCCCAAATCCCACCTTGTTTGGATGATTCTCTGAAATATTGAAGCATAAAGGAAGTTTTACCCTTTTTTTTTATGGTAGAGATCAGAACCAGGGTAAAAACCTGCCAGGATAAATAACACAAGTATTGTTCTATTGATTGTGAGTGCCTTTGCTCCAGTCTGCTTTCCACTGTCCTTTAGCAATTTTCCAGGGCAGAGAACTAATTCTGCTGAGATTCCCTCACTGAAATGACAATTCCACAGCTTCCTCTGGGGACAGCCAGGAGTGTGATCAGATTTGCAATCTGTAAACTCCTATTGATTTGCTTTCTAAAAACTTCCTAAGAAATCCCACCTGGGTGTAGAATTCCTCTGAACTCCATCAGCCTCTCTAACAAGTTCTTCAAAAGAATTATTATCTTTTGAATAGGACTGCAGTAGTGTGTTCTTGAAAGAATATGAAATTAAATTACCTGAGCTGGAATGCAGTTATTAGAGGAGGTTTAGGATGAGGCATAAAAATAGATTATCTGTCTATATTTAGGATATATACATGCATTAGATAATTAAAAATCACGTACATCTTCCTGGGTTGTTTGGGGGGCTTTGTTTAATGATTGGAAAGTCAATGGGATTTTTAGGGCTTTTATTCCCATCTCAGTTCATACAGATACAGGTTGTATTGGAAAGCCATTTAACAACAAAGGAATGGGTATTGCTCCAAAAGTGCCATCATTTTTTTAGGTATTGAGTTCATATATACAAAATTTTATCTACTCCTGTGCCTTAATTCTGGCTGCAAGAGTTGGGTGTTGCACTCCACAAGCCAAGAGGGGGCTGGCTTTTCTGCAGAGAACAGCAAAGGTGGTTTTTTACTCATTCTTTTTGTACACCAGAACAGCTCACCATTAAACCCTGCAGACGTGATTACGTTATTGCTGATTCCATTCAGTAGGGATAGGGGTGAAAATGGGATTTAGGGCTAGAATTGGGCTTTGCTCCTTCTCACTGAGTGCATGAAATACAGATTTTCTAAGCCGTGAGCACCATCTCTGCCCAACCCAGAGCAGAGAGACTCAAAGGTTGCACTGGATCATCTTGGAGGTCTTTCCAAACTTATTGATTCTGGGGAGTGAAACAACAGCTGTTTTTAGGGACGTTTGGGTCTGTGGAGGTGGATTTAGTATTTTGATGTCAGAATTCAAGGGGAGGGCAGTCCTGGAGCTGTGTCCTTGTGCAGGGATTGCCTGCAGTGCCCAGGGGATAAACCCAGCCCCAAAAATGCCCCGGGGTTCCCAAAAATGCCCCGGGGTTCCCAAAAGTGCACTGGGGTTCCACTAAAACCCTGCAAGAAGGCTTTGGGAGTTGCAAGAGAGTGTGAAGATGAGCCAGGCTTGGAATATTTTGCCCTGACTTTTTTTTTGTTTAACTTAGAGGAAGAAGGATAAATTTGTATGCAAGCCTAAGTGGGAGGGACCTGGCAGCAAAGCTGAGCACATCAAATGTAAAGTTCTCAGCTCACTGAGAGATGAGGCTCAAGAACTTTGATCAGGATGTGTCAGTGGGGGCAATTTGTGACTGTGGGAGGGTGGTGGAGTCACAAGTTTGTTTCAGTGTCAGCCCTGTCCACCTGCACATGTCAAATAAGTCTGGTTTGAAACAGAAAGGGGAAGCAAAATGCTCTCATAATTCAAGTTTTCTTGAATTCTTATTATTTCTGGCTGATTCCATGGATATCCTCTGTGTCCTGGGGGATACCAAAAGGTGAGGCAGAAGAGCTCTTAAAAACTGAGGGGAAACAAATGTAGAGTTTGAAAAACTCTCAGCTTTGAGTGCTGTAGGACGTGAAGTTTTGTAGGACTCTTTGCAGCATTAAAGAATTTGGTAATTAAAGAAAAATGCCTTTGTGTCAAAAAACCCTTTTGTGCTTTTGAAGTGATGGGAAGATGCAATTCCAGAAATGCTGTGAGGAAAGCACATTTTCCTGCTTTGCTGAGAGGCCACAGGTGACTGAAATAAATATTGTGTTTCAGAGTAGAGGAGTCCTTTGCAGGAGAAATGAGTATCAGGCAGAGGGCAGAGAGCAGGGGTTATTTATTCTGCACTGAAGAGTGTGTGACACTCAGAAACGGAACAAACTCTGAACTGATGCGAGGAAGAAGCTCACGGGTGGAAATGACACAAATGGAAGAGTTTTTGATCATTGCAGCTGGGGTTGAGTGTTAGACAATACCACTGTTGGAGTTAAAAGCTGAAATTCCTGCCTGCTTACCAGCACAAGGGTAGGGAGTGTGGGAAAGCAGCAGATCCCCAAAGTGAGCAGGAATGGGGAAATTGGAGACCTGTCAGAAATGTGCTTTATTCTGATGTCAAGCAGCAGTCACAGGTGGTGCCTTATCACCATCATATTTTCTGAAAAATCCCTTCTCCAGGATTTCTCTTCCTGGGAAGCTGAGAAGCCTCAGAGAAAAATGAAAACAATAATTATCTGATTGCTTCTCCTGTGTTTTGCTGCTTTGGAATGTGGTTTGGACATTGTTTAGCAACTGGTCATTGGTTCATGGGTTTCATGTGAATTATTTTGACTTAATGACCAATCACAGTCAGGCTGTGTCAGGACTCTGGAAGGAGCAATGAGTTTTTCATTATTATCTTTTAGCCTTCTGTAAGTATCCTTTCTGTATTTTTTAGTATAGTTAGTATAGCATTCTTTAATATAATATCGATCATAAAATAATAAATTAGCCTTCTAAGAACATGGAAGCAGATTCATAATTTCCTCCCCACAGCAGGGGACCCCAAAAACACCACAGAACCTCCCGTGGAAATGTGTGTGACATTCATGGCCTTGGAGAGCTGTGGCACAATGGACCTTTTTGGGATCTGTTCACCTTGATTATCTGCGTCAAGTTATCTTTCCTTGTCCTTTTTTGTTTGGGCTTAGATGTTTATTAGTTTTTATTTATATTACAATTTTATTAACTGTGAGCTTTATAGTATGTTTTTTAGTTGACTTAAAACTGGAGTTTTCTCTTTTTTTATATAAGGTTTTTTAAGGATAAACTGACTAATTAAGAAATGACACTTTAACTACTTTTATTTTTAACTTAATAACTACTTGTGTTTTGCAATGTGGACTTTTTTATTTAATTACATAATATTACTTAAAAATATGAAGAAGAATGTGAAGAAGGATTAGTTTCTATTTTAAAACTTTTGTTATATATATTATTATATTTTAAAACTTAAAAGTAGGTAGTATCACGTAGTAAAAAACTTAATTTAAACTACATACTTATAATTTTAGTTCTATTATTTAATTACCTAATATTACTTGAGGTTATGAAGAAGAAGGTGAAGAAAAACGATTAGTTTCTGTTTTAAAACTTTCATTTTTTCATATATATTATTCTATTTTAAAACTTTGTTTTTTACTCTGTGATATTATATATTTTTATTTAAACGACAGTTATTATTTTAATTCTGTTATTTAATTACATAATATTACTTAAATTTATGAAGAAAGTTAAGAAGAAGGATTAGTTTCTATTCTAAAACTTTTGTTATATATGTTATTATATTTTAAAACCTTCAACGTTAAGTTTTTTACTATGTGATACATATTTTTATTTAAACAACATACTTATAATTTTAGTGCTATTATTTTTTTACATAGTATTACTTAAGCATATGAAGGTGAAGAAAAAGGATTAGTTTCTATTTTACAACTTTTGTTATCTATGTTATTATATTTTAAAACTTTAAACTTTGAGTTTACTATGTCATACTACATAGTTTTGTTTAAACTACATGTTTATTATTTTAGTTCTATTTTTAATTACATAATAGTACTTAAACTTGTGAAGAAGGTGAAGAAGAAGGGTTAGTTTGTGTTTTAAAACTTTTATTTTGTTCTATATATATTATTATATTTTAAAACTAAGCTTTTTACCGTGTGATATTATACACTTTTATTTAAACTACATAATTATAATTTTAGTTCTATTATTTCATTACATAATATTACTTGAACTTATGAAGAAGGCTTTGAAGAAGGATTAGTTTCTATTTTACAACTTTCGTTATGTATATTATTATATTTTAAAGCTTTAAACTTTGAGTTTATGTGATACTACATACTTTTATTTAAACTACATATTTATTATTTTAGTTCTAATATTTAATTACATAATATTACTTAGAAAGAAGGTGAAAAAAAAGGATGAGTTTCTGTTTTAAAATTTTTATTTTGTTATATCATTATATTTTAAAACTTAAGGGTTTTTTACTATGTTATGGATATTATATACTTTTACTTAAACTACCTACTTATAATTTTAGTTCTATTACTTAATTTTGGATATTTTCTCTATGCTCTTAGGTTAAATGTAGTGGTTTTTTGGGGGGGTAGTGTCTGATAGTACAGAAAGTTGAAAGTTTTCAGTAAGCAGGGTTCTAACAGGAAATGTTCTTGAATTCTTGGCTGAGGAAGAAAAGGGAAAATCCCCAGATTTGGGGCTTTATGGCTTTCCAGTGGCTGCTCTGAGGGATGCACTGATGCAATATTCCTTCAGAGGAATAATTCTGTGCCTCCTTTCCCTGGGATGGATCAGCCAAATGTATTTCCAACCTTAAGATGGAATTTGAGTGCCAAGGTGAAGGTGTTGCTTTAGTAGCAAGTACAGAGTAGTTGAAAGAGGATGAAAAGGATGAAGTTAAAAGGCATAAAAAAAAAAGAGAGAGGGATTCTGATATTATCAGTGGTGTTGCTCATTATTTGTTTGAGGTAATGTTGCATTTTTCACCCCTTTTGCTCCTTTCTGCCCTACCTTAGAGCTTCTTTCCTTCCAGGGCACTGTGCAGGTGCTGGATGCCCACAATAAAGGAGATTGTGGCTTTCAGTTCTCCCCTTTTCCCTTTTCTGCTTAAATACTTTTTGGATTTAATCTAGATTTTTATGGGAGCTGTAAACTCAGTGCTGTTTAACAAAGGTTAAATGGATAAACCAGAGATTCCGATGGAGCCACAGCTGAAGGAACATTTGAGCAGTTTGAGCATTACTTGTACCCACTATTAAATTCAGGACTCTTCAGAACCGAGCAAGGTTTTTTCATTCATCTTGTCCTGTGCTTGAAAGCTTGTGCTGAACAGCAGCCCCCAGCTATGTTATTTCATTTAAAGCTGCTCACAAATAGCCAGGTCCTGTTAGACTTTTGTACTTCTTGACTATTGAACCACACCTGGTCCTCTCTGCACGACCAGAGGTGGCAAGAAAACCTGTGTGGAAAGCATTAAAATCCCCTTTTAACACTTTAACAAATTCCTGATGCTGTCACTGTGTTTAATCAGTGACTGCATATTCTCTTGCCTCTTTGAGCCTTGGACTCTGCTCTGGGTGTTTCACACACTGAAATCCCTGCTCTGCATCCTGTATTCCACCTCTGAATTTCCCCCTGGCTTTACAGGGGTAAGAACAGACTTTATTGATCAGCCCTTGCACTTGAGGAGTTCTATTTAATGTTTTATTTAATTTTTCTAAGCTACACCTGGGGAGACTCAGTGGGTGTGTCTGGGTTTCACCACAGTCGGTCCTGCTTCAAGGGTTTGTTTACCAATAAATACATAATTCAGTATTGCTTTAATATTTTATGAAATTAGCTCAGATTCAAATGAAAAGGAACACGTAAGTTTGATTAAAACACAGTTTAGCTCACACCATGGCATGGGATGGGCATTTTTGAAAGAAGCAAATGAAATTTGGACGCAATAAATAGGAGTAAATTCCTATTTTCTAACATAACTGTTTCACTGTTTCAAATAAAATGAAATTATACACAGGATATAAAAAAACTCCTAAAGATTCTCTAAAGCCAAAAATGTTGGTATGTAAATAGAAGTTTGATAGCTAATGCCCAGGTGTTCTCATCTGTGTCACTTATCTCTTGCTGCAGAAAAACATGGCCAAAAAATTCACTTATGAACTTTCTTTGCATGTTTTTTACCAAGAAGACCTACAAATAATGGTGTCCGTGGCCATGTAGATCTGTTGTGTGTTTAATATATTAATTTTTACAGTTGAAGATGGCTTTTAAAAATGCTGATCTCAGTTCTTCCAAATGCAATAGGCAAGCCTGGTAGCTCTGTGCTAGCTTTGTTGTTCCTAAATCTAAAAGCAGCAAACATGATATGAAAAAGGATTTCAAATCTTAAATACCAGCTCTGCCAAACTCCCAAGGATTTTTGCCAACGGCTGGAAATCAGAGAATTAAAAATAGAATTGTTCATTAGGGATGAGGTGCTGTGATAAAACGTGTGGTTTGGGCTTGTTGCAAGTGTTGGAGGATGTTATTTTCCAAAGAGATTTATCATATGGAAGTTCTTAATTATGAGATCTGTGCTTTTAATTGTGCTGTAATGTTGTAACCATAAGGAGGTGGTTGTCACTTTGCCTCAAAGGCCCGGCTCCACTCGGTGACGTGGGGATTTATCTTGGTTTGCTAGGATAATAAAGTGCTATGATCTGCTCACACTGGTAAACAAGATCCAATTTCATTGCTGCTGACAAAGCCATGTGTCTTCAGAGCAAAGGAAAATTGGCCACAGGCACTGCACAAGCCACTACTGCATATTCTCCTCTGCTGGTTTGTAAATATTGTCAGCGTTGCTTCAATCTTCATTTGGGGCTTTCATTTGCTCTTCCTGTACTACAAGCACTCCTCAGTTCCTTTTGTTAGGGCTGGATGTTGCAGGGACTCTGCAGAGAGCAGTTTTAAGGAAAACCTTCAGAGCACAGGATTTGGGATGTTTCCAGCTTGTAGGATGGGTGCTGGAGTGGGACAGACTGGGAGGGGACCTGGGGATGGCTCTGCTCCCCCTCCTGCCTGAGGTGATGCCTTGAGAAGGTTGATCTAAAACAGAGACTGTTGGAGAATTTTGCTCAGAAATGGCTTGTGGAGTTTTGTTCAGACATGCCATAATCATATACAGCTGATGGAAAAGTAAAAGGCAGCTGTTAGCAGCAGTTCCCAAGCCTGTTCCTGTAAACAACAAGGTTCTCAGGCACATTTATGTGAACAGCAGAAGTTCTCAGGCTGTTTTTTAATAACAAGTAAATATCTTGTCCTTGGATAAGTTTTGGGAAAGCAAAAGTGACAAACATGGGAGTTTTGAGAACCATTCATATCAGGGTGAGAACAAAAATCTTGGTTTCAATTACAAACCACAGGTATTGAAAACAAAAGGAGGGGTTAGTGTTTAATCTGTAACCAATGATGAGCTCGGGTTTTGCAATATGTATGAACTTAATTAACACCATTACAAAATGTGCATGGTTGATCAATAAATCGGAGTTCGATGCTGATCAAAGGATGGGTCGTCTCCCTTTGCTTTCTATAAGAGGCCAGACAGAGTTAAAGAATAAAGCAGGGATTTATTAAAAGGATCTCCTCCATGGACCCACCTTGGGCAGCACAAGAGCCCAGCCAGGGCTGCACCCAAGGTGAACCAAAATGGGCACAAAATGGACACCTGGTCACGGGGTCTGTCACTGTGATCAGTTCTGCTCCATTTGCATCTTGGAGTTAATTGTCCAATTACAGCTTTAGCCCATGCAGTCCCATCCTGCTTGTTTTTATCTCTCCAGCCCACATTGTTTGTGTTCTTGGGCCTGAGATTTGGATCATTTGTCCTTGGTCCCCAGCTGGAGCAGGAATTGTTTTGTCTCCCTGCTCTGTGCAGAGAGCTCACCATCCCTTAATGTGAAGCCCAGACCCACACACTAAAGCAGCACAGAATGTGAAAAATAGAAAACCTGAGGCATGAGGGGCAGACCAGGCTCGGCAGGGCTCTAACTGGAAAAAGCAGAGTGTGGAGACTGCAGGGCCTCCCCTCCAGGGCATCCTTCCCCAGCAATGCTGCTTGGGTTCCAGCCTGGAGGGAGCTCTCCCTTTCCAGTGACATTAAAAACAAACTCTGACTCCAGCCACAGATTATTCCTGAGGCTCACAGAGTGGAGAAGTGACATTCACTTGTTAAAAATACTCTTCAAAAGCCAGCACTGAATGTTTTGTTTCCCAGGATGTTTCAGATCAGGAAATAGTTATTTGCATTGAGGGTGTATAAATATTTCTTGATGTGTCACATTTATTTCAGTGCAAACCTTTGGAATTGTTCAGTGTCTGGAAGGCTGGGACAGTATTTCAAGGCAAGGGTTCCTCAGTGGGGAATAGGAAGGAGGTGAGAACCCTGGGCAAGTGTCTTTAATGACATGCACATCATCTCTGTGCTTGCTGCAGGAGGAATTTCTATATTAAGCCTTGAGTGCATGTGTGAGGTTGTTTTAATACTGCTTCTCTAGAAGACTTGTTTGCCATTTGAGCCGCACAACGATCTGGGCAACTTGGGAACATCTCAGAGCCGTAAAACATCCTTAGGAAAGTTGTGACATGAAAGAAACAGGAAAAGCTGCACCTCTTCTCTCCTTCAAACCCTCCAGCCCATTCTCAGTTTGATGGTGATTTCTGAGGGACTGAGAGCAGCACTTGAGCAGCTGAACTTCAGCTCAGCTCATTCCCTTCCCAAGGAACTGCAAGAAAAGAACTGGAAAGGAAAAGGTTTCAAACCAACAGAGCACCCAGCATTTCAGAGTAATCAATAAAAAGGTGTTGTTGTTAGCTATTTATTATTAACAGCTCTCAATGGGTGTTTAGAAAGATTTGGTTGATGGAAGAATCCTGCATGAGCTGCTTTTTGTGAATTATTTCAACTCAGTCTCTGTTCCAGCCCCCAAATCCGTTGTAGATTTTCTTTAAAAATTACTTGCAGTGAGGCAGGAAAAATCTAGGTGGTGGTGTAAATATTCCCTAAGAGTATGAGTAACCCTAGAGGGGTAGAAAAATGGGAAATGATGTGGCAAATTAAGCTTTTAGGTTTTTTTTAAACCAGCTTTTTGCTTGAGTTTGTGCTAGGTGAAGTTCAGGACTGTACCTACCTCCATCCTTAAGGATGGACAAAGCATAAAGCACCTTCTAATTATTCCCCTCAGAGCTGCTGTAGCAAGCAAGACAAAAATTGATAGTCTTTGAGAAATCTAAGGTATTGCCCCATTCTGGCAAAAGAGAATATGGGCTGCAGTGGGAGAAGGCAAGGTTTGGAGAAATTAATTTAAAATGAGAGTATTTAGCAGGCATCTAAGTGTCTATCCTAAAAATAGTAGTGATAAAACAGTAACTGCTGTGAGATGCATTGGAAATACAATTACTGGTATAAATATCCTGTCAAGGCTCGATGTTGGAGAAGGAGGAGTATTTTATCTGAGCAATTATAAATAACACATAAAGATCTTCTGCACACTGTGCACGATTATAAGTTTAATAGATCCAGTGGCAACACATCCCTGTGGAATCAGGAGCTGAGACAACAGAATCCAACATGAAATAACTGCAGAGTAGCCTGAAAAGAACTCTGCTTCTCTTTTTGTTTGCTAATTGCTTCACTTAAGGAATAAATACCATGATTCAGAGCAGGATTTATGGCATCCAGAACCTCCCAATGCTAACCTGTGTGTTTCATGTCCCAGTGGATTTCAGGGCAAATCTCTCTGGGTTTGTGCTGGGCGCAGAATTGAATCTGCCACAATTGATGTGTCAAATGAGATGAGTCTCTTTCAGTCCTGCATAATTTGGTTCTGCTCCATGTCATGCTCAGGAGCAGCCTGGCTTTGCTCCTTCACTCATTTCTGAGCAAGAACAGCAAAACCAAACTCATAGGAAATGTTTTAATGTCCGTTAAAATGCGCTGCTCTCAGGTCCAGATCCCTGTTTGTGCATTTTGGCAGAGGCTCAGTGGGCTGGCCACTGGGAGAACTGATTTTTGGGGACCTGAGGAAACTCAGCCACCCCTGGGTTATTTTTTAGGGCAGTTCTGTGTCAATTCTTTGTCTTCTTTTTTTTTGCCTTGGTCAGAATTGAAGCACTTGAGATGATATTTTGCATTCAGACTCAGATGTTTATTAGTTCTTATCTGTGTTACAATCTCACAAACTCTGAGTTCTACAGCATTTCACTAACAAGCTATAAAATGACTCTCTCTCTACAAGGTCCTTTAAGGAAAAAACATCCAATTAAGAAATGACACCTAAATTATTTTTATTTTTAAGCCAATAACTAATCATTCAAGGTCTGCAGTGTTGACTTTTCTGTCCAATTACAAAATACCACTCAAACCCATGGAGAAGAAAGTGAAGAAGAAGGATCAGCCACTGCCCTAAAACCTCCATCTTGCTATATATATATATATTAATATTACTATATTCTAAAACTTTAAACTCTAAGTTTCCCATCCTTGATATTACACACATCTAATCAAATTCTACACCCATAATTCCAGTTTTATCATTTCATTTTGGAAGCTTTTCCACAGCCTCAGGTTAAATGCAGTGTTCTCTTAGGGGTCAGTGTTTGTCTAAAACCTTAAACTCTGAGTTTCCCACCCTGTGATATTACACACTTCTATTCAAACTCCACACCCATAATCCCAGATTATGGCAAGAATCGAATTCTGCCATTCATTCAGACAGAATTGAATTCTATTATTCCATTTTGGAAGCTTTTCCATAACCTCAGGTCAAATGCAGCGCTCTCTTGGGGGTCAGTGCCTGTCAGCACAGAAAGTCTGAAATTCTCAATATTCAAGGTTCCAACAGTTTTGTAGTTGAGCTCTGTGGTTTGCAAAGGTGCACACAGGCAGCCCCGAGAACCACAGCACAAACAAGGACATAAGCGAAGGTTTCCCAAGTGAAACCTTGGGATGTGAGCAGGTGAACCAAAAGCATCTGTAATTCCTGATTTCTTGGTCAGAGCCAAGGAGGAGTTGACCACATTGCTAATCGTCAGCACAGCTCATGCTGAGCATGACATGGCAGCAGAAATACTTTATGGAGTGCCTGCAAATGACGGCCTTTAATTCCCTGTTTTTCAGGCGCTCTTCTGAGGTAGATAATTTCCTTATTTTTTGTGAGTCAGGAGCTCAAGTCATCAAATCAGAAAGGGTTTTGACTGGGCCATCTCTGAGGGAACTGATGCTGTTTCAGAGCAGTGCTGCTCTCTGGGTGTGTGCTTCTGGTTCATTCAGGTTATTGTGAATCAGAGAGCTTTGGCACAGCTGGAACGTTTAGGAATAGCTTTTATCATGTGATTTATCTCTAGGTGAAAGAGTTACTGACATCTGCCACACCTCTGGATGGTTCTTTCTTGTTGCTTTATAGAGTCGAGGAAAAAAAATGCCAATTTTTTTTTCCCCCTGATTTTACTTCTTTGTTTACAAAACATCCATAGTTTCATTTGCTGATAAGTTTCTTCCTTCTAAACTGATTTAAACAGAAGAGAGAAACACAGTTACATGAAGGAATTTCCTGTAGGTCTGGAATAAAGGAGGGGAAGAAATTTTCTCTCCAGCATGGTCTGGGAAAACACAGCTTAAACTCACTTCAAGAGGGACTGGGATGGCCCTAAGGGGAGGATAAAGGGGAGGTTGGAGAGGGTTCAGGAGAGAATTTGGGGAGCAGGAAAGGGGTCTGGGTGTTGGTTTGGGGTCAGCTGGGGGGCTTTGGGCCACTTTTTGTTCATTTATGGGTCATTTAGGGATTAATTGTGGAGCTGAGGGGTCATTTGGCTAATTACAACAATCAGACAACCCCCAAGTTGATGGCTGGAGTGATCTGCACTCAGAATATAATATAATTATAATATAATATAATATAATATAATATAATATAATATAATATAATATAATATAATATAATATAATATAATATAATATAATATAATATAATATAATGCAATCATTTTCCTTGGGGGACTCTGCATGGCACAAGTTGGAATTTGGTGAGCTTGGGCTGTCACTATTTTGTTTTCAGCATTAATTTTATCAATGCTGTTTTAAAGGTGATCAGAAAATTCTGGGGTTCTGCTGCCAAGTTGGCATGAAATTATTAAAAGGAGTCACCCACAATGTTTGTGGCTGTTTTAAAGTCTGTGGCATAAAGGAAATGTATTTTAACTTTTTTTTTTCACTTTTTGGAGGCATAAAGTAAAAAAGAGGATAAACTTCAATAGTAAAATTCACTTTTTTTTCTGTGACCACAATGATTTGTTTGCTTGACTTGATGGACTTCGATTTTCTGAAGGAAGTGCTGGTCCCTTGGTTCAAATGAATTCTGGTTTAAATTAATTTCAGCTGTGCAGCACTGTGCATCAGAATAAAGGTGTTGTGTCTTCCCTTTGCTGTTTTTCTGGAAGTTATAGGGAAACTGCAAAATTCTGTATGGGGTTAAAAAGCATGGGCAAGGATTTCTGTATCCAGTATATCCATTTTCTGTACCCAGATTTCAGCAGGTCTAAAGAACGGCTCTCTGCTATTAAGGAAGCATCCATGGCAGTGTGGTGGCTTCTGACTCTCAGGAATGGTTGACAATTTCCTTGGGCTGTCAGGTTGTATTGGTACAAAGAAAAATCTCCCTTCTTTTACACTTTTGAATTAAAATCCCAGTTTTTCTTTCAAGCTGCTAGTTTGCCATATTTTTTTTTGTTTGTTTGTTTGATTTTTTATTTTTTTTTTAATGCCTCACATCATTTTGGGCTACTTCTCTTTTCATCCTCGAGAAAAGTTTTAACTAGTGCTGTTTACATCCACAAGTAATGGGTTTGGAAAAAATAGGCTTCTGTGATTATGTGGCAAGAAAATTTTTAATTTGAATCCCTTAGCCAATTAGCAGAACTCTTTAAACCCAGAATATAAGAAAACAGAAACTTGGTACACAAAGGCTGTCCCTGACGTTGAATTCCAAGGAGATGGATGGCATGTTAGTTGTTATTGACAGGCAGTAAGATAAATTCACTATTTTATTACCTTGATCCTGTATTTAGTTGAAAATGAAAGGTGTTTGGGAAATGAGTGGAGTTCACATTTAAGGAATTGTGTGGCAGCAGGGTGGGTCATTCCTGTGGGATTTTTGGACATGGATCTCCAAGGCCAGAATGGCTCAGGCTCTTTCTGAGCTCTGGTCTGCAGTGACAGTGATGGGAAGAGGGATTTTAAGCAGAATTGTCTCATTAAAGGAGGATACAGTGATAATTCAGCCTCAACTTTCACATTGTCTCCTGGTCCTGAAAATTGCTTTGGTGTGTTGGACCTGAGAAGGTTTTTTGGAGGAGTCCTGGATGGTTTTGGCAGGATGGATGAGGATGGGGAATTTGTACTTTTATTGGCCAGCTCCTCTCCACCCCACCAGCACACACTGGCTGTAGGAAATGGAAAAATAGAAACTGGAGGGGTTGATTTGCAGCCTTGGGAGATGCTTGGATTGATGTAAAAATAAAAGTACACAGAGCTTAAGCAGAAAAATTATAAACTTGGGTTTCTATAGTTGTAGGTAAGAATGTGCCTTAAGTAAGTGAGAAATTGTGTTGGGTAAGATGGTGAAGGATTTTATAGTGTAGTAATGTAATTGTAAACTAAGAATTTAGTAGTAATGTAATTACAATTACATTACATAGTAATGTAATTGTAAACTAATTAGTAATGGAGTAAACTAAGAGTTTGTAAGTTATATTATAAGCATATATGTGTATGTTTAATAGTAGCCCATTGGATCAAAGTATCCACAGTGCAGTAGATGTAAGCAAAGATGATGGGTTAGAAAAACAAAATAAACTTTGCGGCAACTTTCTGTTGGATTAGCAAATTCTATATTGCCTTGTAACAAAGAAACTTGTGACTACTTTGAGCTATGGCCAACTGCTTAAATTTCACAGCCTTTGAGGCTGATGTTTATCTGAGTAATAAATCATTTTTAGCCCATGATCCCATCCCTTCAATTAAAGCATCAATAATAATTGGTATCTCCAGGATAAAAACTGGCGCTCAGTGTGATCCTGCCCCTCTGGCCTGGCTTGCCATGGCACAAAAGGAGCAGCACTTGAGCAGCAAAGCCTCAAAGCCACATCCATGGGCATCCCAGGCCCTTTCATGCCTAATCCCTTCAGCCTTAACCTCCCAGATAAGCTCTAAATGTCCCTTTCCTTCCCTTCCCCTTCTCTGTGGTATGAGGAATAAATAGATGACTGGAGGCTGGCAGAGCAGCAGATCCATGACTTTTGGCTCTACAGACAAACAGGATTTGTCTGGGAATATTTTTAACCATAAAATGTGAAAGAAAATGAAACTGCACTCTACCACAAGAGGCTGTAAGGAATAGTAATCCTTAATTTGGATTCTGCTGTCCCCAGGTGAATGAAGTCCTTCCATGCAAACTTGGTGACATTTCAGTAAATGAAGTGTTTACCTGTTGATTGATTTTTATAATCCCTCTTGCATTTTATTTGATGTTTTCCCCTCATTTTGTTGATGTGGAAGTCACTTTAAATAAATGATTCTCAGGCCAAACATGAACATTTTTCCTTAAAGAAAAAAAAAACTTGGAAAATCAGGAGATGGTGCTGGAATATGAGGGGCACTTAGACAACCTCATTGTTATATTTCAGTGCCATTTTAGTTTGGGTTTTGCGGCCATCAGGGAAGTGTAAACTACCTCTTCAAGTTGGAAAAATGGAACAAAAAGGCTTAAACCACTTGGAGGAGGGGTAGGGAAGGGATGGCCAAGGCTCTTTCCACCTGAGAACAGACACTGGTTAGATAAGAAATTCAATGGAAAGTTTGTGGGGTTTTTTTCCCCATAATGTCCTGGTTTAGGGCAGTTTTGGGAGAAAAACCTCTAAAGGGATTTCATCAGAGAGTGATGAAATGATGGAAAAAGGCAACTCCCTCCTTGGAGATCTTCAAGCCTTAATTGGGGAAGGCTCTGAACAACCTCTCCAGGTTGAGCTGTGTGGAGAATCAGGCTGGATTATTGGTGATTGTTAAGACAAAAAAAGAGGATTAATTCAGTTTGAGGTGCCTGAGAAGAATGGCACTGTGCACAGATAACAGGGGCAGGTTGTGTGTCTGCTAAGCGTGTTTCCTTCTAAATATTGGTGCCAGATGGAAAAGGCTTCTCCCAAGGTAGAGGATCACATAAAATGAGGGAGTGCAGGTTATTTGTTGTGTATGTTACACTGATATCAAGCCCTGGAGATAATATTCCACCAAGTTTCTACCAGGACCTGAAGGTCCACTGAAAAAACCATTTTATAACAGTTAAACATTCTAGGGTCAAGTGACAGTAAAAAGTTCTGTACCTTTCATCAATACTTGAAACTTCCATTTTGAGGATGGCAAGAGAAGCTGCACCCAAGTCCTCCTTTGGGCTGGAGTGCCATAAATTGTGTTTGTCAGAGCTGAGGAGCTGGCCCTGGATGGCCCCACATGGACTGGCAGGAGCAGCAGGCATTGGAGCAGGAGATTAAAGCCATGGTGTCGTCCTCAGCCAGCAATGGAGAAGGAGAACATGGTCAAACTGGGTCTGGAATTCTCAACTTTTTCTTGAGAGTGCATTACAGAGCCTTAGAGAACTGTACAGGGTTTTTTACACATTCCTTTCTGGAGGAAAAACATTTCTGTTAGATAAAAATACAGCTTTTGCTTTCCCTGTAGTGGGAGTGAGATAGGGTTTGTGCAAAAGAGAAAACTGAAAGGATACTTTCAACCAGCACAAAAACTTCTGGAACTTGTGAGATTACTGAGGAATAAAATGAGTTTTATGTGTTTCCCTTTTCTGGAGAGCTGAAAAGGCCTCCCCACTGCTGGGTTCAGTAACATAAATAATGTTATTTGCTGTACAGCCAAGTATTGAACTTAAATACTGCGTGTGGCACAGCAATTACAGAGGGGCTGTTGCTGGTGGTTATTCCAGGTTAATTTTTTTTTTTTGGTAGAGTGATCTGATTCCAAGTGTTTCTAATGGAAACAATTGGAATGGGAAAACTGCTTCAAGATGAAATGAATTCCTTTATCCTGGTGTGTGAATAGTGTCGGGTCAGCTCCTGGATATCAGATTTGCACGACAGGTAAATTTTGCTAAGAAGGTGCAAATGCATTTTTAGTGTGCATTTTATAGTTAGGGTGAATTTTGTCACTTGGCATAGATTTATTCCCATAAACAGAACACAGATAGGCAGTCTGGACGAATGTTTACAAAGTTTAAGTGGAGATATTTCAATTTATTTTTCTATTTCCTTTTATGTTTATGTTGGCATTTCACTCATCTGTAAATAGAAAATCTTTCCTTCTGAAAGTCGTTTCCAACTCGGATTAACTGCCCGTGAAATTTATAAATTAGAGTTCTGTGAATAAACTTTTTTTTTTAAAACCATGTTCCACAAACTCCTCATATTTTCCATTTTTCGTTCATTAAATTGAAGGATGACTATAGGGACAAATACAAATAAGATGGGAACAGTTACTCATTTACTTGCATTAATTCTGCTGCACATTGCTTTGCTTCCCTATTCAAGTTTTCCCTCTGCTTCCCTAAAACCTTCCAGCGTGGAAGGAACATGCCCAGACCAGAGTAGGACACTTTTAAAGGGATCCTTAAGGCAAAATGGCCATTACCAAGTTCAACTTTTGTGTTTTGGAGTATTTTTCTTGCCTGTATTTCTTCTAGCTTTTTACAAGCATGGTTTCCTTCAGATGACTTCACTAATTCAAAATTCCTGGGGCAAATAAGTTGGGGAAGACTCCTCCTTCCTTCTCTTTCCTTCTCTTTCCTTCTCCTTCCTTCTCCTCCTCCATTCTATCCTAAGCACAGTACTTTTCTCTGATTTATTAGAAAATATGAAGTGTGCATGGTAAGAGAACTCTCTGAGGACCTCAGAAATTGCTGCTTGCAAGGTTCAGAACTGTCACACCCCAGATAATTTTATTTTCATTTTACTTTGATTCCAAAGTGCTTTGTGGGAGGGATTCAGCCCTTGCAGGAAGTTCTTTATGAAGAGCTGCAGTGATAAAAGGGTTTGTGTATGGATATAAAGCCAGAATTTTATATGTTTTCTTCTAAAATTCATTTCTAGCAAACTCTACATTCCTCACTCTCCCAGGGGTCACCTTTGTTTATGAATTAATGAGACATATTTGCATTAATATCAGTATAAACACATAATCTCCACATGGTTTTTGGAGTAATATTAAAAAGACCTGGTTTTAAAGTACTGGAATAAAATGAAAATCAGAGCACTCTCACTGAATGGCTGAAACTCTGCCCTGGAGGATCTTTGTGATGTTAATTGGGACAGAGAGGGGCCGGGCTAAGGTGGGCTGGGCTTTTCTGACTCAGAGATGGCTCAAATGGGAAGTGGTGGGTGAGGACTCAAATCTTTGGGATGTAGATTTTGTTTTCGAGGTCAGAATTCAAGAAATCATCTGTGGCAGAAGAGGGATGGAACTTGCATAGCTTTTGCATTAGGTGGGCTGTTGAGTGACAGAGATAACCTGGAGGAAACATGCTGGGAATGTGCCCTTGTGGAATGACAGAATCGCCGAGGTTGGAAAAGAACTTCAAAACTAAGCCCAACCATCAACCAGCACCACACTGGCCACGTCCTCAAGTGCCACATCCACACATTTTTAACACCTGCAGGGCTGGGCACTGCAAAGCTCCCTGGGCAGCCCCTGCCAAGGCCTGAGCACCCTTTGCATGCAGAAATTGCTGCTGCTGTCCCAGCTGAGCCTCCCCTGGCCCAGCCTGAGGCCCTTTCCCCTTGTCCTGTCCCTGTTCCCTGGCAGCACAGCCCGACCCCCCCGGCTGTCCCCTCCTGGCAGGGAGTTGTGCAGAGCCACAAGGGCCCCCTGAGCCTCCTTTGCTCCAGGCTGAGACTGAAATTTATAAGCTGATTTGAATAATAAGGGACAATCTGTGACAGTGTTCACAGGGGTCTCGGGTTGAGGGAAGAGATGAGGATCTGACTCCATGTTTCAGAAGGCTTGATTTATTGTTTCATGATATATATTACATTAAAACTATACTAGAAGAATGGAAGAAAGGATTTCATCAGAAGGCTGGCTAAGAATAGAAAAGAAAGGAATGATGACAAAGGTTTGTGGTTCGGACTCTCTGTCCAAGCCAGGTGACTGTGATTGGCCATTAATTAGAAACATCCAACATGGACTAACCAAAGATCCCCCTGTTGCATTCCACAGCAGCAGACAATCATTGTTGACATTTTGTTCCTGAGGCCTCTCAGCCTCTCAGGAGGAAAAATCCTAAGGAAAAGATTTTTCATAAAAGATGTCCGCAACAATAATCTTTTTGTGAACTTGTTTGCTTTTGCAGTTTTCACGCGACATCACTAATTTTAGATCAGCATTTATTCTGGCATCTGTTTATTCAGATACAGAGACAGAGCAGAGATTGAAGTGAAAATTTCTCTTTAAAAAAAATAAATCTTTCCAATCCAAGTGCCACAAAGAAAGGTGAAGAGTTTTGGTGTGGGGTGCCTGGTACATGCTCTGCAGTGGGACCATCCAGGATAATGTCAGTGTGGTTCCCAAACCTGATTCCTGGGGCAGCTGCAGGTGCTGTGGGAGGAAAACTTAATGTATTCCAGAATGGGGAGTTCATGGCAGTCTGCCTTCTGCTTATTTTGTCTTTTTGCTAACTCATAAAAGCACTGTAGAAGTACATTTGTTTGAAGTGTTTGCAAGGTTATTTTAACTGGAAATTTAAAATATAGAGTATTACCTTTGAATGTGCAAGAGGTGTAAAACACTGGCCTTAGTCTCATAAATACACAATGAAAAAATACCTGGGTTTTATGTTCTGTGACAGCACTTCCATAAAACACCCTTCTGTAATGAGTGAGGAACAAGTTTCCCAGAGCTGAACTTTAAAACAAACTTTATTGCTGGAGCTGCTGCTGTTTTCCAGAATGAACCACGTTGTGAGAACTTCAATCTCTTCCCCACCTTTTGCTATTTGTGAATTAATACTGTGGGTCATTTTAATTCTTGCATAATTTTTGTACTTGTGTCTGCTTAGAAACCAAATGGGATGAAAGGATCAATCATTAGTGCTCTCAGAAGCTGCTCAGAATTTAAATTTGAGCTCTCTAAATAATACAGGTAGTCAATCTCCTGAGAATGCTGGAAACTGAGGGTTTTGATGCATTAATTGTACATGAAACAGCTTTTGCTTCCCTCAGTAAATGTCAGGTGACCCCAATGGAGCTGCAGCCTGGTTACCTTCAGAAAACAGAATACAGCGAGGCAGGCTGGACAAATGTTTCTGAGCACAGAAACAGGGAATTGGAGAGGAAATCTGAGCTTTAGCACTAGGAGAAGAGAGGATTTTTGTCACTGCTTTTCCGGAAGAGCTGTGAGACATTCCATGTTTCCTGGAGCCCCAGAGCCACGTCTGCCTGTGCTGATGGCAATTGTCCTCACTGCAGCTCCATGAGTTCCATTGGAATGGAGGGACTTTCTGTTTCACTGCCTGAGCCAAATGCTGGAGTCTCTCATTTTTGGGAGCTGCTGTCAGAAGCTGACATTTCTCCACTGTTTGTTTCAGGTGATAAGAGCTCAGGTGAATTGCTTTTGCGGGCAATTCACTGAATTCCCTTGATTGCCAAGCTGCAGGAAAACAAATGACTTTATTCTGGAGTCATGGCTGCAAATTCAGTGCAAGAAACTCTTCCTTGTGAGGAGGGGGCCCTGGATCCCTGGCAGTGCCCAAGGCCAGGTTGGACAGGGCTTGGAGCAGCCTGGGACAGTGGAAGGTGTCCCTGCCATGGCAGGGGTGGAATGGATGGGATTTAAGGTCCCTTCCAACCCAAACCGTTCCATGACTCTCTAAATGAGCTTTCTTCACCTTGGTGTGGTTTTCTTTCAAGTATAAAAGGCATATTTGGAGGGAGCACTGGGGAAAACCAGCCTGTTGTGTTCAAGAATTGGGGATTTACTACAAAATGATGTTTGAGGCCTTGCTTTGAACAGCCTTGAAGAGAGTAGCACTTTGGGACTGAGGAGGCAGGAGAAAGGACAATGACAAGGAGGGTGTGTTTGGCAGGAAATGAAGATTTCAACGCTGAGCCTCTTTAATTGGAGCCTGGAGATCTTCTGGCATCTCAGAGCAACGCTGCTGCCTGGGCTGTAAGAAACAAAATAATTCCTTTCTTTCTATCCTCAATGTTGTGTCCACTGGTTAGCAGGATTGTGCCCAAGCTGGAAAAAACGTTGTTTTTCCTAAACTAGAAATGATCCAAATTTGCAGAGGTTATTTAATGAACTTCTTTTAAGACTGAATATTTTACAGCCCTCTGGAGTGAAAAGAACACCTGTGAAAGTAAAGGTGCAAGCAATGATCTGTTTGGGGTATATTCTCAATTCCAAAGTGAGAAATCTCAGGGAGTCAATTACAGTCTTGAAATTTTAGAACATGCAATCCACACTTGAGAAACAGAGTTTAATTTGAGTCTTTTCCTGCTGCAAGACGCTGTAAATATCATGTGGAACTGCTAACAAATGAGACATGATGATAATGGGAGAATGGATTTTAATCCTCAAAAAAACCACTTGAAGTTTGGGTATTTCACATCCCAAGCTATTTTACATTGATTGCTTAGTAATGCAACAGGTGTTTGTCTTAGAAATTGAATGTGTATATAAAATGGAAGCTATTGGGGTTTTATTCTACATTTATGTAATTATTGTATGTCTCAGTGTTCTGGAGAAAATGAAGACAAATATCAGAGTATTTTTGTTATATAGAAAAGCATTTCGGGATGGGAAGGAAGAATTCCAGAGGATAAAACTGATTTTCTATCAGGTTCTCACACTGATCTCCTCCCACTGCCAAGACAGGGAGCAGTAAAGTTACCCCACAAGGTCACTGGTGAGGCCAGGAAAGTGCCAGAAACATCTGGCAGGAGAATAAATTCCAGATTTCTGCAGCTGCCTTCTGCCCTTGCCAAGGTGTGCCAGGGGAAGGCTGGAGATTTGCTTTAGGAAAATTCCTTCGGCTGCATTCCTTAGTGAAGGAGTGCAGGAAAAAAAGCCTCCTTTTTCTGCCATTCGATCCCTCTCTCTTCTAGGAATATCCAGGTTTGAGAGTTTGACCATGGATGTATAACTTGGCTGCTGGGTTTGAGAGTTTGAGCATGGATGTATAACTTGGCTGCTGGGTTTGAGAGTTTGACCATGGATGTATAACTTGGCTGCTGGGAATAACCCAGCATGACTGCAGGAAGAGGGGAAATCCAAGCAGGTTCCCTTGCTGAGGGGGCAAGTAATCACCAGATCCAAGGGACTGAGTGGGAATGCAAAGTAACTTCTTCTCTGACTGATTAGAAGTCTTTAATA
This sequence comes from Melospiza georgiana, assembly GCF_028018845.1. NCBI lineage: Eukaryota > Metazoa > Chordata > Aves > Passeriformes > Passerellidae > Melospiza > Melospiza georgiana. The sequence goes on along the minus strand of NC_080437.1, from coordinate 6,737,410 downwards.
TCACAGAATCCCAGGATGGTTTGGGTGGGAAGGGACCTTAAAGCTCATCTCATTCCTGGGATATCAGGGACACCTCCCACTGTCCCAGGCTGCTCCAAGCCCTGTCCAACCTGGTCTTGGGCACTGCCAGGGGCAGCCACAGCTTCTCTGGGCACCCTGTGCCAAGGCCTCTCTAGAGGGAAGAATTCCTTCCCAATATCCCATCCATCCCTGCCCTCCTTCATCCTAAGGCCATCCAGGTCATTCGCCATTCTGCAGTTTGTGTGTGTTGGTACCTGGCGAGCCCAAATGTGCTGTGCCAAGCCTTTAATGGTTTTTCACTGCAGGTTCTCCTCTAACACGAGGCTTTTAGGCTGGAGAGGCCACCAGGCACCTGCCCTCCCTGCAATGTGTGCTGGATAATCCTGCTGCGCATTAATCAGGATGCTCTGAGATGGAGCAGCTCATTTTGCTGCCGTGTCCCCTGCAGCGAGCCTGCTCTCAACATCCTGCCTCAAACTGCCCCTGGCTCTTTGATACATATTTATCCCGTGCCCACAGCCTTCATTTCACTGAGCTGAAAAAACAAAACCAGTTTGTGTTTGCCCTTGCGCAGCTGGTGTGTGAAGAGAGCAGCAATCTTGTCTCCAGGCCTTGGTGTAGTCAGATTTAAGAAGTTAAGCGCATCCTGCCTTGTTTTGTTAAACTCTCCCGAGGTGTTTCTCCCCCCTGAATCCTTCTCTCCACCTCCTCTGCTCTCCAAAAAGATTAATTCCAAGTACACAGCCCAGACAAGAGGTGGTGTTGGAGATAAGGCCTCACGTTGCTCCCCAGGATCTCAGCAGGTCTCTGGCTCTACCTGAAGCCAGGAGAATGCACTTGGCAAAAAAGCAGCAGCAAAACTGAGGATTAAAAAAGCTTTTCTGAAATGTGAGCAGTCTGGGGAAGTGAAGCATGAAACTGTAAAATCACACACTTGGCACGTCCTGCTCTATGTGTGGAGTCACCTGTAGGTATTTATGGTATCAGAGGTTTGATTAAATATTTTGTGTTATGAAAAGTAAATATTTAGTTGTTGTGCAAGAGCCAGAACCAGCTGAAGTTGTTCTGCTTAGCTTCTACTTTATCAGCCATATAATTTGATTATATAAATGGATTATTTTAAGTTTGAGGTTGTGTGATTTATTTTTTTTTTTATCAGTGGTAAATTTGTGACGTTTTGGTAATCTCAGGCATTAGGCCTGTTGTGGTCATTCAGAAGTATTTTCGTGTTCTCCCCTGAACTGATCCTGTGCTCTTCCACTGATAAATAATGGATTTAAGGAATCCACAATGTGAACAACTGGTGTGTGAGTCTGTGATGCACTTTATGATTGGATGTTTGGAGTTTCTGCTCCATCTGTGACACTGAGCCTCTGCTGATGGGACTGAGAAGGTTCAGGGTTTAATTCTGGAGTTATGGGTGTGTTTGTCCAGTACCAGCTGGGAACAAAGCTCTCCAGAGCCCCAAGGAGATGTTTCCAGGCAAAACTCAGGATCAGGACCAAGCCCTCAGGTTCAGGTTTTCACTGGAGAATGAGCATCTCTCCAGGCTTCATCAGGTGTTTGAGATGCAGCAAGATGACACATTTTCACCACATGTTCTCCACTTTCCTCTGGCCCAATCACCATTAAACACACTATGGGAATGTTCATATCTGACATCCTAAATGGAATAGTCACACTGGACATCCCACAGGAATGGTCACACTGGACATCCCACAGGAATGGTCACACCTGCCATCCTACAGGAATGGTCACACTGGACATCCCACAGGAATGGTCACACCTGCCATCCCACAGGAATGGTCACACTGGACATCCCACAGGAATGGTCACGTTGGATATCCCACAGGAATGGTCACACCTGCCATCCTACAGGAATGGTCACACTGGACATCCCACAGGAATGGTCACACCTGCCATCCTACAGGAATGGTCACACTGGACATCCCACAGGAATGGTCACACCTGACATCCTACAGGAATGGTCACACTGGACATCCCACAGGAATGGTCACACCTGCCATCCTACAGGAATGGTCACGTTGGATATCCCACAGGAATGGTCACACCTGCCATCCTACAGGAATGGTCACGTTGGATATCCCACAGGAATGGTCACACTGGACATCCCACAGGAATGGTCACATTGGATATCCCACAGGAATGGTCACACCTGCCATCCTACAGGAATGGTCACACCGGACATCCCACAGGAATGGTCACACTGGACATCCCACAGGAATGGTCACACCTGCCATCCTACAGGAATGGTCACACCGGACATCCCACAGGAATGGTCACACTGGACATCCCACAGGAATGGTCACACTGGACATCCCACAGGAGTGGTCACACCTGCCATCCTACAGGAATGGTCACACCGGACATCCACAGGAATGGTCACGTTGGACATCCCACATGAATGGTCACACCTGCCATCCCACAGGAATGGTCACACCTGCCATCCCACAGGAATGGTCACACTGGACATCCCACAGGAATGGTCACACTGGACATCCCACAGGAATGGTCACGTTGGATATCCCACAGGAATGGTCACACTGGACATCCACAGGAATGGTCACGTTGGATATCCCACAGGAATGGTCACACCTGACATTTTTGGCTGCTCCTGCAGATGATGATAATGATGATGATGATGTTCACTCTGTGGGGATTTGTCTGTCACTGGGAGCAGTTCAGGCAGCAAGAGCTGCAAACTCAGCACAGCAGCTTTTTGTTGGCTGTGCCAGAAGAGATGCTTCTGCTGCTCCATGGATCTGGCTCCAGCCTTGTGGGGAACCTCCATGCTCCATGTCCTGGGCTGGAATTACTGCCAGGCTCTCCTGAGGTCTGCTTTGAACTGGGGAACTTCTGTCTTGGTGTGGATTATCATGGAATCATGGAAGGGATTGGGTTGGAAGGGACTCAAAACTCTTCTCATCCCACCTTCCACTGTCCCAGGCTGCTCCAAGCCCCAAAGTCCAGCCTGGCTTTGGGCACTGCCAGGGATCCAGGGGCAGCCACAGCTGCTCTGGGCACCCTGTGCCAGGGCCTGCCCACCCTGCCAGGGAACAATTCCCAATTCCCAATATCCCATCAGATATCTTGGTGTCTGACTTTAATGCTAAACCATGGCTGCTCAAGCAGGTTTCATTGAGCCAGGCTTTAGAGGTGGTGCTGTTTTGGGGACTCTCATTCCTAGGTTGGAAAGTGTAGTCACAGAGCTGGGCTGGGTGACTTTTAAAGCATCCTAAAAGAGTCTGTCTTAATATGGACCTTCTATAGGATCTGGGCTCCATTTTGCAGAACTCCTAAATGGCTTTATTTCCTATTCTAATCTGGTATAGATTATTAATTTGTTTCCCTACCTTTATTTTTACATGTGTTACTTCGATTTTCATCTGGGTTGCAACCTAGTCAACAAGGTTGTCTGTGAGAAAAGTTCAATATCTTATATGGCTTAGTGTTTTTCATTTGTTGTTTAGAAACTTTTCGCGTCTGTTGCTAATTATCACTAAAATCACTACAATTATGACTTTTGCTTAAATACACTTTCACTTCAATAATTTTCATCGTGTGCTAACTGCTGCTCCAAGCTAAGATTTTTTGAACAGATATGTTTCCCTCAAGCAAATGTCTTAAAGTCCTCTCAGGTGTTGTTTATTCAGGTGTGGTTTTTCTGGTGTGTGTTATTCTGGGTTTTGTTTTTTATTTTCTTGTTCTTCATCTCCTGAGTTGCCTTTATCTGAATAAGTGCAGCTGTTCTTACCATGAGCCCTTCCCCTCCCGTGAGCCAAACCCCTCCTGGAGGAAGGATGTGTATTTTGACTTTTACATCTTGAGAGAGCAGATTTGGAACAAATTGGGAAGGATTTCAGACCTGCAGCTGCTCTGGGCTTAGGTAGAGTAGAAATGGAACCAGGAAATCTGCTGTGTTTTCCATACTTTCTCTTGTAGTTCCAGAATCACGTTTCAATCCATGTGTATGTGAATGGCTTAAAGTGAATTATCCTGAGAATTTTCTGTCTGTTTTGGCCTCCCAGAGAGTTTATTCCCCCCAAACTGAAGGTGCCCACACTCCTTTTGAGAACTTCCTTTTATTGTTGCTGTCTCCTTGGCTGGAACGAGCTCTGCTATATATTTTCTATTTCTCTTTTGAACCGTGCTGCAGACGACAAAGCACAGCCTGCTCCTACCTCTCCAATTTCCTCCCAAGTGCCCAATTCAGTTTTCCTCCAGTTGTTCTTTTAATACCACTCAGTAATTCATTTCTTTTCATCAATTCTCTGCGTTTGTGGTGATGTGCTGGCACCGGCTGCTGCCAGAGGTGCACAAGTGCCCTGATGAGGGCAGCAGGGATGGTTTGGGATGAGTCCTCTCCTCCTGAGCTCAGCTGGGGAATTTATTTCCAGCACTGCTCTCCTCCAGGCCCTCTATTGTCTGCTGAGACAATGCAGCTGCACTGAAATATCTCTGTGCACTCTGGGCATTTTGCATTACTTCAGCTGCACTCCCGAGGGTAAAAAGGGAAAGATGAAATTCTTCACAGCTGAATTGAGGAATTCCAGAGGAAAATGCTTATTGCCTCTGTCTGCTAAAGGCACAGAGAGCCCTTATTCAAAACAACAAAGAAGAAACTGGAATTTTTAAAAGTGGAATCTGCCCTGCAACCATTTGGATTTTTTGTTCATTTTGGGGTTTTGGTTTTCTTTTTTTTTTTTTTTCTTTTTAAATATTATTTGGGGGTGTTTTTTTTTTTCCTTGGTTTTTTTCTTTGTTTTTATGGTTTTGTGGGTTTGTTTGGGGTTTTTTGGCTTTTTAGGGTTTTTTTGCATTTGTTTTTTGGGTTTTTTTGGGATTTTTTTTTGTTTTTTGAGGGTTTTTTTGTTTTGGGGTTTTATTTTGGTTTTATGGGTCTGGGTTTTATTGATTTTTGGGGGTATTTTGCGTTTGGTTTTTTGCTTTTTTGTTTTTTTTTTTTTTTTTTTATTGTTTTTTGAAGTTTTTTTTGTTTTGGGGTTTTTGTGCTTTTTTGTTTTGGTTTTTGGGGTTTTTTGGGTTTTTTGGTTTATTTTGTTTTGGGGTTTTTTTGGTTTTATGGGGTTCTTGGTTTTTTTGGCTTTTTGGGGGTTTTTTGTTTGTTTTTTGGGGTTTTTTGTTTTATGGGTTTTTTGGGAGTTTTTTTGGGAGGGGGGGAGTTTGTTTTGGTTTTTTTGGGGTTTTTTTGGGATTTTTTGTGTTTTTTTCCTTCAGTAGCCAGTAATTCCAGAATCAACGTCCAGAAAAAAACGACTTGATTAAGAAGCTATCTTACTCTTTGTGCTGCTATCAGCCAACACCGTGTTTTAAAACCTGCTGTCTAATTTAGCACATTAAACCACAATATACTTATTCTCTTTCTTGTAAGGCATGGAAAGGAAATGAAAGATCTCTTGAAAGATATTTTTTTGGGGGCCCTATTTCTACCAAGAGTTAAAAAACAATAACAATAAAGCTGCCAGAATGATACAGAGCTCTTATCTCAGGCCTGACTGTTGCATTGGTTTTGATCAGCAATATTGGACACGGAGGGATTTGAGTTCTGTTATCATTTGGATTATGCCTGGGTTTTTGTGAAAGCAAAATTGCTCAGTTTTAGTCCACTTATGAATAACAAAAGACTGTGAAATCTCAGTCATGGTGTTTGGTTTTCTTTAATGTTTATGTTGAAAACTTAGAGAAATTGGTATCTAGAGCTTATAATTAAAAATCAAATAGGAAATTGAGTCTGCATCCTGCTGCAGGATTGATTCAAGTCATCCCTAATGATGGGGGAATGCTTCTGCCATGATTAGACAGCTTCAGGCTCAGAGGAAAACCCTTTAATTAGCTGGGAGAAGAGAAGCTGCTGTGGCTGAGCCTTTGCAAGGTGCTTAATTTGCTAACTTGTCTTGGGCTGCAGGTGCCACTAATGCTGAAAAAAAAAACATGATGTAGAAGTTTTTCAGGGTTTGAGGAAGGGATATTAGAGAAAGACTAAGTTATTTCCTCAATTCCTATTTTTTGTGTTTTACACTGGAGTATTAATCTGTAAATACATTGATTTGTCTTTGAATATCATCATTATCTCTCCTTAGCAGGGATGGCTAAACTGATTTCCTTCATTTAACCTCAAAACAATTGTTCTGGTTATTGCCATGTTCTGATTATTAACCATGGAACACACTGATTCCAGAGGTACTGCTGGCTATGGAGAGCAGATATCTGATAAATTTTTTATGTCAGGATACATCTCTCAGGAATTTGGTTGTCTTCTAAGAAAATCTTTATCACCACATCAGTGATATTCCTCAGCTCTTGCCATCCTTTAAGAGTGGGATTCTCTTTCTAGAACTCAAGCAAATACTGCCTTTTTTAGGGTGATTTTTTTCTTTTAAATCAGTGCAAGAGCAATGCAGGAACACTCATCAGTTTAGAGCTTCCTGTCAGGTTTTATACACACTGCCTGAAGCATAAATCACTGCAAAATTCATCTTTCAGAAATCATTGCCACTTAAAGGAATATTTATCCTTTCTATAGGCTGGACATGAAAAGCCCTGAAGGAAAGCAGATGCTTTTGGAAAGGCTTGATGAGATACCTGGGCTCGCAGTAGTTTTAAAAATCAGCCCAAATCCTTGATCTTTAGCATTTTTGAGGTGCTCTGATAATGCAGACTGGACTCATTTCTTATCTGTGCTACATTATTTTTTTGTCCCCCAGAGTGACAGCCGTACTTTATTTTTTCTGGCCATTTTGTACATCATCATTTATGTTTTGTGTCATGCCTGAACACAGGGAGATAAATGGAAAAGGAGAAAAGGATGAAGATGGTGGGGGATGAGTTTTATGGCATTGCTGGGACCAGAGCTTAAAGGGAAATATGGGAGCTTTGGGACCTTCCTTTCCTGGAATACACCTGGGGTCTGCCTTCCAGAACATTCTGGGTACAGATCCCTCTGTTCACCTCATCCTCGGGCGATTCTTGGGTTTTCCAGGTGACATCACTCTCTGAGGCCAGGCCTTGTCCTGGTGACAAAGCCCCCTGATCATATGGACAGGTAACACCAGGAAAGACACCAGAAAATCAATCGCTGGCACCTCTCTGTGCTCTGGCTCTGTTAGTACCACAGTGAGGTGCAAAAGTGATGAAAAGATCAGAGGGAACATGGAATTTCAGGCAGGGGAATCTTGTTTGGTCTGGGATCGGAGCCTGGTGTGGCAGTGCTGGTGGTGGGAGCTGCTGGATCCACCTGGGGCTGAGCTGACCCTCAGTGGGACCTTGAGAGGCTGCAGAGAAACCTGGTGAGGTTCAACCAGGGAAATGCAGGTCCTGAACCTGGGCAGGAGCAGTACAGGCTTGGAGGAGCTGGAGCAGCCCTGCAGGGAAGGACCTGGGGGTGCTGTTGGGGACAAGGAGGCCATGAGTGGACAGAGAGTGGCCTGAAGGGCCAGTGGGGCCCTGGGGACATCAGGAAGGGCATGGCCAGCAGGTCAGGAAGCCACAAGGATGATTTGGGGTCTGGAGCATCTCTCTGATGAGGAGAGGCTGCAGGAGTAGGCCTTGGTCAGTCTGGAGATGGAAAGGGTGAGACGGGATCCCATCAATCCACACAGGGGCTGGCAGAGGTGGTGCCAGTGACAGGATGAGGAGCAGGGGCCATACATCACAAGTTCCACCTCCGCATGAGGAAGAACCTTCCATGGTCCTGGGGACATCAGGAAGGGCATGGCCAGCAGGTCAGGGAGGGATCCAGCCCCTCTGCCCTGCCCAGTGAGGCACATCTGGAGTGCTGTGTCCAGCTGTGGGCTCTGCAGCTCAAGAAGGACAAGGAGATACTGGAGAGGGTCCAGCAGGGGCCACAGAGATGATTTGGGGTCTGGAGCATCTCTCTGAGGAGGAGAGGCTGCAGGAGCTGGGCCTGGTCAGTCTGGAGCAGGGAAGGCTGAGGGGGGATCCCAGCAATCCACACAGACATCTCTATGGGGTGGCAGAGGTGGTGCCAGTGACAGGATGAGGAGCAGGGGCCATACATCACAAGTTGCACCTCAACATGAGGAAGAACTTTCCATGGAGGGTGGCAGAGCCCTGGAGCAGCTGCCTGGGGAGAGTGTCCCTCTCTGGAGACATCCCACACCCAACTGGACGTGTCCCTGTGCCACCTGCTCCAGGTGCCCCTGCCTGGCAGGGGGATTAGGCTGGGTGATCTCCAGATACTCCTGCCAGCCCCAGCTGCTCTGGGGTTCTGGGAATATTTACTTTGTGGTCCTGTGTGTGATACAGAGCTGCTGGTTCTCTCTGACACTGCCCTACCTCACACAGGGTGGGAATTCCTGGTGATTTTTTTCCTGTTAGGAGCAACAGCATTAATCCTTGTCTGAGCAGGGACTGGAACACTTTCCTCAGGTGTGACAGGGGTTCTTGGATTGGGGAAGAGATGAGGATCTGACTCCATATTTCAGAAGACTTGATTTATTCTTTTATTATATATATTACTTTAAAACTATACTGAAAGAATAGAAGAAAAGGTTTAATCAGAAGGCTAGCTAAGGATAGAATAGCAAAGAATGATAACAAAAGTTTGTGTCTCAGACTCTCTGTCCAAGCCAGCTGATTGTGATTTGCCATTAATTAGAAACAACCACATGAGACCAATCCCAGATGCACCTGTTGCATTCCACAGCAGCAGATAATCATTGTTTACATTTTGTTCCTGAGGCCTCCCAGCTTCTCAGGAGAAAAAATCCTAAGGAAAGGATTTTTCACAAAAGATGTCTGCAACACTCAGGTGGTCTCAATGTGCTCTGGGAAATTGTCTTTGCTCCCAAGAATTTCATGCTGAGGACAGTGGGAATTCTTTATAAAGCCCCCCTCATCATGGCCATGCTCCTCTCTTTAGGGCAGGGCTCATTTTCCAGTTTGCAGCAGGGTCAGAGGGAGCATCAGCACATCCTGGGGTCATCTCTGCATCCTCAGGGCTGGCAGCTCCTGCTGCCAACATCCTGTAATTAGTGTTTGGGAGCTGAATTATTTAGTGTTCTGTGTTTCATAGCTGCTGAAGCGATGGGTTTCATTTGCTGCCTCAGGAGCTGGTCATTCTGTGTCTGAGTAGGTGGATATTCATGGAGAGAGCTCTTCACTCACTGCCCTTGCACAACCCAGATTTGTTTCTCCTATCCAAGGAATAGATTCTCTCTCTTGAGGAAGGGACAGCCATGCCAACTGTGTTTAAAGGATGTAAAAAGGGTTGGGTTTTTTTATTGCCTCATCTCCTGGAGAGTGAAAACATTTTTATCATGAAATGCCACAGTGCCTTATCCCCTCTCACAATTCCACCTCTCCTGGGCTGTTCTCAAGAACAGGCTCTTGACAAGGCTGAGATCAACGAAAGAAAGGAGTCTGTGGCATTTTAGTCTTTCACTGATTTAACGTCTCTCACAGTCACATTATTTTAAGTAGACACTACAGAAAACTGAAAAGAAAACCTCTGTGTTAAACTCTGTATAGTCACTGAGTGACTCTGGATAAAGCATGGGTTTTAATTCCAGATTATTTTATTTCCTACAAGGCCTTAATGTTATTATTTGTAGCTATAAAAACATGGCTGACCTAGAATAGACTGTATTTTTAATCTCATTAAGAAAAAAAAGTCATTATTTATGGTCTTGAATTAATTGGGTGATTAGTTTTGTTTTCAACATGACTTAGGTGACTCTACAGTGACTTCACAAGTGAAAGGTAATCCTGCGGTGTGAGGTCTCAGAAAGGTATAGCAAAAAAATGTTCATTTTATTATACCATTAAAAGTCACTACAAATGTCAAAAATTACATGAAACGTATCTAGATCTTGTTTGCTTTTAGTTTGAAACTGTTTTTTTTTTTTTTTTTTTTTTTTTTTAATGTGGCCTTAGTGTAGCACTGTTCTTGGTGAGTTTTGGTTGGTTTTTTGTGGTCTGGTTTTTGTGCCCGTGGTCAAAACCCCTTTCTTAAAGCACAATAAGGAGAAGCCATTTAATAACTTTATTTTGGTTGTGAATCTCATTATGTGTATTCAGTAGGCTGACTCTTCCCTTTGTATTTGTTTTAGAAAAGAGCGGGGCAGATCTTTATTTTTTTTAGTTTTTCAAAACACAGCCATGTCTGTTAAAATTAATTAGAGTTGAAGGTCAGGGTGTCAGTGCTGCTGGAGTTGTTATGACACATTTTTAGGAGCTGAATCTCAGCAGCATTTAGAATCACAATCAGCAAAATTCAGTGAGAGGAGCTGAGGGAGGATGCTGATTAAACTTCTGCTCATGCTGTTGCCCTTGCACTGATTTAAAAGACAAAATTACCCTAAAAAGGGCAATATTGCAGGGTCAGGAGTGGGACTGGGTCCTCACGGGTCCGTGACAACCCAGGATTCTGTGATTCCAGACAGAAATTCTCCAACTCACCAAAATAAACAACCAAACAATCCTTTCATTCACTTCCTTTGGCTTGGAATTAAATCTCTACTGCTCATTTATGAGCACAAATAAGGGGCAGCAGCAGCAGATCATGAAGGGGCTGGAAGATGGAATTTGAATTTCTCTGATCTCTGAGAGCCCTTGCCTCACCTGAGACCACCCTGTTCCTTTCCTTGCTCAGAAAATCCTTCCTTTTTTCCCTCTGTCAAGGACACCAATGAAATTGGAAAATCTGAGTTGAGCTAATAATACATGAAAGAAGTTAACAAATTTTTGCTAATCAAGACAATGTATTTAAATCTTTTATTGCTGAAAGTTAATCTGGTGAACCTTTATAGGTTTTTGAGCTGTAATGGTGACTGAAAATGAATAATTTTGTATTACAGAGTGTTTTCATGTGGTTGGGAATGACACAATGCTGCAGGAGCTGTACTGATTCCAGACTTGCTATTTATTTAACATTTGTTTAAAAAATTAGGTTTCTATCAGGAATTAAAAGGATTGCATTAAAATTAGAGATGATTAGGTGAACTGCTATGCCAGTTATGGGAAATTTAAAAATAGCTTCGGGTATAATGAGCAACTTCATTATATTAATGCAAAATATTTTCCTATCATTAAAAAATTAAAGAATGCTCCAAATGTTATTTTAGCTCCTAGGGGAAAAAAAAAAATCCCAAATCTTACTCTTTTTTTAGAGCTATTGCTTTGTTTTTAAATGAACTGTTACCTACAAAGTATTTTCAGAGCATTTCACTGAATCTCAGAGAAAATACTCTAAAAAATCATCATCCAGCTTGAAGAGAAATAACCATTTGAGATATTTTCAGTCTCTTCCCTCACCACGTAATATTAATTTATTAATTGTCAGAAGCAGCTACAAAGCAGTGCAGCACTGCTCCTGCTAATTTTGATTTCCTCAGGAAATGCATTGTTGTTCTCATTTGGACAAAAAATCCAAAATATGCTTGCTGGAAATAGCTGCGAGATGCACAGAGGAGAGGGATTGTCATGGGAACGTTTCATCAGCCATGGCCAGCAGCTCCTGATCCTGCTGGAGTCTCCCTGTGTGCTCTGAGAGAATTCCTTCCCTCCCTGCCCTTCCCAAAAACAGGAGAGTGAAGCTGTGTCTGAAATGGGGACAACAAGGCCACACACAAAAATAAATGATAATTCTTTGGTGGGGTGAGATTGCCTTGTGTCCAAGCACAGATGTGCTGAAATTTGCTTTTTTGTTCTTATTTTTTGCCTCCAGTATTTCATGGGGACTCCTCAGGAGCAAAGGGCCACCACTGAATAGTCAGGAGGGATTTTGGTGTCACCCAAACTCATTTCCTACCCTGTTTCCTCACAGCCTGGTTCCCATTACAGGTCTATGAACTCATTTAAGGTTTGTGGAAAAGCAAAATAAACTTTGCTTCTTGTTCCTTCCTCAGCCTGGTTGTAAATGCAATCAGGGCCCTTCAGGGGGCAAGATAGAGAGAATATCAGGATATTCCTGCCTTTAAAACTAGGAAAAGCCTAGGAAAAGCCAAATTAATAAATAGAAGTTTTTTGGCCTTGGAATTCCTCCTAATTCTCAGTTTTACAGAGTTTTAGTCACACACCTGCTTGTGCTGTGTGCTTTGCCTCGTCCAAACTCAGTTAGTACAGCATTAAATATTGTCTGTGTGCTTATGAATGTATAGAATAATGGGAGAAATAGAATTATGACAGTGATCCATGGATGTATTTTGGAAATCATACACAAGCACAAGGAAACATCAATCTAGTCCTGCAACAGTTTTCAAATTTATTGCGCCTGTGTAGTGAAAATTTGAAATGAACTCATGTATTTTAAATCACCGTGTTTGGCACAGCTGGGCTTGTTTTGTTGCTGGTGTGGTCAAATGACCTCAGAAAATACTTATTTTGAAGTATATTCCCTCTTGCTGAAATCAAGGCTGTTACTTGAAGGATAGGTAGGAGAATACACTCAAAGGCATTAGTTATAAATCAAACCAATCCTTTCTCTGCCAAGCCTTGATTTATGCACGTCAAATTAACTTTTCCAAACTTGCTGTAATTTATCTCAAACACGGGGCTTCTCAAAAAAAAAAAAAAAGGGAAATGAAATGTATTTGTGCTGTGCACTCAAGGTAAAATTTCTGAGTCAGTATTAATCAGGAGCAATGTGTTCCAGGATGAAGGGAACGTAATTCAGCACATTCCTTTGGAGCAGCAGTTGTTCTCCTGGCTGACAGAGGGACCAGAAAAAATGGTAAGAAAACTTCTTTTAACTGGAAAGTGTGTCTTCAATTGTCTCCTTCTCTCTTTTTCTTTTTATTTTTAATTCACTCCATTAATAATTTGAAAATGCATATTGGGAGTTGTGATGGCGAAGCGTTGAACAGATAAAACAGGTAAAGATTAAATTGTTTAACTGGAATTGTGCAACAGTAAAGAAAAGTGTGATGGTTTATTACCTCCAGAGGTATAACTAATGTGTCATTTCTGCTGTTCTGCATGTAGAAAAAATAGTTCTGGGGTCTGGGATAGATTTATTATCCTCCATTGATTGCCTCATTCTGTAGCAGGACGTTTCTGGCAGTAAAGCAGCAGAACTGTCACATCCATCATGATGTGTCGGAGATGTGTCAGGGCTGGGGCTCTTTTTTGAACTTTACTGCTCCTGAGAAATGTAGCTGAGCATTATAGGCACAAGTCTGACATTTCCAAGATGAAAATCAATCTTTTTTTATGTGGTGATTCTCAAAGCAGACTTGAGCTTTGATTGCACAAGAGGTGGTTTCACATGTTGGGGGATACAACAGGGACACCAAATAATTTGGGTAACAGATCTGGCAGGTGTTCTGTAATGAATATAAATTGGAGAAATGATCATAGAAAAGATACTTAAGTCAAGATGGCACAGCAAACATTGATCTGCTGCTGTCACAGCTGGGAACCTGAATGTGTTTCGTTTGGTTCGTGTATTTTCTTGTATTTCTCTTTAAAGCTGTGAGGATTATCCAGGTACATACAGCCCACTGTGAATTTATATCTCATACCATATTTAGTGAGGGGAAAAAAAGAAGAATTGTTAAAATAATTGCTGGAAGCACAAGAAGCAATGTACAGGAAGGGAGGCCAGATGAAACTCTTTGGGCTTTAAAATGAATGCTAAAATAAAAGGAGCAAGCAATTTGTGTAATTGTAAATACCTTGAAAAAAGAAAAGTCATTGTGTCACAGCTCCAGGGGCTCAGCACTGGGCACTATGGTGTTATTGGAAACAAAAAAGGACATTTTGGTGCTGATGGCTGTGTCTAGAGGCAGCAGAAACCTCAGGAGAAGGGCACCACAGAGCCACAAACAGCCAGACAAGCAGAAATTTTTAGATGCTGGGAGTGTGATGATAAAATATTTTGATGTTGGGTTGTTTCCCAGGGAAGATGTTTGGAAGTAATGAGCAGAGCAGTCTTGTTTTCTCATATTCTTTACTCAGGGAAATATCTAAAGAAATGAGATGATGGTGTGATACTGAGTTGTCCCCTTCCAAGAGGAAGGAGCATGGAAATTCCATGTAGCAGCCACTTTCAGAGATCAGTTCAATATAATCAGTTGCTGTTGAAATCAGGAAGTTTCAGCTTGGTTGTTTGTCAATTTAGCCACTCAAGTGTGGGCTGATTTTCCCCACAAATAATGCCCTGTCAGCCACAAGCCACTGACTCAATTTTGTTAAGGAGTTTAGCAAGGCATGAAATGCATAATTAGGGGAGGAACGGTTTCATCCCTTTGAGTTCCTAACAATTATTTAATTTAGGACAAACAACCAAAGTCCCTGGAGCACACGAATAGTCGGAAGTTGAAACAAGATGACAGCTTAGATGGATCAATAATTTCTCATCTCTACAGTTACTAATAATAAAGTGAAGAAAGAAATATTGGCTATTTCCAGGCTAAAGGCACAGAGAGGAGCAAACCCACTCCACTCCAGAGTGGACTCCATTAACACAGATTGCCTTCAGCCCATTAAGCCTCAGCACTGAGCTGCTTTAAGTTTTGTTTCTAGAAGTCTGGAAGCCAAGGAATTAAACCCCACCTGAGTTCTAAAAGCATGTTTTCTGAGCCTTAATAGAATGACACTTTGTTCTTACTTTTGTGGCTCCAGTCATGCAGGAAATTAGAGGACTGGCTTCTTCCTGCAGACTTTGGGTTTCAGGCTTCAGGCTCAATTTGGCAGCTTATATTGCTCAAATTGGCTTGTAAATGAGATATTTGTTTCTAAAGTATGACTGATATCAACTTGCTTACAAATACTTACAACGTGGGCATGTCTCTCATTTGATTCTGTAATTATATGATGTTTTTTCTTGTCAAGGGAGCTCAGAAACTTAATATTGATTTATGTTCCCGAGTTTCTGAAACTGCAATGTGTCATTGCTGAGCATAATTTAGAGTGGCCTTTTTTCTCCCCTCTAATCTTGTACGTGCCAAGCTTGAGCTCATTTGGGGCTGGAAGGATCTCAAAAATCATTTAACCCTTGTGGGGGTGTGGTGACAGTGGCATGGATGATGATGATGTCATTGAGGTGTCTGATTTCTTTCTGGCTGTCTGAAATTATATTTTCAGTCAAGGCTTTGAATAAATGAGAATTATTAACTTTCCAATCTCTTGGGTGTCCTGTGGGGCTTTATCTTCTCCTGACACAGCTGGAGGTGGGCATGGATGCTCTGCTTGCCTGTGTCCCAAAGTGCTGGGCTGACACCCCAAAGTCAGCCTGACCTTGAGGGGATCTGTCAGTGCCTTCTCAGTAAAGTCAGTTTCTCAATGATGCCCAAAATGTTCTTAAAATTAAAATTTTAAAATGGCAGGTTTGGATGGAATAGAAACTCAAATAATCAGTCTTTATTGATGAACGGGGGGGGGGGGGGGGGGGGGAAGGTAAAAAATCAAGGGACTATGTTCCAACCCAATCCATTCTGGGACTCTATAATTGCATGATTAGTAGATTCTGTGTTGTAATAATACATTTAGGGGCAGCTACATTTAAGTAACACAGTGGGATGTTTGTTTTCTGTTAGGTTTTTCCCTTGTATTTGAATTCCAGAGGCCCAGGCAAACTGCAGTCTGTGCCCTAAAATCTCTGTTGAAACCAGTGCATCACAATTCCCCAGTTCAACTGGGGCTGCCATTGAGCTGATGTATTTAACATGCAGATAAATAAATGCACAAACCTGGTCCATATTTTCAATTCATTTTCCCAGCAAAACTAAAATCATGATGGTGAGAATTGATTTCAGCTTTTGCGTTCATAAATCGATGGGAATATTCTGAACATCAAATTCTCCTGGAATTTCTTCTGAAGCATGATGGTTTGAAAGACAGTTTGTGGGATGTGGAGATGAATTTTTGACACATGCTGACACTGTGATCAGAGCTCTCAGTTTCCCAGGATGAAATGAAAATGAGGAGCTGATGTGGATCAGGTGGACTCTCTGTCACGGATACTTCCAGTCCCTGACCTGGGATCACAGAAGGAAATAAGGGATGTAGGAGTTTGGGCTATTTGATGTAGGACTTTTGGCTATTTGGGAGTGTGGGATGTAGGCAGGAGTTTGGGCTATTTGGTTTCATTTGCATTGGGAGATCATTTTTTTGTTAGCTCAGTGTTAACCATTCACATTTATTCGGCTCAGTGTTGTGATGGTGTTCGCAGGGGTTTTTGAATGAGGGAAGAGACGAGAATGTTGACTCCGTATTTCAGAAGGCCTGATTTATTTTTTTGTGCTATATATTACATTAAAACTATACTAAAAGAACAGAACAAAAAGGTTCTCATCAGAAGGCTAGCTAAGAATAGAAAAGAAATAACAAACACAGCTGTCCCAGACTCTCTGTCCAAGCCAGCTCACGGTGATTGGCCATTAATTAGAAACAACCACATGAGACCAATCACAGTTGCATTCCACAGCAGCAGACAATCAATGTTTACGTTTGTTCCTGAGGCCTCTCAGCTTCTCAGGAGGAAAAAATCCTGAGGAAAGGATTTTCATAAAAAGATGTCTGTGACATAGTATGAAGCGTTTAGGTTTCAGAACTGCTGTGCTCACCCCACAAAGTTTCTTGAGCTGGGAGAGGATAATTCCTGTCAGCTGGAAGGTTTGAGTGGCTCAAACAACACAACTTTGCTCTGAGGGCTGCTTGCTGCTGGGATTGAGGGCAGGGGTGGGTGAAGTTCTAAGAGGAACACCAGAAGTGTGGAGGAGGAATCCATCAGAGAGAGGTGATGAGGTGGACAAAGCTCATGGAGCATTCCCAACTGCCTCATCATGGGGACAAGCTTGGGGAAAGAAGAATTGTTAAAATAATTGCTAAAAGCATGAGAAGCAATGAGAGGTCCTAATGTACAGGAAGGGAGGCCAGATGGAACTCTCTGGGCTTTAAAATGAATGCTAAACAAAAGATTCAAGCAATTTGTGTAATTGTAAATACCTTGAAAAAAGAAAAGTCATTGTGTCACAGCTCCAGGGGCTCAGCACTGGGCACTGTGGTGTTATTGGAGACAGAAAAAGGGCATTTTTGTGCCTGTGGCTGTGTCTAGAGGCAGCAGAAACCTCAGGAGAAGGGCAACATGGAGCCACAAACAGCCAGACAAGCAGAAATTTTTAGATGCTGGGAGTGTGATGATAAAATATTTTGATGTTGGGTTGTTTCCCAGGGAAGATGTTTGGAAGTAATGAGCAGAGCAGTCTTGTTTTCTCATATTCTTTACTCAGGGAAATATCTAAAGAAATAAGATGATGGTGTGATACTGAGTTGTCCCCTTCCCAGAGGAAGGAGCATGGAAATTCCATGTAGCAGCCACTTTCAAAGATCAACCCTGAGTCTCTCAACCCTGGGGCTGTTCATTTATTTGCTATTTCATGAGTGGAGCAGCATTTTTGTGCCTTCACAGGCTGACTGGTGTCAGAGGGGTGTGTTTGTCATCAAGTTTTGTCCTTGTGGAGGGAGCCAAATTGGTGTATTGGTGAGAGAGGCATGTAGGTGAGGGGAAGTGTTCTGTTGAGCAGTTTGGCCAGATAAAACAGGCTTCCTGCTGAAATGCTAGCCTTGTGCAGCGTTCTTTCCTAGCTTCTCACAGGTGGGAAGTGCAGGATGTACACCAGCAGTGATATCTGTTCAGTTTTTCTGCCTAAATCGCCCTCCAAGACGTGCCTTTAATTCTGAAGCATTTCCATCTCTGATAAAATTGCATTAATTACTCATATTCCTGTGTTCACTTTGCTCTGAAACAGAATAAATTTTCTTTGTGTCATGGCACAGCATTGTGGAACAAACAGAAATCCAGGATCTGTAGTGTTTGTGTCATCACAGGAGATCTTTGAAGCACAGGCTGAAGCAGCAGAAGTGTTCTGCACTCACCGGGGGTGCATTTGTGCCTTGAGGATTGCAAAGAGAGGATGTTCTCCCATCCTGCACTGACAGATTTGCTGGCAGAAATATGTAGGGTGGGTCAGCTGTCTATTCAGAGGTGCTGTCACCATTTAAGTTCATTTAGGAGGCAGTGTGAGCCAGCAGGGGCCCCTTGCTACCTGTTGTAAACAAGGGGGAGTGTTGGGTTTGCTTTCACCGGCCCAGAACAGCCTTTCTGCAACAGCATCATCCAAATCCCATCATATCTGTGTCGATGGAGTAGTTTTGGAGCTGTTTACACTTCCACTGGAGGAAGGGAAGGGATTCTGTTTCACCCAGTGATGTTTTGGGACAGAAGGGTGGATTAAGAACAACCCAAAGCTTCCATGGTGTTGTTTGCCTGATCTTGGGGAAAATTTGTGAGGGGCACTTGATTGTGGACCTAGAAGGTCAATGGGGTGGCCATGGGGTGGCCACAGACCCAGAGCAGGGCCCTGCTGTGGGACCCCAGGGCTGTGTCCAGTTCTGGGTCCCCAATGCAGGAAGGACATGGAGGGGCTGGAGCGTGTCCAGGGCAGGGAATGGAGCCCCAGGAGGGGCTGAGGGAGCTGGCAAGGGGCTGAGCCTGGAGCAAAGGAGGCTCAGGGGGCCCTTGTGGCTCTGCACAACTCCCTGCCAGGAGGGGACAGCCAGGGGGGGTCGGGCTGTGCTGCCAGGGAACAGGGACAGGACAAGGGGAAAGGGCCTCAGGCTGGGCCAGGGGAGGCTCAGCTGGGACAGCAGCAGCAATTTCTGCATGCAAAGGGTGCTCAGGCCTTGGCAGGGGCTGCCCAGGGAGCTTTGCAGTGCCCAGCCCTGCAGGTGTCCCAGGCAGGGCTGGAGGTGGCACTCAGTGCTCTGGGCTAGGCACAAGGTGGGCATTGTGCCCACAGGGAGGGATTTTCCAGCCTCACTGATTTTTGACTCTCCAGCAGGGCTTCTGTGGCAATGAGGAGTTTGGTTTTCACAAGTGAAAACAAATCATGTGTTTTTAAAAGCCAAAAATAGTTCCAGACGTGGGATCAGTAGTAAAACCCTGAAATGTGTTTTCGTGTTCCTTCAATGCAGAGAGGCATCCACCTTTTGGGTTATTGGCATCTATACATCTTAATAATTTTTGAATTTTACTTGATTTTTCTTTCAAGGTCAGGTTGGATGGAGCCCTGAGCAAGCTGTTCTAGACAGTGACATCCCTGCTCCTGGCAGGGGCGTTTAATAGAAGATTTTTCAGGGGCCTTCCAACCCATTCCAAGATTCTATGATTCTAGTCTAGTGTTCCATCTTATCAGAGAATAGCTGGTGAGTCAGAGGTAAATATTGCCAAGCATTCCATATGCCACATTGGAATAATTTGTGCTCAAAACAGGCTTGTGGATAAAGATCTCATTTTTGAAGTCACAGCTCCTTCTCTCTGCAAATTGGGGGGTGAAGTGGGGTGTAAATCCCCAGCTGGAGAAACAGGCTGTGCAATTTGCTTGGGTTTGAGGGGCATTGCTGCACAGACAGCTCTGCCCACACAGTCACAGACTGGTGCCATGGAGTAGCAGATACACTTTTCCATCTCTTTTTTTAATCCAACAGGTTTGTGTTATCAAAACTATTGAAAAAAAAAGTCTTGTTCCTAATGAATGTTTCTGATTTCTTCAGGTTACAAGGACATGGTTTCAAAGTATGAATCAGTCTGTTGAGGGTTGTCTCAAAATTGGTTGCAGATTTTGTCTGTTTTGAAATTCAAAGATCTCTTAAGTTTGTCTAAATTTATATAGTAAATATATATGTGTATATAGCATTCATGTTATTAAATATATTTGCCTAATATATTTTGCATAGAGAGTTTAAATATTGACTGACCATAAACACCCTCAGACCCCCAGCCATGGTATCTTAGAGAAGACTAACTTAAAACTTCATTTAGTCCCAGTTTTTATAAAGGATAAAAGAAAAACAACTTTTTCTATGCCTGATGTGAAATTTCCTGCATTGCTTCAGCTTGAGGTTTACTGATTTCCACATCTGTGATGTCAGGGCTGGAGAAAGGCACCTCATCCCCAACTGTTCTGGAGCATTGTGACACCAGGGGAGGTTCAAATCAGATATTAGGGGGAAAAATGCTGGAATCTAAAATGCAGGGAACTCTCAGAACTTTAGGCCTGTAAGCCAAAGCTTAGAATTAAACCCAGGATTTCCTCTGAGACCTTGGAAAAGGCTCCAAAACTTAGGTGCCAGAAGTGAGAATGTGGATTTATAGTTTAAAGCAGGGACATGTTAAGCTAAGGAGAGGAAAGTTTAGACTTTTAAAGATATAGGGAAAAATAATTTCAGAGCTAAACAAGGAGATTAGAATACAGTACTGTAGGTTTGTGTGTTATAACATGACTGGCTAAGAAAGCTTACACTGTAGCATGGGTCCATAAGATGAAATATTTAAGGATTGGGTCAAAAACATAAATATCCTTGTTAGCAGTGTTTTATTGGTCAATAAATCCTTAAAAGGTCTTGTAACTAAGGTCTTGTGACCTTCTAAACCATGCTGTAACAATGTGAGCCCAACTCACCCTTCCTGCCTATGTAGAAGCTAAGGAAAATAAATAATATCATCAAAAACAATTCAGAGGTCCCATATTGAATTCCTTCTTAAATTCTCCACAAGTGAATTATCACCAAAATACTCACTGGAAGGGAGTGGTCAGTCACAGCAATGAGTTGCCCAGGAAGGTGGTGGAGTCACCATTTCTGGAAGAATTCAAAAGTTTTCTGGATGTGGCCCCTGGGACGTGGTTTAGGGGTGATGCTGGTGGTGCTGGGGAGCAGCTGATGGTCCTGGAGGTCTCTCCCAGCCTGGATGATTCTGGAAGCCATGGCATGAACTTGTCAGGTTTAATTTGGGTTAATTTCTTCAGCTCTCGGGAGATCTGCTGTGTGTCTGGGTGGCTCTGCTGGTGCCAGACTGATTTCCACATCCAGACAAGGAAAATTTAAAAATAAAAGTGTAAATCCTGAGCAACTACTAAATCTATACAGCTCCCAGATGATCCCAGTGATCAGGCCACTGGAAATATTGGGTGAGCTAGCTTTTCCTTTAGTTTCTCAGGCTGATTGTGCCAAGCAAAGCAATGTTTTTAGGAGCGTGATTTCTCAAGGGCTCTAATTGCTGTGTGCTGAGCAAGAGGGATATTGGATGTAATGCTAAAACTGCTTATTTATAAATTAATGTTATCTATTCAAAATTAGTGCTGAAGAGGGCTGATTGCCATTCCAGTCAGTGGTAATATGTTCCTTGAGAAGTCGTTAGTCATACTTTATTTTTCATTAAGTTGCTCATTTTTGTGTTTTGTTTTGTTTTTTTTCCATGTGACGAATTTTCTTCATTTTTCAAGTTCAACTTCCCCTGAGTTTAACCAATGTCTCAATGTTTTATGTGTTAAGCATTGGAATGGGCTGCCCAGGGCAGTCCTGGAGTCACCATCCTGGAAATGTTCCAAAAATGAGAGGATGGGGCTCTTTCTGGTGTGGTTTGGTGGGATTTGGTGGAAGGCTGGACTGGATGATCCTGGAGGTGTTTTCCAGCCTTATTGGCTCAATGATTGCCTGACTGTGGCAGCACTTCAGGGGATTTTAGAGCTGTCATGTTTTCTGTTTGCATTTCTTTCCTTCCCCTTGCACTGCAGACGCAAAGCTGAGGCAAAGCCCAGCCTAAATGGATCACTCTCAGTCTTCTTCCTAACAAAAGGGTGAGGAGAGCATAGCAGGAATAAAAGACCTTGCTGCACTCATGTCTTCTGAGGCTGCTGCTTCTCTTCAAGCTGGAATGTTTTCTATTTAAATTTCTTTTCATTGCTTGTGGTCACTGCAGCTGCCCTTACGTGGGGGCATTCACCAGGATGAATCATGAAAGCTCAAACTACTTTAAAGCAGATTATCTACTTGTGCTGTGGAGGAGAAATATCCATCTTTAATCAAATTACACATTATCTTTTGTTGCAGGCAAGTAGCTCCTCAGAAAAGAGGTTGGAAAGATTATTAAAAAAAAAAAATGCAGCTGCAGTCCATGGTCATGTTTAAGACCAGGCTGTGGTTCAGTAAATCTTGACTCTCATCCTGTTAAACCTGGCAGCAATTGGATTTACACTTCCCAAGATCAGGAAAAAATTAATTCAGAGAGAAGTAATGGTGTACATCCATATATTATGTCACATATATTATATTATATCCTGTATATTATATTAAAAATGTGATAGCAGGGACAAGAAGAGCAAGCATGTGGTGGTGTATGAGCACAGAGACTGAAACAAGTATGAAATAATGGAAATAATGAAAACAGACAAAATCCATCCTAAAAAAGAAAAAGAAGCAATGCTGTAAATTAGGTTATCAGTATTGCCTTGATTCACTGAGTTGCCCATGGTCAAAACATTTAACTCCAATATTTAACCACCTAAAACTGGACATAAAGGGAAGAAATACCTGACACCTAGCTAGCAATTTTATTTTTCTCTAGGTGCAACCAATACAACTTAAAGTCTTTTAACCCCAAGGTGTTTTCTACTGAAACATGTGGGCAGGGATGTTCGAGTGCAAGTAACTTCCATCAGTGTGTCGGCAGAGAGAGTTCCTTGCCAATTGCTCTTAACCAGGCAGGGGTTTAATACTCTATAAAGGGATGAAATGAAAGTGCAGGAGAACACCTGGAAAAACCACAGATGGCTGCCAGAGAGAAGCAGAAATGTGTCTGAGTGTCAGCTATTTCCTGCAGGTTTGCAAGGGGTGAAATGGAGATGGACACATCTATAGCTCATGTGTGGCATTTTGGGGCAGCATCAGGGCACTGAAAGCCAGGAACTCCTTCCTCCTGCGGCACAGTTTTCCTAAAAAACCCTCTAGGCTGTGATCTGGTAGAGAAGAAATGGTGAAGGAATGAAATATGTTCATTTTGTATGAGTTTTCCCAAATTGTCTTGGTTAACAAATCAAGGACTGTGTGTGAGTCAATTTTTAAAGAGAGAACTCATTGCCTCTTTGTGACAGAAACTCTGGGGTCAGGTGGGAAATGGAGCTCCTGTCACTGAGGATGTTTTGTTTCAGTGTAGACATTGAAAAATAAGAGACCAGCTTAATAACATAAAATTATCAGGTTAATGTGTTAATTAGACAAGTGGAGCGCCCATCCCTGGAGGTGTCCAAGGAAGGTGTGGACAGGGCACTCAGTGCTCTGGGCTGGTGACAAGGACTCCATTGGAGTCCTTTTTCAACCTAAATAATTCCATTATTCTAAATCCATTTGCTCTTCCTTCTCTTTTTTATTTACTTTTTAATAATATACTTTATTTCTGGAATATTTATTTTTTAAAATCTGTACCCATTTTCCTTTATCATCTCCTGGCATTTAACAAATTATATGGGCTATAGACACCACTTAGCTCCTCACAAAATTGGAGCTTTTTTAGGGTATTTTGTTTATTAAAGAGCTCTGGTTCGGAGGAAATACGATGATTACAGAAGCCTCTGAGGTTTCAAGGAAATGAAAGTAAAATATAAGCAGTCTTTTCTGATAAAGCTGGAAAATGACTCAAAATGGTTTGAGCCAGAAATGTATAAAAATGACAAGGTTTTCTGGGGCTTGTGATTCTGGTGGCCTGACTGTCTTTGTCTGATGTTATTTGATGTGACAGTTGGTGTGTCCCTGTGTCATGTTATCAACTTGTAGCATTTATTTATTCATTTGAAATAGAAGCATTTTTCAGGACTTATGATCTGTCATGTTTTAAATCCAATAATGCTCTTTATTTACCCCTGGGTTTCCACGTCTTCATGCCACTCAATTTCTGTCTCTAAATGCCTCATCGCCTCAGATGTGCGAAGTTTTTGGTCTTGCAGAGAGAGAACTTCTGTCCATGAGCTCTAATTTACTGATGGGCAAAAGTTTTGGAAAAAAAATCTCCCATCCTCAATTCTGTAATCGAGGCCTGTATTTTACTAAATCACACACTCAAGTACAAACATGCAAAAATAACTGTGTGCAACAGATTGATGAGTGTGTTAAATGAAAGATTTTAGCCGTAATTGTGTCCAAAACACCTTTTGGTAATGAGTTCTTGGTTACCTGCTGAACTTTTAGGAATGTGGTAAGGTAGAGTTTATCACAATCAAAAATCCCAATCTGTTTTGAAATACCTGAGGGTTTTGGTTTTTTTTTCTGAAAATTATAATCTTGTTGTGATCTATCACAGGAAATTTGAGCACATGGAGTTAACAGGATGAGACCAAGAGAATATGAAAGGAAGGGGGAAAGGGGACATAAAATCAGAATGTGTGATGAAAAGAACTGCAATTAGGCAAAAAGATAAAAGGGGAAATTGCATGTGATTATAGAAGAAAAATGGTTTAAAATCAAAATAAACTCTTGCCCAAGAAATCCCTGACCTGCAAACTTTTGGAAGCCAGGAGCTTGATTTGGTGAAACAAAAGGAATTTTCCACTGAAAGGATTCTCACCTGATTTTCTGTGGTCAAATCTGAATCACACAAACAGATTCAGATTGGAAATGGAATGGAAAAATAAACTTAGCCCTTGATGTAGGGATTGCTTAGGGGGAGATCTATATGCAAACCAAACTGGTAAATAAAGCAGAAGCTAAATAACAGAATAGATGGCGTAATAGAAAAAGTAATTTGCATTATGAAATCAAGAGTAAATTAGGAGTGTTTGTTTAAATGACAAATGCAGGCATTGGATCGAAGGGAAAAACCTGAAACAAAACATTCCTTGAAGGAAGCAATCAGTGTTGGGCTTAAGCACCCATGAATTGTTTTGGCTCCTGCAGTTTCATGCCTTGGGAAATCTTTTCAGATAATCAGGAGCAGCCATGGCTGTAGTGTCACAGTGCAAGAGCACCTCCTGCATGTAGGAATTTCAGGGAGACCCATTCATATTTCCCTATAGAAGTTTCCAAAATCCCAACAAAAACCCCAGCTAAACTGGTGAACCAATGCCAATCATTTTTTCTTCATTTTTTTTTTTCACTCTGCATTTTCTGATTTGAGACAAAGCTTTTCCCTCTCTGATTTAAGTTGGAATTGGATCCTTTAGGGAAGACCTTGGCTGCACAGATCAGTGTCTGGGTTTGAGGGCAGCTCCACAGTGGGAAGTACAAGGAAAGGGAGTTAAAAGGACCAGCAGATCTCTGACCCTGTGGTTGATCATGAGGGCAGGTGAGCTGCTTTATCCAGCACAGGTGGCTTTGAACTGAGATCCTGGGATTTATTTTCACAGGTCCAGAAAGGAGGAACGTGCAGGGCCTGATGGTAAATCTCAATCATCTGTTCATTCTTTTCCTTTTGGAAAGCAGAACGTATCCTCCTCTACCTGTCAGGTTCTGTGTAATTAATGCTGTTTTCCTGTTCTCTCAGCTCCCACATCTCTTCCTTCCCATGTCTCCATGACATTTCCTTTGCAAGTTGGAAGGAATTATTCCACTTAGAAGCAAAAAAAAAAAAAACCCTCAAACTGTTTTTCCTATGACAGCAGAAACATCAGGTGTGGCTTTGCTTGAAAACTAGTGCATCATTTCCTGAGGATGGATTTCAACTTTCCCATTCCAGGTCTCTCTGGGAGCAAGGCCTGGTCTAGTGGAAGATGGCAGGAGGGTTAGACTGGAAGATCCATTGAAATCTTTACAATTTACATACTGGACTTGTTAGACTGGAAGGTCTTTACAATTTACTCACAGGATTTGTTGGTGTCTCAGGATTATTGGTAGATGGCATTCCTGGGTCATACATCCCAAAGATTTACAGCTGACTGGGTGTAAATAATGGGAGGTTACTGGGCATGCTGACTGCAGCATATATTTTCTAAAATACACATCAGTGTGGGGTTTTTCCAGCTTAATATGCAGTTTTGTTTCTTTGCTCTTCCCAAAATTTGATTAATCTGATAGCTTGGTACCTTTAAACCATTTTAGGACTCAAACAGTTCCCCATTCCAGCCTTCCTTGTCCTCTTCTCAGATGCCACAGGAGGCACCACTGGAATCAGAGGTGTCTGTCAAGAAGTTTTTGGAAATCAGTGGAGCACTTGAAAATGTTTTGAGTTGTCAAATACCAGCTGCAGACCTGTGATGGGACCACTGCTGGATCCATAAAAAATAATATGTTTCAGTGCTGCTGAGTTTGGAGATTGTGTGTAGGATCTGGGAAGCTGCTGGATGGATTCTGCACTTCCATTCCTCAGCTGAGGGGTTAGGAACAGCTAACCCTGTTCAAAGGCTTCAGTGGGTGTGCCATGGCAGCAGTGGATTTTTGCAGGAAATCCTCTTGGAATCGGGGCTTGAATTGGTGTGGTTTTATAAACAAGTGACAGACACCAAAATTTCATAGCAGACAGTGCTCCTCTGGTACAGGAGCAGCAGTGAACCCCCTCCTGCTGTGAGGATTTACTGGGAATGTGTGATAAGAAGGGTTTCACATGTGCAAGAACCCTGAGTTTGAATCTCCCACTTCAGCAGAGCTGTCTCCACCTGCTTGTTCACGCGTCAGAAGAATTCTGGTGTGTTGTAGAAAGAGCTGTAGTTGCAATAACAAAAAGGTTTTTGCCTGTGGACAGAATAGGAATGCCAGTGGTGAAATGGACTTGGTTCTGTAGCCAGATCTCTGTTCCCTTCCTTTGCACACTGTGTTTTAGGCTCCAGGGGCCACATTTTCAGCGAATATAAATTCACATCCTTCCCTTGGCGCTTTGATGAGTTACAAAGATCAGCTGTTTTATGAACTTAGCTGAGTATTTTTGGTCTTTTCCGGGCTGTGTCACAGCTTTGTCATTTCTTGCCATCATGTTTTGTATGGGTTCTGTTTCTCAGGGAAGGTTTTGTGACACTTGGGGACGTGGTTTGGTCATGGCCTTGGCAGTGCTGGGTAACAACTGGACCCAGTAATCTTGGAGTTTTCCACCCTAAATAAATAACAATTCCAGGTGGAAGCACACCAGTTTAAACTCAGATTCTCATTCTCAGACTGTCTTACTTTGATGTGTGCTGCAATTTTCTCACAGGCTTTGTTGATGTCTCAGGATTATTGGTAGATGGCATTCCTGGGTCACACTTCCCAAAGATTTACAGCTGACTGTGTGTAAATAATGGGAGGTTACTGGGCATGCTGACTGCAGCATATATTTTCTAAAATACACATCAGTGTGAGGTTTTCTTCAGCTTCATATGCAGTTTTGTTTCTTTTCTCTTCTCAAAATTTGATTAATCTGATAGCTTGGTACCTTTAAACCATCCCAGCAGCTCAGACAGATTGCAGATGCTAAACCTTATGTTCACCTCATAAAAATATTACTGAAAATTATTGGCAACATTTGACTTCAATGTAGCTGTATCTTGGTCTGTTTATATTCTGTGAAACTCAGTGGGATCTAGAAAAGCAAAATCTAGGAAATGCATAATCAGTAGTTTTTGAAGTTAAGAGGACCACCATGGGCATCTACCCTTATGCTTCCTTCTTCTCTTTTTTACTTATTTTCCCAAAAGTTACTGCTGAGAGGGAAGAATTTCCATCCCCTTTCAGATAGGGCCCAAAATATAATTTATTTGTTTCTCAACCCAAATATCTTCTGATTTGCCTTCATTTGTCATGGTTTTTATCCATTGCTACACAGACTGCTCATCCTTAAGGTCATATTGGTTATGTCCTTAGGGATATAGTGGTCTATATCCACTCAGTTCAATTGGAATCGCTCCCCACCCATCAGGAAACTTCTTGTGTGCTGATCCCACCCCAAACCAGCTCCATCCTTCTGTATTTTTACCTCTTGCCATTGTGTAGGAACAGGTGATGTTGAGAGAGGAAAAATAAGTGTTCACTTGGACAGATCTTCCCACATAAAACGTGGGGCTGTTCTGTGGTGGTGTTTGTCCATGTCTCGTGGTCCAAAGAATTGGGTGAATTCAGGAATTGGGTGAATTTCTGTCTATTTGTGTTTCTGCAGACCTTTGTAGTGTGATCCCCGTCCCTGGAGGTTTCTAAAGGACATGGAGAGGTGGCTCTTGGGGACAGGAGTGGCAGTGCTGAGGGGAGGGATTTGCTGATCCTGGAGGGTTTTCCCAATGCAAACCATTCCGTGGTTCCATGATTAATGATCTCTAACAAGTTGAGTTCTTTATTTCTGAGCACACAACATGGTGCTCATAAAACTTTATAGAGGTGTCAGTAGCTTTGCTGGCTTGGGGAAGGTTTTTTTTTTTTTTTTTTTTTGTTTTTTTTTTTTTTTTGCAACAGTGGCCACACTGTTAATATGGGTCATTTAAAGGTTCATTAAATCTGCTTCCTGGGGCCTTGATAACACAGTGCTGGCAGGGAAGAACAACAACTGTGATTGCCTACAGTTGTCTTGAATAACACGTTCCTATGGTATTTGCTGGAAAGTTGGGTTGCCAAAATGGAGAAAAGTACCCTTAGAGAGCTGGGGTGTATCTGTAGCTCTTGAAAATAAATCCCTCCACTCTCCTGCCCCTCTACATCACATAACTGAAGTGATAATGGCTATCACTTATTTAAAGGAAGCTGCTATGAAAAAGCTGATCTGTTGGGAGCTTGGAGAATTCTAATTGACAAAATCAATAAGCTCCCAGCTACAATAGCACCTATCTTTTTTTCATTTTCCACAATTGCATAGCAGGGAGTGATTTATCACCTGGCTTTCTGTTTTTAACAGTTTTTCCAATACTCCTTTCTCATTGCTATCCCCAAAAATGTGCCCAGCTGCTCCGAGACAGAGAATACATGAGAGCTATAAATACTTTTAAAGTCTTTTGTTGCTTTATTATTTCAGGAGTAGCAATTTGAGACTGCAGGTCAAATAGATGCTGTTGTAACCTCTGTCTGCTCGCTGCTCCCTGGGGCTGCTGTGACAGACTGGACCCTCCTCCCTTTCACTGAGCTCAGTGGAGTGTGCGGTGCCCACACTGCAATTGGAATGGACAGGGCAGCATTTCACACCTCCTGCCTCTCAGCCTGAGGGACTCTCTCTTCCTAATCAAGTTCTCCTGCAGAGTCAATAAAAATGTGGTTGTAGGAAGCGCTTGACAAATCACAGGTGAATGTTAATCCTGAGAGGTGAACTTTCATAGAGCTCGGTGGTAATTTCAAATTGGGGGATAATGAACATTTAGACAAGTCTGACATTCTCATGGCATAAAGATGGGCTGGAGACCCTCACCAAGGGTTGCTGTGTAATTATTAAAGTCCAAAGCAGCTGTTTCCAGAGGCCAGGCCTGTGAGGCCACTGTTTATTCACAACTATGATGTGCAAACAATGAGAAGTCACATGAATCAATCCTTAATCACTGCAAAACCCAGGAAAGCAGATTGAGTGATCTCTGAAAGCATTTTTGTTTAAAAGAGAGTTAAGTATGCTGCTATTTGTTTGCCTTGTCTTCGGAAGTCTTGATTAGATAGAGAAGATAAACTGTCCATCATAATGGGTTTCACTACTTAGCCAGTTACTGGCAGTGCAGACCATGGAAGAAATCAAAGCAGCATGATGAGATACAGCACTGAAGATGAGATTTTTCATAAATGCCCATGCTTTCAATTACTTTGTTATTTATAGGCAACTGATTTGGAAATTATTCAATAACCTCCCCCTCAAAAAACCCCAAATCATACAAAGCAATCTCTATCTAGAATGTCTTACGTCTGGAACTAGTTTTGTCTGCTATTCTGTCTCCACTGGATATTGTTTAGGGCCTTTCTTCTCCTTTTAGCCACAACTGCATCATTCCCTGAACTGGATCTAGAAACCCTCTGGTCCCCAAGGATTGAGGAGAGTCCCAGTTTGAAGAAGGCATGCAGTCATTGGGGTTGAGTCCCACCACAGGGATTCTCAGCTATCAGGAGCTGTCTCCCAGCCCTGGCTGGCTCCACACAGCTGTAGAATTCTTTCCTCTTCCATCAGCAGAGGGGATCAGCACTCAGGACTGCTGCCAGCTGGAGAATAAACCTCGTGCATTGGTCTCCTGCAGAAATTAGCAAAACTGCAGATATTCTCAGAGGGAATCAGTTTGGTGTTGCTATATTTGTCCCAGAAGCATGGTCTTAATTTAATGGGACTTCATGGAATTGAATTCAGGAAGGATTATATAGGATTATATTATATATGCTATATGTTATATGTTATATGTTATTTATTATATGTTATATATTATATGTTATATATAATATATGTTATATATTATATAGAAGAAGTTGAACTGTAATCAAAACAAATGGAAAAAAAAATAAAAAAAGCAACATGAAAAATGACTCTGGTCATTATCTAAGGTGTGGACACCTTCCCAGTGCAACAGCTGATGCCATGGCAAATTATGGATTATCCAGCACTGGCCTGGCTACCAGAGTTTAATGCTGTCCTGGTGCCACTCTTGGGAAACTCCTGCAGGATTTTTTTCCTCACTGTGCTGGAAGTTAGACCTCCTGTGCCTCTTGGTAAGGTTGTGATGGTTTCCTCAGGAGTCATGTTCAGTGCTGGAGTATGTGTGTGCTCTGGCATGGAATTCCAGCCCTAGCCACTTAAAACAGAAGGGATACCACTTACTTCTCACCTGAACTTATTTATCTGAATTCTCCTGCTGGATCTAGAACTCTTCCTGTGCCATGCTGTTGCTTTACACCCAGTTTCTTCTTTATCCTTTTATGATCATTTGCCTAACAAACGTTTTGATTCTCTTTGGGCGGGCAACTCTTGATTTTGCTATTTTTGAGGAAGTCTCAATAATTTCCTGTGATTCTGCACAACAATTTCAGCTGTTTTGTGTGGAATTCAGTGATTGTGTTCTACTTTGACTCTGTGTGTCTTAGAATCATTTAGATGACAAAAGATCTCTAAGATCAGCCAAGTCCAGCATTGCCAAGGCCACCCATGTCCCCAGGTGCCACATCCATATGGCTTTTAAAAATCTGTAGGCATGGGGACTGCAAAGCTCCCTGGGCAGCCCCTGCCAAGGCCTGAGCACCCTTTGCATGCAGAAATTGCTGCTGCTGTCCCAGCTGAGCTCCCCTGGCCCAGCCTGAGGCCCTTTCCCCTTGTCCTGTCCCTGTTCCCTGGCAGCACAGCCCGACCCCCCCTGGCTGTCCCCTCCTGGCAGGGAGTTGTGCAGAGCCACAAGGGCCCCCTGAGCCTCCTTTGCTCCAGGCTCAGCCCCTTGCCAGCTCCCTCAGCCCCTCCTGGGGCTCCATTCCCTGCCCTGGACACGCTCCAGCCCCTCCAGGGCTCTCTGGCCAGGAGGGCCCAGAACTGGACACAGCCCTGGGGTCCCTCAGCAGGGCCAGCCCATGGGACAGGCCCTGCTCTGGCCTGTGGCCACCTCATGGCTGGCACAGCCAGGGCCCATTGGCCTCGTGCCCCCTGGGCACCCCTGGGCTCCTGCCCAGCCCTGGCACAGCCCCCAGGGCCTTTCCCCAGGGCCCTTTCCAGCCCCTGTGCCCAGCCTGGAGCTGCAGGGCCTGGGCTGAGCCAGGGCAGGACCCAACAGTTCCATATTAAATTCCTCTCTAATGCATTCTGGTGTAGAATCCTCTTTTTTGTATGCATCAGGGAATGATGATATCGTTCATTGGAAATTATGATGTCTTGGCACAGTATTTTGCTGTTCCATAAATGTGTAAACTCTGTTAAATCTTCAAAATATAAGCCCCAGACAGGCAGTGGGTTGACAACATTATTCTCTTGGAGCTACTGTGCTGTCAGCAGCCCTTTCCTGGGTGTTGTCTCCTGTCAGGCACCTGAGAAAAAGCTCTTGGTGTGGGCTTAATGTGTGATGTTCCTACATGCACGATTTTCAATTTTTGTCGTGTGCTGCAGGTATTTCTCAGCTGATTCCCAGTGCATGTTTTCTGTTTTCTTGGCTTCTCCTTATCTCCCATTCCTGCTGTGGCTTCCCATAGCATGAGGTACCTCTCACAACCTGCAGCAGCTCTGAAGCCCTGGGCTGCTGGCCAGGTTTTTATTATTGTTCTTATGAACTGTTAACTCTCCTTTTTTCAAAGGTGCATGAAGGAGGCAGACCTGGAGGCTTTTACTTGTACAGCTCTTCTGTCTTTGGTTTCTCCTGGCAACGCTTTGTTCTCAACATATCTTGTTTGTATGGAAAGGGGTTTTTATTCCCTTTTTATTCCCTTGGTGCTGGTCACAATACTGAGCAGAGTCTTTCACCCTCCCACCCCTCACTGTGCTCAAATGCCTGTTTCTGAAATGTGAACAACAAATACCTGGTAAAATTTAAAGATGACACATTCAAAGAACTCAAGAGTAAATTAGAAGTATAATTCTCTGTTATTTTAAAATGTTATATTGTATTTCCATAAGTGTCATCCTAATATACTTCAAGAACTTTTTTGTTCAAGGTGTTTCCAAACAATGGAATTTAAAATTTATTGTAAACACAGGATAGTACCCTTAGTATTCTCAATTTCAGTTAGCAAGGAAAAAATACAGGTTTTCCATTGCTATTGCCAGAGATGCTGTGGCTGCCCCTTAATCCCTGGCAGCGCCCAAGGCCAGGCTGGATGGGGCTTGGATCACCCTGGGACAGTGGAAGGTGTCCCTGCCCATGGCAGGGGTGGCACTGGATGAGCTTTAAGGTCCTTTCCAACCCAAACCAGTCTGGGATTCTATGATTATATTCCTGCTTAAATATTTGATAGCTGTTTCATCCTAATGGTTTGTCACTCTGGTGTGGAACTGGATTTCCTGTGTGCATTTTGTGGTCATAATCTGCGGTATTTCAAATGCTGTTGCCTTATTCCATGTGCAGGTGACTTCTGTGGATATTTGGGCATAGAACACTTTGTTCTGGTACAAAGTGTAGTTGACTCCTTTTTTTCTTTGGGGACAATGGATAATCACATCAGTACACAATAAGAAATAGGTTGAAGCTGGTGGATTTCGGTGCCCTTTCTCTTGCTGGTTCAGCTTTTCCTGAGGTTTAGCACTGGGCAGAGTGGTTCCTGTGGCTCCCCACAGATCCCAGCCATGGTCTCCTGTGGTGTTGTGAGGTCCCCAGGACGAGGTAAGAGATGAGAATTTGACTCCATGGTCTCAGAAGGCTGATTTATTATTATATTATATTCTAAAACTATACTAAAGAAAGAGAAAGGAGACATCAGGAGGCTAAACAAGAATGAGAATGAAAACTCGTGACTGACTCAGAGACTCTGACACAGCTGGCCATGATTGGCCATTAAAAAAAACAATTCACATATTTGGATAAACAATCTCCAGACCACATTCCAGAGCAGCAAAACATCGAGAAGTTGAGGCTTCTCCTCTTGCCAAGAGAATAAATTCTGGCGAAGGGATTTTTCAGAAAATATCATGGTGACAGTCTCCCAGCGATTGTCTGACCTCGGACCAAAACCAAGCCAAGCAGTTAATGAAAAACCAAAAGTCACTAAAGGATTGTTGCTGCATCTCTCCAGGCCTGGAAAACTGAAAAAAAAGAAACTTCTTGCTTAAGATAATAAAAAACCCCAAGCTGGCTAAGCAGCAAAGTACCCGCTGATCTGCACTGTGGTGAGTGCGGTTTTGAACAAAAACTGCGCAAGAGTTCCAAGGATCCCACCCCTACTCCAGACCCACTCAAAGCTCCAGCAGCCCCTTCTGGCCATAAAGCAGGAGATTAGGGAATAGCATATCATCATAAAATCACCTCAACACCACAGGGGGTTTTGAAGCACATGTTTGAGTTACTCCAGTTGGAGTCACGCAAGGAGCAATCAGGGCAAGGGATTCTCTGCTTCAAGACAAAAAGCACAAAAAAAGTAAGAGCCCAGCCCTCCTTTTGTACAAATCAGAAGCCTGCAAACTCCAAGAAGTGCTTTTGTTGCCTACCAGCATTTCTTCTGAATGATGCAGCACAATAGGAAGTAACCAGATAGAATTTTTTCCCCTCTGCAGTCCTGCAAACTCCTCTCTGTGTGCCCTTCATCAAAGGCAGCAGGAGTTTCACTGTAAGAAACTTCTCCAAGCTACAAACTCAATCCCCTGGGAGGAAGTTCAGCACTTATCAGCATCTTCCTCCTTTTTTATTAGAAATGAAGGCACGATCCTGAAGTAAAAGGAAACATATTGGCAACTGTCAGCTCTTGGGAAAACATCACCAATAATTTTGTCATGAAAATAAGAGTACAGCCCATAGCAGTGCTGTTATTTAAGTCTGTTAACACCCTTGGAGTGATATTTCACAATTATTAAACCCCAGTCGCTAGGAACTGCTTCTTTCAGGTAATTCAGAATATAAGGAGTTAGCAAAATGTTCATGCAGTCGATGTTTTCTGCTTTAGAGAAGAAAATAAATTGAATTTTAGTTGTTTTCTCATAATATGCCAATCTCTGGCCCTGAAAGTGAGCAGTCCATGTTATAGACTTTTAGTCATTTTCTTTATTAAAAATAACTGGAATACAAGCACCTGCAGCCACATAAGATCTGTGATATTTTAATAACATTTGCTAATCGTTTTCTTGTCCTTTGTAGCTCCTTTGAATCTCAGTTCCTTACAGCAGCATCCTAATACATATCTTCCTTTAATATCACTGTTTTCAAAATGTCAAATTAATTCTTTAACAATCTTGTTGACACCCAAAATCTTTTGAGCTTCCATCAGATAAAACAAAGCTCTCTTAGCCCAGCATCAATCTCCAAATGTTATTAACTTTGCTTTTTGTGTTTTGTGCAGACACCTGAAATATTACATGCAATTAAGAGCCTTTTGATCTTCAAAGGCTGATGTGCAGGGGCTGCATCCCTGGGTGCCAGAGTCACAGGGACATCTGTTCTTGGATTAATTTTCCAAGCCCCAGACAATTTCCACTGATTTCACAATATATCCCGCATTAAATACATCTGGACTTTTTACCAAAGAGATGAAAGAAGACAGTAAAGCTTCTTTGTCTCTCCTGACTGGTTTAAAAATCTTCTGTAGAGTATTTTTAAACTAATATTCTGCCTAATGTTTTAAATCATAGGAACTATT
Source organism: Melospiza georgiana (assembly GCF_028018845.1). NCBI lineage: Eukaryota > Metazoa > Chordata > Aves > Passeriformes > Passerellidae > Melospiza > Melospiza georgiana. Next base: position 6,702,454 of record NC_080437.1, on the reverse strand, counting down.
TAGCAGTCCAAAATCATGGCAATTAATACAAGGTCCAACAGCCAATAAATACTGAATTTTCCAAACACAAGGCCCCTTTTGCCAGTGCTCTTGTTGATCCTTTAGACAAGGCTCGTTGAAGGCTGAGTGGCCACATGTTTCAGGGTAGCAAAATTGGGGCTTTTTTCGCTCCAAAAGTTGAGCCAATCACTTGAACAGATGAATCAGAGTTGTGGTGTACTGAGACCATCCCAAGCTAATCAGAGATGGGATGGTGGAAAATCCAGAATCTTCTGTATGGGATTGAAAACTGAGTGATCCTACATGCTGTGGCCCCAAATCTGTGGGGTTTGGCAGGACTGGGACAACATTCCTTTGTCATTCACTACTTACCCAATTGCTTTGCTGCCAACTGAAGATGTGGTTTAAATCCCATATCCAACAAAGAGCCCAAGGCACAAAACTTTTCCTAAATTAAAGTGTGCAATATCTGAAGACCTTTTGTAGCTGTGAGCTCTTCACTGAGTGTGGACAAAACAAATGAGAACAGAGCAACAACAGTTATAATGATCAAAAAATTCTAATTTATCATTTCGCCATCTGCTTATCGTGGGAAACACATGGAAAATTATTTCCCTCAATGAATCTAGAGTGAAATTCAAAATTAGATCTTCACTCATCAGAGGAACATGCTTCAGGAAAAAAAGTCTCTAAAAAGCAACAACTGGCTAAAAGCACAAGCCACCACTCAGCTGGAGCTTGATTTCCTGAGAGGAAATGCACGGTGGGATTGCTTGGAGCAAAGGCAGGGGGAAATTCCTGGTCCTCACAGTCTTTTTGAAGGGAAAAACCCCAAATAGGTAAGAAATATTCAAGTACTTCTGAAATAGAACAGCCCTGCCAAGGGAGTGGAGATCTCCATCACAAAATGAAGATTTCATTTCAGTGGGAGAAAAAAAAAATTCATTGGGAAGATAAATCCTGGGAAGATAAATCCTGTGACATATGAAGAACAGCGCAGTAGTTGAAAGAGAAGGAAAAGGAATACAAAGGCATCCTAATTCCATTTAAAAGCACAATATAGAATTTTGTATAGCCTGAAAAACTCCTGATAATTCACAAACAGCCAAAGAAGAAACACACTTCATATGTCAGCGATAGATAACTCCTATATTGAGCTGCTTCCCTGCTGCTTCCCTGGTTATTGTATTGCTCTTCCAAGCCTCCCAAAGTCCTTGCCTCATAAACCAGGGAGATAATTCCAGTATATTATATCCCCATCATCATCCCTTTATGATCCATGCTCATTCCAAACCAGTTTTCCCACTTGCCTCTGTTGACATGAATTTTGCTCCAGGGCCAGGCTGGCTGAGCCTTTGCTCTCAGTGGGGATCTTTAGGTGCAGCCTGAATTAATAAAAATGAACACAGGGCCCTGAGGAGCTTCCAAACCACTGAAATAAAAAAAATTCTGTGTATTCTCTCATGTGGATATGGTACTAAACTCACAGAAGTTTGTAGATAAAGCATACCTTAGAAATGCTGCAAATATCTTAATTTTTCTCTTATTTCAGAAAAAAAAATCAAATTATTATCTTCAGTTTTTATCTTTTGAGTCACATTACAGAGGGCTGTGTCCTCTTATTTTTCCTTCCATGTATAACCACCTACTTCCATACCCATGGAAACATTCCAGCTGCAAAGAAACATCTCCTGACATAATTGTGAAAAATTACACCAGGAGATTTTTTCCTCCTGTTCTCTTCTGCTTCTATTTTAAAAAACGAAATTATATTTGATCCAATTTCTTGATTTCCAGATGAATAAGCTGGTCTTGGTTCACAGGGCTGGGAATTGCTATTAACTGATAAAAGAAATGAACAGACCAAAAGTATTTTTAAAAATATCATGTCAAATTTTGGTTTTAGTTTTAAAAGCTAGATTTGATTAAGTAATCAAATACTTTTTTATCTTCATATTAACCAAAGGAAATTTGAGAACATTTAGTATTAGCGTCTATTAAAGGAAAATTGCAGATATGAAAAGTCCCAGTTTTCATTTCAGGATTGGCCTGCATGTTTAAAATAGATTGGATAATGCTCCAAAGATGTGAAACATTGGACCTGGGAATAAACCATAGGTTGTTGTGAGTTGAAGTAAAAACTTTTCAACACCATTTTTGGGAAATACTTTCTGCATTTAAGTGGAGATGGGAAGATTTCAGCAGAGTTTTTCCTGCTGTTTGTAAAGAAACACTTTGATTCTGTGTGCTTTAGCCAGCCTTAGGAAAATTAAAAAAAAAAAAAAAAAAACAAAAAAACCCCAACAAATTACCAGATTTTTCTTTGGAATATCTCTTCCTTTTTGCTTGCTGAGTCAGGCACCCACATCCCCTGGAGGCACAAACCCAGCAGGGGCTGGGTCTCATCTTGGCCCTGCTCCCAGAGGGGAGGTGGAAGGACATCCTGGCTGGGAGCTTCCACCAGCCCTGCTGCCCTTTGTGGGCACCCCACAGGTTTGGAGCTCTGTGCTGGGAGAGTGAAGCTGCTCGGGACTGGGGAGCAGATCCCAGACAACATTTTCAGCATTTTACAAAATCCCAGAGTGGTTTGGGTTGGAAGGAACCTCAAATCCCATCCAAATCCATGGGCATGGACACCTTCCACCATCCCAGGCTGCTCCAAGCCCCAAAGTCCAGCCTGGCCTTGGGCACTGCCAGGGATCCAGGGGCAGCCACAGCTGCTCTGGGCACCCTGCCTAGGGCCTGCCCACCCTCCTGTCACAGACATATTTTATGAAAAATCCTTTTGCCAGGATCTTTTCTCCTGAAAAGCTGAGAAGCTTCAGCTTCTCCACATTTTGCTGCTTTGGAATGTGATTTGGAGAATTGTTCACCCAGCACGTGAAATTGTTTTTACTTTATGGCCAATGACAGCCAGCTGTGTCGAGGCTGTGAGCAGTCACAAGATTTTATTGTCATTCCATTCTTTTCTTTGCTAGCCTTCTGATGAAATCTTTTCTTCTATTCTTTTAGTGTAGTTTTAATATATAATTTTCTTTTAATGTAATATATGTAATAAAATAATAAATCAGCCTTCTGAAACATGGAGACAAGATTCTCATCTCTTCCCTCGTCCTGGCACTCCTGCAAACACCACCACACCCTCCCAAGGAGCAATTCCTAATTCCCAATATCCCATCCATCCCTGCCCTCTGGCACTGGGAATCCATTCCCCCTTTTCCAGTCACTCCCACCCTCGCCCAAAATCCATTTCCACCCCTCCTGCTTTTCTTCCTCTTGTCATTTTCCTGCTCATGAGAAGCTCCACTTCTTTTCCTGTTCTCCACTGTTAATTTCTCCTGCCTGTAGCAGAAAATATTCAGTCTCTTGATTTTCATGAACAGCTGGTGCATAGCCAGGACTTCTTGCCAGGCTTAAAAAAAAAAAGAGAAATTTTTATCTCAGTGATATTTGTTTTCTTGCTGGTGACTCAGAGGAACAGTCCCTGCTTAGGCCTTTTTCTCTCACACATTTGATGATTCCTGTAAATCAGTGTAAGAGGAAATCAAGAGATTCCCTTCCCCACCTTGCTGCACCTTAAACTACAATCTTAAGCATCCATGTAAGCAGTGTGAACCTAAATATTATTAAACACTGATATTTGTGGAAATATTTGTATTTCTGAAAGTAAAAATCTGGTTTTTCACTCATGAAGTCCTCAGTCTCTTCAGCATCAGCTGTTTAAAGAGGAGCTGAAGCTATCCAGCCAATAATTCCTAAGGAATGGAAATAATTTCTATTGAAACTGTATATTGTTTTAATCTGACAGAGTTCTTAGGAATTATTAATGTTCCTCACTCTTTTCTAAGCTTAGGTTAGGAGCAGTCCAGGATATTGCAGGAGGATGTACCTCAATTGAAAATATAGATTTCTCCTTTCATGATTTTAACAGGCATTTATTTTCTTGTTGCTATAACTAAATGGAGGGAGCAGGGTTTTAAGGATAAGGGTTTTTTAGCTTTCTGCATTCCCTAATGTTTCTAGGTATTCCAAAAGCATGGAAACACATTTTCCATCCACTTATAGGGGCAGTGGCTCAGTGACTGCCTCAGTTATCATGGAAGCTAAAGCTGATTTAATCAATGAAGCTTATTCCTTCCTGAGCTCTGGGCCTGAATGATTTGACTTGACAAGTTCTTCATCTTTTTTTTTTTTTTTTTTTTTTTTTTTTTTTTTTTTTTTTTGTGTGTGTGTGATTTTACATCCCCTTCAGCATGCAGTTCCCCAGTTCCATGTGGGAATTGTCAGGTAGGATCTGGTGAAACGAAGCTGACAAGTGTATTCTGTCAGGTTTAGTGAATGAACATGTGAAAAGTCAAGCTTTGGGATGGGTGATAGCATCTACAGTTTTTTATTTTCTGTCTTAGACGGCCAGAAAAGAAGCCCAGCCTGTCTCTGGCACAGCATCTGGCTTGAGGTGACAGATTTTATATTTTCTATAGATTTATTTTTTTTTTATATGTTGTGCTCAAAAATCGATGGAATCAAAGGGAATGTCTTGGCCATCCCAACCATTATAGAAAAAGAGTGAATTTTATTATTGTGCTCCAAAAATGCACATTGTTCTTTGAAAAATTCCTATTTTGGTGCTGATTTATTGGGTATCACATGTAAAATCTTCACATCTGGGTATTCTGAGGAAGAATTTCAATAGAGTGTTTTTACAAGAAAAAGCCTGCCTGTGTTTACATTTTAAGGATTTTTGTGGCCCTCTCAGGACTATCTCTGCACTGAAACCAATAAAAATCATGTTGCTGCTGGAGCTTGACCTCCTTTTACATCAGAGTACCTTGTGCAGAGCAACTTTATGTCCTTCCCTGATAGAGATTTTAAAAAAAGATGCATAAAAACACCCCCAAAGCTCTCTTTGGATGTCCAGGAGTTGGAAATGCTTTCAATTTGTAGTCATAAGATTGAAAAAAAAAAAATCACTGAGATTGATTTGGGGTTGGCATTTCTGGCTGGTTGTTTTTTGCTACAAAACCACTCTAAATCCAAACTCTTCCATGTTTTTGGGGGAACAGCCTGGATGTAACATCATGCTGCTCATAACCAGGGCATTTTTAGCCTGTTTAATGCATTAAATCCATTAAAGGCAAGTTCTGTGAGGGCACTGTTTGATCTCTCCGTGGGATTCTGTACCCCAGCCTGCTTTTAAATGTGTTCAGTGCAATACAAGGTGTTTTAAGAATGTGAAGAAAAGGGCATTAACATCTGAAATCACCAGGGAAATGGACAGCACAAGGGTGAAATTCTGGTTTTTAGCCTTTGCATGTGTGCTTGAGGCGAGTCCTGTCACCTCTTGGTGCTGTGGGGAGCCAGCAGTGAACATTTGTGAATGCACTATACAGTCACCTTGAGGGAGCAGAGGCTGTTTTTCCCTTCTGGAGGGATCAGGGATTATTTTTCCTTTCTTTTCTCTGGCATTAGGCATGCTCAGCTGGCACTGGTGCAGTTTGGCATTTCCAGAATTTTCTTTGTAGCCCTGTCCCAGGTCTGAGCAGTGACACCACAGCTGAACCCACCCTTGGCACACACATTTAAGGACTTTACACCCAGGTAAGACGAGAATTGTTGATATCATCCTGAATCTGAGCTTCTGCTCCTCACATTTTATCAAAACCATTGATCTCAATGACTTTCAAATAATTTCTTTGTGGAGCTTTACAAACAATGCATGACTCTGATGCTGATGGATCTGGTCAAGTGCAGCCCTGAATAATTGCAAAGCAGGGTGATCAGTCTTTGCTTCAACCCACAGGAAAATGGTGCTGGTAAAAGGCATTTTTGGTGATATTTGGCAGAGGTTTTGGGTGGTTCAGTGTGCTGTCAAAACCAAGCTTGCTTGGGCATGTGATGTGTGGAAGAAGCCCTCTGACAGCTTCATGAAGTGTCAGGAGTGAAAATGTTTGTTAGAACCAGGGCAGCACAGCAGGAAATCCAGTTTTTGTATTTACTGCCTGCACAGGGCAGAAATCCATCAAAGGTTTTTCCTTGTTGCTCTTAAGAATTTAAAAATATTTAAGAGCCAGGGCCTGTGTGAATCCTTCTAGAGCAGGCAATGACCTCCTAATGCTATAAAACCAGCAACGTTCCTTGCACATCATATGAGGGATGATTTTCCTCTTTGTTTTGTTTCTTATTATAGCTAAGAACATATTTTTATTTTTGTTTTCCAGTCTTTCCAAACCTTCCCTCTCTAGACCAGATTTTGGGATGAATATACATAATTTTGCTTTCAGAAGGGGAAAGGAAATGGGGAAGGAAATGGGAAAGGGGAAAGGGGAAAGGGGAAAGGGGAAAGGGGAAAGGGAAGGGAAGGGAAGGGAAGGGAGGAAAGGGGAGGAAAGGAAAGGAAAGGAAAGGAAAGGAAAGGAAAGGAAAGGAAAGGAAAGGAAAGGAAAGGAAAGGAAAGGAAAGGAAAGGAAAGGAAAGGAAAGGAAAGGAAAGGAAAGGAAAGGAAAGGAAAGGAAAGGAAAGGAAAGGAAAGGAAAGGAAAGGAAAGGAAAGGAAAGGAACTGATTCCTTCTTGGGATGGCAGTCACAGCTGAAATGGGCACAGTGCACTGACAGCTGTGAGTTAAGCCTGGGAGAGTGGTTTTAGCTTAGGAAAGATGATTTGGTCTTCATTTCAAGCTCAGATGTTCACATGGTACAGAGCACAGAGAACTGATGCTTATTTTTTGTTAAATTTCTCTAATTCAGAATGCTCAGCCATAGCCCAGGTTTGTAGCTGACCTAAGAACAATTTCCTATGAACTCAACAATTCAAGAGCTCTCTTAAGCTTAACAAGGGAAATTGGGACTCTTGAGCCACCCAAGATGATGTGTAAAATAGTGCTTGGAATTGATGAGTAAAATAATGCTTGGAATATTCCTTTGATGAGTCCCTATAACCTGGATCACTTAAGGTGTGCACTTCACTTATTGAGAAAAATGCTGCACACCAGAGCTGCAGAGCCAGAGCAAAGCCTACACCTTCAAAAAATGGTGGAATTAAATCAAATTACTACTTCAGAAAGCAAGCCTGTATCTTTCAGAGGGGTTTTCCACCTCACTGGTACCATGGGTGTTGACCTGATCTGCGCAGTGCCACTGCGCAGCCCTCGAGGCACAGCTGAAGTGTTTAGGGACAGCTGTTTGTGCATTTTAGCACGCTCAGAAAGAGAAGAAAGTGTTAATTTGTGAATTGGTTGGAGCAGAAAAACTCAAAATTCCATGCCCCGTTACTCCATGCTTATATCATTATATCTGTTTATATCATCTTATATCATTTTATCGTTTTATTGATTGGTTTGGCTGCATGTTGTAATTGTGGAGCTAAACAGAACCCTGAAATTATTGAGGCTGGAGAATCCCTGCCAGCCCCTGGAGTCCCAGCGGTGCCTAGTGCCCACCTTGTGCCCAGCCCAGAGCACTGAGTGCCACCTGAAAAATCTTCTATTAAACCTGCCTGCCAGGAGCAGGGATGTCACTGTCTAGAACAGCTTGCTCAGGGCTCCATCCAACCTGACCTTGAAAGAAAAATCAAGTAAAATTCAAAAATTATTAAGATGTAAAGATGCCAATAACCCAAAAGGTGGATGCCTCTCTGCATTGAAGGAACACGAAAACACATTTCAGGGTTTTACTACTGATCCCACGTCTGGAACTATTTTTGGCTTTTAAAAACACATGATTTGTTTTCACTTGTGAAAACCAAACTCCTCATTGCCACAGAAGCCCTGCTGGAGAGTCAAAAATCAGTGAGGCTGGAAAATCCCTCCCTGTGGGCACAATGCCCACCTTGTGCCCAGCCCAGAGCACTGAGTGCCACCTCCAGCCCTGCCTGGGACACCTGCAGGGCTGGGCACTGCAAAGCTCCCTGGGCAGCCCCTGCCAAGGCCTGAGCACCCTTTGCATGCAGAAATTGCTGCTGCTGTCCCAGCTGAGCCTCCCCTGGCCCAGCCTGAGGCCCTTTCCCCTTGTCCTGTCCCTGTTCCCTGGCAGCACAGCCCGACCCCCCCTGGCTGTCCCCTCCTGGCAGGGAGTTGTGCAGAGCCACAAGGGCCCCCTGAGCCTCCTTTGCTCCAGGCTCAGCCCCTTGCCAGCTCCCTCAGCCCCTCCTGGGGCTCCAGACCCTTCCCCAGCTCCCTCTGCTTCTCTCTCTCATGACTGACTCTCTAGAATTATCCTACATTCCATAAATGTGCAACTCCCCTCCTGCTTTACACAAGATGCTTTCACATTTGAGCACTTGTGCTCGTGCAGGTCTCATTTTTGTTATGTAGGCCATGTATAAATTGATGTACATGTATAGAAAATAAGATTTAGTAAGTCTGATTGTGCATATTTTATAGGCCTGCCAGCATCAACAGATCAAACCAGTGTAAACCGGTTTCTTACTCTGGTTTTTGTGACTGTAAAAGGTTTAAGTACATCTTCATCTTCCAGCCTCTGACAGCAGCACTCCCTGAACATGTGATAACTTCTTTGCTTTTGTTTTCTGTGGCCTGCTTAAGGTCAGTAATGGATCAGGTGAGGGCAGGGCTTTGTGGGCACTCAGTGCCCAGGATCAGTGAGATTTTGGTCCCTGGGATTCAACTCACCACTGTCATGTTATCCAGGAATTCCACTGGGTTCACAGAGATGGCTTTGGGCAGGAGGTGCTGCTTGGTTTGGGAACAGTCTGGGCAGAGCTGGTTCTTCTGTAGCTGCTGTGGGTGAGGCTTTGGGCAGGGCAGCGCCTGCTCAGCAGCACTGGCTTTGTAGGCAGGGTGGGGTTTGCTGTTATTATCCTCAGGATGCTCATTTGATGTTATTTGGAGTTATTTTGGGGTGTGTGGTGTAAAGCCTCAGACAATTCTCAAAAGTTCTGTTAAAATGGGCACAGGTTTCTCACTTTTAATGGCTGTGCATGGAACTCAGACATGAAGAGGTGGTCAGAGGGATGGAGCAGCTCTGCTGGGAGGAAAGGCTGGCACAGCTGGGATTGCTCAGTCTGGAGAGGAGAAGCTCTGGGGTGACCAAACTGTGGCCTTGCAGAACCTGAAGGAGCTACAAGAGAGATGGAGAGAGATTTTGGACAAGGGATGGAGTGCCAGGACAAGGGAATGGGTTCCCAGTGCCAGAGGGCAGGGCTGGATGGGATATTGGGCATTAGGAATTGTTCCCTGGCAGGGTGGGCAGGCCCTGGCACAGGGTGCCCAGTGCAGCTGTGGCTGCCCCTGCATCCCTGGCAGTGCCCAAGGCTGGGCTGGAGCAGCCTGGGACAGTGGAAGGTGTCCCTGACATGGCAGGGTGAAAGAAGATGAACTTTAAAGATGCTCCCTTCCAGCCAAAAGCACTCTGTGATTCTGTGAAGAGTCGCTCTGTTCATCTAAATTTGAATTTCTGGCATTAAAGCAGAAATTGTTTTCCTCCTATTTGGAAATGACGTGACAGTGTCCTCTGGTGGCCTGACAGCTGGAGTTCTGCATCTGCTTTATTTTTTTTTTCATTTTAATTAGAAGGAATTGTGGCATAATTGCAAACAAAAGGACTGGACTTTAATCACAAGCTGGAATTTATGAAATAATGTTATAGTGTGTGTATATATCTTCTGTAGTAACCTAATTACTGATATGAGAGGCAGGGACAAGTTTCTTTAAGATATTTCATACATACCTACATACATACACACACATATATATATATATATATATGTGTGTATATATATATTATATATATATATATGTGTGTGTGTATATATATATATATATAATATACCTGTGGTACACTTGCACAGGTGAAGCTTCAAGGAAATCCCTGAGATTGAAGCTAGGAATTATTGACAAACTTATTACATAATAAAGCATTAAAGGATTAAGATAAAACCTTCTGGCACTATTAATCTATTAAGTGGAGTGGAGATTTATTAGTTTTGCCCTAAATTTGTCTGTGTAGACAGAACTTCAAGCCAGAGTCTGCTCTCCAAGAGCCCTTGACCTGTAGTGCTCAGCTTTAGGTCCCAAAATTTAATGCATTTTGACCCAAGCATGGCTTCATCTCTCAGGATCAAGGACCATGAACTGCTTCCCTGCATCAGGGTATAAATGTCTGCTTCCAGAAAGAAATGCTAGCTGGAATATTAATAGCAGAATTCAGCAAATCCAGAAACCAAGGAAGACAGAAAGTCAGTTTTAAAGCTCCTCACCAGGCAGATTTTGAGCCTTTCACTGTGAAATTCAAATTCTGAGAGAAAAGGTTTCTGGGATTTTTGTTTGCCTTGAGACTGCAGTTTTGGAAGCTAAAAAACTGAAGAAAAATTCGGCAGATGCTCCAGAAGTTCGAGGTTTCTGCAAATCACAACAAAAAACCCCAAAACCAAAACAAATCAAAATAAACAAAATAAACCCAAAAAAAAATAAAAAGGTGGGTGAATTCCTATGGAATCCCAGAATAGTTTTAATCCTGGCTTTGGACACTTCACTTTTAACCCCCTGAATGCTGAGCTGGTTTTCAACTTTTAGGGAAATCCTCCAAGCTGAAGTGTTGGAATTGAGGAAACCCTCGTAGTTCTGGTCTGGGATATTTTCTGGCCTTGGCAGTTGTCAGTGACTTCCTAAATCCTGTAAGGGGGTTTTCAGAAATGGACAGAGAAATGGATTTCTGACAGAGAAATTATTTGAGGGCTTGACTCCCATTTGTACCTTAGAAAATGTTGCTTTGGTTCCAAAGTGAAATTGTTCAGGAATATCGTGTTAGTGATGGCATTTTTGATCTGAGCACAGTCTGACCCAGATCTGGGTGAGTGCAGTTGTAGTTTGGGTATTCCAACAGCTTGATTTTTCTGTCCAAAAATAGAAAATATCTGCTATGAAGACTTTGCTTACAAACGCGGTTTGATTTATGAGCCGTCTGAAGATCTATTTACTTGGCTAAGGAAACGTGCCAATTAGCTGGGGTGGCACAAAGTAGTTCAAAGCCATAATTAACAAAACAAATCACACACTCTGATGGTTCTCATCTTTCTTCTAAATAATTACCACACTTTTCCTGTAGTTAGAAAGGTCAGCTCTGGATCCACATTCCATATTAGGCCATTTAAAATATAGTGAAAATGCTGGAAGGTGATGTCAAGATTCAGGAAACTGCAAATCTCCATGGAATTTTGTTTGCTTTAGAGTCTTCAAGGCAGTGATTATTCCAACATTTCCTCCTTGATTTTTGTTGTTAGCTCATCCTTTCACTTTGGCAAGGACGGGGAGTGAAACTTTTGCAGGAGCACTGATTTCTCCACACTAATTCACCCTTTTCCCTTCTTGCATCACATCACTTTGTTCTCACCAGTTCCACAACGCTGGATTCCTATTCAACATCTTAGTTGTGAGCATCCAGATGTGGGGAAAAGACCTGTGAGGTTTTGTCCAGGTGTGGGCCCAGCTCTGGGACAGAGGACAGGATCCCTTGTGTGCCATCTGCTCCTTCCTTTGCCAGCTGGACAAGCAATTTCCCACCTGCTCTGTGCCACCAAATTGCACTTTGGAACCAAAAATTAAGGGCAACGTTTTTGAACATTTTTAACATTTTCTGTGGTAGAAATGGGAGTCGGGTCCTCTGGATGAAAATAATTTCTTTGTCCGTTTTTGAAAGTGCCATGCAAAACAAAGGGTTGGCAGACAGACCCTTGCTCTGTCTTGGGAAGTAATTAGGATTTATTTCAAGAGAAGACATCCTGATATCAGATTACAGGGAAAGCACAGCAGCGTGAATGAATTGGAAGAAAATGAAGGGTTAATCAAAGTAATAAACTTCCCAAATTCCAGGATAAAGGCAGCATAGTTCAGATAGCAGATTATGGATATGTAATGATCAGGGAATAATCAGGATCCCAGAAGGGTTTGGGTTGGAAAGGAACTTAAACCTCATCCAGGGATACCTTCCACCATCCCAGGCAGCTCCAAGCCCCAAAGTCCAGCCTGGCCTTGGGCACTGCCAGGGATCTAGGGGCAGCCACAGCTGCTCTGGGCACCCTGTGCCAGGGCCTGCCCACCCTGCCAGGGAACAATTCCTAATGCCCAATATCCCATCCAGCCCTGCCCTCTGGCACTGGGAAGCCATTCCCTGTGCCCTATCCCTCCATCCTTTTGAAACAATCTGTCTCCATCATGTATTGCTTCATTTATTGAAAATTCATCTGGGAAAGTTTTCTGGGTCTCAGCACTAATAACGGGAGAAATTTTGCATTTCCTGTGTAAAGAGCCCAGCAATATTTGCTTATTACTGTGAAGTGGTTGAAAACACAGCCTGCAGGTACCAAGGTGAAAATTAATTTGGTGAATAACACTACATTACGGCAGACCCAAAGTTAATCATGGTTAGCAAAGAACCTAAACATTCATGCTGTCACCTGACTAATTGGCTTTTGACATTGAGGTATTTTAGAAGATGAATTGTTCTGTCCAGCCAACATAAAGATTCTGTGCCAAAAATAGCCCGCACTTCAAATGGAAAATAATTAAACAATCTATGTGTAGTCCAGAAATTTCTCATGTTTTATTTTTAGTCTTGCAAGTGATTCATAGGAAGAGCAGAAATGCTCCAAGAGACATTCTGTGGTATGAACTCCGCAATTCAAGGCAGTGACTGCAAAAGTGGAGGGAGAAATCCACTGAGAAATCAGCTGCACTTGTTCAGGGGTGTAAAAAGATAAACCTGCAAGATAAATTAATGTACAAAATAGAATCAGCAGTGGTTTTGAGGTTGCAGCTACATCAAACGCAGCTAAATTCTTTTCTGAGTGTTGGAACTTGGATTGAACACATCTGCACAGCCATTCAAAGGTTTGATTTTTATTAGTGGAAGTTTTGGTATTTAATTAATTAGCACTGTTTTTCAATTTTATTTTTTTTTTCTTAGAGTGGTGATAGTTGAACAAAACACATTTTTGGAGTCTTTCATTTATTTAAAATTTTTGAGGGAGACCCCTGAGTGGACAACTTACTCCCTATTAGGGAAAACCTTGCAAAGTTTCAGACTTGTGAGTGTCAGTTTGGGGGATTTTTTTTGGTATTTATCTCCCCCGTTTTGGCTGTGTTCTTCATTGCTGCTGCTTTTCAAAGAAATGTAGCATTGCTTTCTTCATGGAAAATGTACCATTAAATTGCAGATGTCATGGATGAGAGCACTGTAACGGCAAGAAAAGAGATTTGACATGCAAATATGTCAGGATCTAATTCCATTCTTGCTGAAGTCAATGGGAATTGTAAAATTGACTTCAAATGGGGACGGGAGCAAACACAAGATGCCAAGGTTAAAAATGAGAAGGCTTTGCTGCTTAATTCTTATTGTCCTGGCCCCACTCAGACCTGCAAAGCAGCACTGCCTAAGAGTGCCTGGGTTCAATTATTTGTTTAATGATGTTAATGCAGCTTTGCAGGGCAGTCTGGTCCTGATGAGCTCTGAGTGCTCTCCATGGACAACATCCAGCTGGGAGTGGGGCTCCCACTCCTTTGTTTGGCCCCTTGGGACCTTTGGTCAGCTCCTGGAGGAGCAAAACACAGGAATGGATCAATGGATTCCTTGGGAATCTCCAGGTGCTTCCTGACAACCCTTATGGCTCCATCAAGCAAAGTGGTGACATCTTTTTTTATGGTTGACTTTTTTTTTTTTCCTTGTTTTCCAAAAAGTGCTTGGATCACTACAGTGTGTGAAGACAGAGGGGTTTCTCTCCTGTGTTGTAGCTTGGTTGGTTCATTTAGAATGTTAAAATGAACATTTTAAAATTTAAAATGAACGTTTAAAGTGTTCCAGTGTGGTATTTTCAGGCTCCCTCATGGCAGGAAGGAAATTATGAATTTGACTCCATGTTCTTAGAAGGCTAATTTATTATTTTATGATATATTTTATTAAAGAATGCTATACTAAAACTATACTAAAGAATAGAGAAAGGATACAGGCAGAAGGTTTAACAAGATGCTAATTAAAAACTCCTGACTCCCTCCTCAGAGTCTGACACAGCTGGCTGTGATTGGTCATTAAGTCAAAACAATTCACATGAAACCAATCAAACATTGACCAGTTGGTAAACAAGGTCCAAACCACATTCCAAAGCAGCAAAACGCAGGAGAAGCAAATCAGATAATTACTGTTTTCATTTTTCTCTGAGGCTTCTCAGCTTCCCAGGAGAAGAAATCCTGGCAAAAGGATTTTTCCAGAAAATATGACAGTGACATTCCAGCTTCCAACTTGTACATCTTGGTTTCACCTTTTTGTTGGAAGCTGGAACATTCTGGATACAGAATGCCCTGGTTGGGGAAAGGGTGCTACAAAAGCTTAAGAAGCGGCAACAATAATAAAAAAAGAGCTTTTCATTGGGAAGTGAAGGGTTTTAGGGAAGCTCTGTGCAAGTTTAGCACCGTGTTGGTCTTGGGACTTCTGCTTGTCAGAGTGACCCTGAGATGTGTTAGAAAGGCTCTTTTCCCAGCCTGACGGTTGAAGAAGGAGTCAGAGCTCTTCACCTCTCATTCTCAAGGTTGTTCATTGTATCTTATCAATAAAATTCTTTCTCCTGTCCTGCTGAGGTCTGTTCACACTGGTGTTATCTTTTTATACTAAAAACTATGTGTATAATATTTACCATAATTTCCCAATACCCATCACCTATGTTAGACAGTGAGCTTCTACTCTAAACCAATCCAAAAGTGCCAACATCACAGCAGAAGATGGAGGCCAAGAGGAAGAAGGAGAAAGGCTGGACATGTCCAGATTCCTCCATCTTGCCTCCTGAATCCCCATTCTAAAAACCTCAAAAAATCTACTTTTCACTCCATGACAAGCTAATTATTATTCTACTTAGACTTTCGTGGCTTGCAGATCTTCATATAAGGTTGGTAATTTTTTTCCATGGGTCATAATCAAAGTCACAGGGGTCTTGGAGTCTCTGAGCCCCCTGGCAGGGGTCCTGGCAATCCAGGACAGCCACAGGGATGTCCTGAATTCCAACATGTTGGGATTGTAGATCTTGGTGATGGTGCAAAACACCTTTCCCCATGGAGAGCCGTGGGGTGGAGTGAGGGGAGAAGGATTTGGGGTAAATCCTCCTCTCCAAGCAATGCCATTGCTCCTTTACAGCTGCTAAGGGGGCAGTGAAGCTTTTATAGCTGGGACCCTCCCTTGGACATACCCCCAGTTACAGCCCCAAACCTGCAGTGTATTTACAGCCAGGAAAGTGCCCCTAAAGCCCTGAGAGAAGGGGCAGCCTGCTTTGGGAAGAGCTGAGGTTCAGGCTCTGAGAGCCAAGATTTACACCCTGCTTTCAACCTCCTTTGCTCCTTAACAGTCTTTTCATTAAACTCTCAACAGCCCCATATATCCTCTGCTTTTCTGGGAAGACACAAAGGCTCCTGAAGCTCTCTGCTCTTAAGGATGCACTGTCAGGAGCTGCAGTTCCCTTGGAATTATATTTGTGAGACATATGGTGTGGTTCAGTTTCTCTAACTTTTGTCTGTAATTCCATTAAGCAAGAAGCATATTCTAATTTGCTTTCAGAAATTATTTCTCTAAGTGTAGGGTTTTTTTTGTACTGCCTCAGAAAATGAGAAGGAGGGAGGAATATTAATATAGGGTTAGTTACAAACTGAAAAATGAGGATTTGTTGAGTTACACCTTTACCAAACCTTGTTTGAAATGGTTTTGATAAATTACAGTTGCCTGAGGGGGTGAGATAAATAAGATTTCCTTCATAAACTCTTTATGGACACTTGAAATTATCCCCAAAGTGTGTTTGGACTTCCTATTTCACAATGTTTGCTAAAACAGATTCAATTTTCAGATTCAGATTGTTGCAACCGCATGTTAAAACACACTCTTGAAAGAATGGAGGAGAAAGAAACTTTTGATGGGACCTCAAACAGCATTTCTGAATGTCACTGTTGATCAAGAACATGATAACAGTGAGTTTTTCATTTTGACATTATGAGAATTTCTCTGGGTTTTTTTATACCAAAGTGAAAAGAGATTTGAGTGAGCCTTGAAAAGTGTCACATGCAATTCAGTGATATTTTTGTACTTGTCCCTTCGAATTGCTTCCCTCCTTTGTTCTTGTCTGAAGGAGGGAGGCACATCTGCAACAGGTTCCCTGTGTGAGGAGCAGCCTCTGTTTGCTCTCCTCAGCCCTGTGAAACGTCTGTGGGTTCAGGGTTGGCTCTGTGGCTGCTCAAAAATTGGGTTTTCACAGCACAAATAATTCCATTCTTCCCCCAAGAAGTCACTCACAAAAGTTCATCCTTGTCTAATTTTTGGCTCTGTTGCTGTCAATAATAAATGCTTTGGGGGAAGAGTGAAGGAAAGGATTAAAATTTCTAGCAACCCAACAGGAAGGATCTTTTTTAACCCTCCCACAGCACTTGATTTCCTATCCAGACTCAAGTAAGGAGCTCTGGCTCTTCTATTCCCTGGGGATATCCCCTTAGGGCATCACCTCTTGGTGTTTCTGGGATCATCTTGGCTCCCAGGAGCTGTGCCAGACCCTTCATGATCATTCCATGCAGCTCCAACATTCCTCGAGCCCCCTTCACTTTCCTGTAGTTGAAGCCAATAAGGAGAAATACTTTGTGGTGATTTTTTTCTTCTTTTTGTTCTTTTTTCTTCTTTGCTATGATAGCAACCTGGCATTCCCAGCTGTTTGGGGAGTTCTTTTTTAATGGCAGTGGGAAGCCATTCATCCTTGTCCTTGTCACACCAGGTTCCTTCTCCATGTTTCTTGTTGGCTCCTCCAGGCACTGGGAGGCCACAGTTTGGTCACCCCAAAGCTTCTCCTCTCCAGGCTGCACAAATAGGAATATTTACAATTCAGGCTGTTTACTGAGGAGCTGGGGAGCCCACACCAGTTTTTATTTAAAGCTCAGGAAATAATTCCCACCAAGAGAGGAGTGATGGTGTTCACAGGGGTTTTTGGATGAGGGAAGAGATGAGGATCTGACTCCATGTTTCAGAAGCCTTGATTTATTATTTTATGATATATATTGCATTAAAACTATGCTAAAAGAATAGAAGAAAGGATTTCATCAGAAGGCTAGCTAAGAATAGAAAAAGAAGGAATGAATAACAAAAGTTTGTGGCTTGGACAGGGAGTCAGAGCCAGCTCACTGTGATTTGCCACTAATTACAAACATCCACATGAGAGCAATCACAGATGCACCTGTTGCATTCCACAGCAGCAGATAATCAATGTTTACATTTTGTTCCTGAGGTCTCCCAGCTTCTTAGGAGAAAAAATCCTAAGGAAAGGATTTTTCAGAAAATATCATGGCTACAGGGGAGTATCTGGAGGGCGTTGTGGGCTGCTGGCCATGCTGGAGCTGCACATGCAGGGATGTCTCCCAATATGCTGCTCACAGAAGAAATCAGCCTCATTACTTTCCAAAATGCACTCAAGGATGTTTGAAGCATCTCCCGGTTTGACATCCATGACGAGTTTTGAGAGACAGGATTGCAGATAATGTCAAGGACAAAAACAAAACCGAATCATGTATTAATTTCTCTCTGCACATCTCTCCCTGTGGGGTGCATCGTTCCCCAGAGTCCTGTCACTGATATTTAATTAATGCACAGAGCCTGATGACTCCCTTGGTGGTGTATCCATGGCTGTGGATGGCTCCAGGGAGGAGCTCACCTGGGAGAGGTTGTGCTCCCTCAGTTATCACTGACAACACAAAACCTGCGGGGTTGTTTTACCTCTCCTCACCTTATTTGCCACACAAATCTTTAATGTCCATGAAGATTTGGGGTTTTTTGGGGGTTTTTTTTTGTGGTTTTGGGCACTGTTATCAAAAAAGAAAAAAATATTATATTAAAATATCCTTTTTAATACAAAGCCACGGGTAGGTCCAGCCACAAAGATGGAGCACTGTCCTACAAAGACAAGGAGAGCTGGGGGTGTTCACATGGAGAGGAGAAAACCTCGGGAGACCACAGAGACCCTTCCAGTGCCTGAAGGGGGCCTGGAGGGTTTTTATGGGCACACAGTGACAGCACAAGGGATGGTTTTAAATTTGCATAGGGCAGGGCTGGATGGGATATTGGGAATTAGGAATTGTTCCCTGGCAGGGTGGGCAGGCCCTGGCACAGCTGTGGCTGCCCCTGGATCCCTGGCAGTGCCCAAGGCCAGGCTGGAGCAGCCTGGGACAGTGGAAGGTGTCCATGCCCATGGCAGTGGGGTGGGAATAAATGATCTTTAATTCCCTTCTAACCCAAACCAGTCTGGGATTCTATAATTTGAATAAAAGTTATGTTCCCATTGATCAGGAGGTTGCTGTTGGACTGGCTGAGTAAAGTACTCTGAAGAAAATACAGGGAAGAATTTTCACCAAAATGTCACTTGTAAGTGAATTATTGGGTGCTCACCAAGACACTGTGACAAAAAAATGGAATTCCGGTGCCCTTAATAATTCTTGAGTGAAATTAACTTCATTTTATACTTTTTGCATGTATCTAACAGTTCCTCCACACATCTTAGAGGTGGTCCTTGTGATTGAAGTGTTGGACTTGGTGATGTTAGAGAAATTTTCCAGCCTTAAGGTTTCTATTCTGTGATTTGGAGGTGCTCTGCTTCAGTTTTAGTTGGGTCTCTGGTTGGTTTTTTTGTGTGTTTTGACACCATGGGGTAGCCACAGCTTTTCTGGGCAAGGCCTGTGCCAGGCCCTCACAGGGAGCAACTTCACCTTAATATCCAACGTGATCCCACTCTGTATCAGTTTGGGACCATCATCCCCCGTCCTGCCACTCCATCCCTGTTAATTGTCCCTGTCCATCCTTGGAGGGTCCCATCCCATCCTGTCCCTACAGAGCTGCCTTTGGAGCTGGTGAAGGCTCCAAAATCCTCATTTCTTACACACATTTGGCTGATGGACACAGATGGACAGGGAGAGAGATTTGGGAGGGCTGGTGGTGGCCTGAACTGATGGCAGCAGGAGCCTGGTCCTTCTGTCCCTGAGGCTCAGAGTGCTCTTGTTTGGCCCCAGGGACATCCAACTGAGCTGGTTTCAGCTTTTATCTTTTCCTGTAGATCTCAGGTGTGTTTTCCTCACAGGAAGGGTGGTCAGGCACTGGAAGGTGGTGGAGTCACCATTAGTAAGAGCCTGAAGGAGAGATGTGGGGCTCTCCAAAATGCAGTTTATTGTATCCAAGGTGTCACAGCAGTCCATGATCGTGGGTGACAGAGCTGTGCCTACAGCTGTCAGCTCCAGCTTCAGGCAGGCCTGGAGACCCTTTGGTTTTGGTTACAGTGCATTATGTACTTGTCTTTTGGTTACAATGCATTATATACTTTTAATTTGCATTATATACTTTTAATTTGCATTATATACTTATTTCTTTTCTTTACTTTACAATGCATTATTATACTTATATTTAACAAGAAGAAGTTAAAAAAGAAAGGTATATAAGGCATTATAACCAAAAGACAAGTATATAATGCACTGTAACCAAAACCAAAGGGTCTCCAGGCCTGCCTGGAGTAAAGAAAAGAAAAAAGTATATATTGCAAAAGAAAAGTATATAATGCATTGTAACCAAAAGAAAACTATATATAATTTCTTTGCTGAGCATGTTAATACAAAAGAACCAATCTATACCTTAACTGTTTTCTTTAGTCTATCATAGCTGCTATAATTACCATATTCATGTTACTATTTTCCAATCACTAAAAGTTAGTACATTGCAGTTTAAGCTAGAAGTGGTTTTTCAGTTTTCTTGCACTGGAAAATTCTGAGACCTTTTTTCTGCTTGCAACTTTGCTGACTTCTTTGCTTGTGCTATCTTCCTGCTTGGTAAACACATCTTCTTGTTTGAGGTGGGTTTATTCTTTGCTTTAAGTCATAAAAACCCCTTCTAACTAACACTTCCTTTGTTTTTTGGTTATCTAATAAGATTGGCTCGGCAATTCTTTCCTTCTATATCAAAACTTGCTTCCATTTCTATTCCTTCTTCAGATTCTACATTCCGAAATCTTTCTGCTAAGCATACATATCTGTGAGATTTTCTTGTCAAATTTTTGTCCTTCCCAAGAACCCTCTGCATGTGGCACCTCATGCCACGCTCTGTGTGACAGGGTGGTGCTGCCTGTCAGGGTGGATGGTCTGGAAGTTGGTTCTGTGGTTCTGGAGCAGCAGCTGTGCATGGCCATTCCTGGTGGATCTCAGGACAGCTTCAGTGCCCCTTTCAGGGGGGTTATCAAAAGCACAAATCACCCAGGGATGAAGAACGTCGTCATTTTTCCAGCCTCTTCCCAAATTCCTGGGATTGCAGGCAGTGCAGCTCTCCTTTAGGCAGTGATATTGATGTTCAGGGAGCTGTGCTCCCTCCAAAAGCTCCCTGTGTGTGTGCTCTATGTGCTTTCAGCAATGGCAAATAGAGCAAGGCTTTTTTTTTTATAAAGCACATTTGTCTTCCAGTCCTTGACCTGGGCTCAGTAAATGAAAACGTAGCAGAACTGAATCCCCACAGGATCAGGAGAGGGGCAGTGCAAGCAAAAGGGAAAATAAAGAAAAATGTACTGGCACTTGTGCTAAAGGACAGCAGAGCAGGAGCCACTTTGTGCCTGTAAAAGTCACATTTCTTATCAATAATTCCTTATCCCTAGTGGGCAGAGGGTGCTGCCCATTCTATTGTGCTTGAGACACCACATTTCCCTGAGTGTTTCCAGCTTTGGATGTTCACATGCCCTAGGAACAATTTCTGCATCATTTCCTTTGCTGTGAACCCTCCTAAGGTTATGTTTTGCCTCTGCAGAGAGGGAGCAATAATCCTGCTTTCCCTTTCCTTCATGAGAAACCTCCCGTGGAAACAGCTTTAAGGAGAGCTCATAAAAGGCTCCCTGTCCTTCAGTGGCTCCCTCCAGGAATCTCCCATTGATTATTCTGCAGACAAACGAGGGAACTAAAGAGTTGCTGTGCAAGAATATTGTACAGCATGAGGCAACTAAAGGGAGATCCTTACTGCAGATTTATTGGGGTGGGAGTGGGGCTTGGTTCTTCAGATACTTCAGATCAAAAAATTGATAAATTCAGGGGTAGCCATGCAAAAATGGAAAATCAGCTGCCAATCTGAAACCCAGCAATTATTTCATTGCTGACATTGATGTTGTTTCAAATTTTTCAAGTGGTTTAATAGCAAAAGGGTTTTTTTCTGGAGTATAATTCATGAAACACTGTCGGTGTTTGATAAAATCGTGTTGGTTTTGCTGGAAAGAGCAGTCCAGTGTTTCTGACAGAGAGGAATCTGTTCTGTGCGTGACACCGTGTTCAGGCCAGAAATATGGGAAAAGAATGGGAATATTTGAGACCCTTGTTTGCTTTCCTGCTTCAAAATAGGCACTGGCTGGTTAAAATGCAGTGATAGCAGAAAGGCTACTGAAAACTTTGGGGTCCTTGTCAGGTGTTGACCGTTTTCCCCCTTTTTGCTTGGTTCTCTGTGAAATACATGCATTTATTAGCACCTTTGCTTTTGGAAAGCTGCAATCTCTGAAACACGAACAGTTTGCACCTTGGAGGTTCTCACACCCACTTTAGGACTGGGAGAGGAGTTCAGGATGCATCCAGCCTCTTTCCCTGCCAGGATAAGAAAAATCAGTCTCATTTCCTTCATCGTAAGTCTTGTTAATAAATGAAAACTCTTGGCTGTTGGGGAATTTTGAGTCTCCATCTGAGGGACATCTAAACTTTGACTGTTACCCTTTAAGTAATTCTTAAAGGTTCTGATTTTTATTAAACAGAACATTTAGGTATTTTCCAAAGTTTTTAATGCATAGCAAAACAGAATAGATGGTGAAATACCTGGCCCCATGAAACCCACCCATGGCCAAGCTGAAGGAGGAGGTTTCTGCATTTCCTTTACATCCCCTTCCATTCCCTTTTGCTTTCTGAGCAGATTTTGCTTTTTAGTCATCATCACATTGGAGATGGCTTCCCTGACGAAGGACTGGGAGTTATTCCTTTGAATCCCTTCAAGGAAAAGAGAGAACTGAGCCCTTCTTGCACTTTGTGGCTGGGAGCTCTGATATTCTGATATCTTAGCTGTGGCTTAGGAGGAAATATCAAACTCTTGTGCTCTTCGTGGAAAGCCTGACTTGTGCTCCACAGAAAATCTTCTAAGGCACATTGACCATCTCAAGGACACACAGGGGTCTCAGTTTTTCCTTTTCCAGAGCCTGTGTGTGAGTGCTGAGCTGTTTGGTTTGTGTGCCCAGGCAGAGGAAGGAGTCAGGAATCGAATCAAGTCCTTATCAAACAGAGGTGTGAGCTCTGTCTGGCTCTGAAATGGGAATTAAGGTTTTCCTCCCTCCTGCTGCTGCTGCTGGGCATCTGAGCCTTAATAGGGTGTTTTACAAGTGTTCAACAAACAGGAGCATTTTCATTCCTTGCTCCTGGCAAGCAGCAGTGTTTTGCAATTGGGGACATCTCTGGACAAGGCCTTCAGGTGACTTTAAATGTCCCTGGCTGGGGAGAATGAGCACTTTATCAGGCATAACTGAGGCTGGCTCATTTTTACAGAGGGCAGGCAGGGGGGAAATCAGGGCTGCCTGAAGCCTCCCTGTCAGGGTTAAGCACAGAATGCACAGATCTTGGTTTTTCATTTAGCTCAGCTTTGACTCTTGCAGCCTTTGAGTGTACCTGAATTGATTATACCTCAATGAACTCATATTTGTTCTTTTTGTAATAGAAAAAACATTTGTAAGCACAAACACTTAAGATATTTAATACTATTCCTAAATTTAATCACAGGTGTCTTGAGAGTATTTAGTGATCTCCTTGAAAACAGGAATGGGGTAATTTAGGGATTCTCTGTTGAGAATGAAATGAACCATGGAGTACAAACTCTGAAGAAGCAGCAATTCCTCCTGTTTTCAGGGTGTGGAGATGCTGAATTCAGTCCCTTCAGTGCAGCAGTGACTGCAGGAGAGTGCTGGCACTTCATTCTCTGAACAGGCTTCCCTGGAAAGCTAATGGAGGAGGAGAAGGGCTGCTTGCACCATTTGTTCCTTTCCAGGCAATTTTTCCCTGGCTTGGTTTAGTGTCAGGCTTTAGCAGCTTTGGTAAAAGCAGTGTTTAGTTGTATACTGATAATCTGTTCTAGGAAAACTCCTTTCCTGGTCTTAATCTTTCTTATGGCATCAGAAATCAGCTGCACAACATCTGTATTTCCACAAGGTGAGCCTTATTCCAATTTATTCCAGTTATTCCAACTTATTCCAGGTATTCCAACTTCTGATTTGCTTGGCTTCAAAATGGAGAGAGGCTCTTAAGAGAGCCCTGAGGATTGATTTGTGCCTGGTGCTCCTGCAGCTGGGTGCATCCATTTGAAGCTCTTTAAGGTGAATGGACACAGGAGAGGCAGTTTGAAGTACATTTGTGACCACAGAACCCCAGAATGTTTTGGGTTGGAAGGGACCTTAAAGCCCATCCCATTCCAACCCCTGCCATGGAGTTGAATCCCCTGGATAGCCAGTCCAGCTTTCCTTTAGTTGTTTATATCTATATTTTTGTGAAGGATAAATCAGCCACAAAATACGTTCCCCCAAACAAACCCAAGTGGGACTTTGTGCACTGGCAGCTTTCCATCCACTTGATATTGATGATTTGAAAGCAGGGCTGAAACCAGGTGTTAAATTGACCCTGCCTGGAAAAAAACAGCTGCACATTATTCTGTTCAAGTGGCCAAACTGTGCTGATGCAACAGATCCCAGCATCAACCCCACGAGCAGCTGGCATTAAGAGCACACTCCCTGAATCCCATATTTGAAAGTTCAGCAGGTCATTGTGGAAATTTGAGATGGTGAAGCTGAATCACTGTTAAAAAAAAGGGATCTGTGTAATTCCAGTCATGTTTCAAAGGGAAATTACTGCAGCTTTAGAATTAGGTGATTATTATTTTTACTTAGACAGCTCAATTTGTTTATGGCCACTCTATTATTGAGACAGCATTGCTTCAAATTAATTCTGTGAATACATTTTAAAAATTAGACTTGGGGAGTATTGAAGTAAAAATTCTCACCCTGATGACCTTGGGAGTTTGCTGGATGTTGGTGTCTTGTGGCCTCTTTCATTATCACTATGTAGGAACATCCAGCCTACATACAGCCCTGGTTAATACTAAAGAAAGTTTAATTCATTGAATTTCTTCATTTTATTTGAAAAATCAGGATTTTCCAGAGTCACAGCTTGCTCTCAAGGTAGTATTCTATCCACCAAGCTCAGAGGGGAAATCCAGGTGTTTTGATACATTTGTGTGATTCTCTGACAAAATCAGAGTGGGCAAAATGAAGATTCAATTATTTAATTGTCTGCTTTTAGAAGGGGTTCTCATTGTCAGCAGGGCTGAGAGACCACAGGGAGATTCCATTATTTGGGAATAATACAAATATTACAGGAGTCAGTTTATCAGCACACCAGTTCAGCTCTTGATGAAATATATCTTTCATGTTCATATTTCACAAGCCATTGCTTTTATACCCTCTAATTTATGGTAGGAGTTGGTAAGATTGAGATTTCACATAATAGTTTTGGGTTTTTTTTAAAAAAAACAGCATTCAAAGAAAATGTCATTCCTGGAGGCTCTAAAAGCTGCAGAGGGGATGGGCGCCTCAATCTTCAATGCCAAGAGCAGAACAGAATTGTTTGCATTTTGTTCAGTTCTGGATGTGAACATTTTGGCAAGTGACCACTTGGATGGGTGGAGGTGACATGGACACATGGAGTTTCTCTCACCTGATGAGTTTTAGTCCTTTGAGAAGATGGTGATCCTTAGGTTGATGTTGCATTCTTGAGGATGATAAAACTAGCAGAAAACAGGACTTTTTCATGATTTTGTGTTCTCTTAGGTTATTTCTTGTGGGGTGGTGGCTCAGCCAGAGCTTTACTGGGGTCACTGGCACCATCTCGGCTTCTTTCCTCATCAACCTTTACTTCAGCCTCCTCTTTATGTATCTTCCTTTACATTAGTAAAAAAAAAGGAAAACAAGAGAGATTTTTGGCAGCTTTAGGCCTGCTGAGTGTGTCTTGCTCTGAATTATGAAGAAGGGTGGCCTTGGCGGGAGGAGAAAAGCAGCAAAGCAAGGAGTCCTCCAGTGGTACTGCCACCTTGTCTTGTGGCCCTGGTTTCAGCTTGTCCAAACTCTCTGGGTGTTGTTCAGTGGAGAGTTAAATCGTATCCCAACTCTAGATTCAGGTGGAGAGGGCAGGAACAGCTCCTCCAGAGGAAAAGCCCTGGGATGGATGCTTGGAGGGGTAACACACAACTGGGCCTTTGTCAAGGAGAAAGATCCACAGCAAGTGTGTGGTGTGGAGGAAATAAGGCAGGCTTTAGCATGATAAAAGGCAATTGGAGTCATGTTGGAAGTGATTAGAATTCCATGAATAAGCTGCAAGAAGTGGTAAATAAGTGAAATCTCCAAAGGCAAACTGCTGCGCAAACACGGAGAGGCAGCTGTTGCTCCAGATGCCAGGAGCAGCTGAACAGGGAACAGCTTCTCACCACCTGATCACTGCTATTGTCTGCAGAGCTCTCAGCAGCACCCAGAGCACTGAATCCAGAGCCAGGATGCTCTGGGAACAGTTTGGTGATTGGCTTTTCAGGCCAGCAGGACCCAAGGGGCAGAGCACTAATTAGAGAATCCAACGAGTTTTCCCACAGAAACCTTCAGAAACAATTCCAAAGTTCTTCAGGGAACAGCCAGGTTTGGAGCACCCCTTTGTGGGACTGATTAAAAGCACCTGGTGAGGGCTGTAGATCTCAAGACTACAGGAATTAGACTCCCAGCTTTTGGGAAGCACAATTAGCAAGAGCTTTTTGGGTTCACTCCTTCCAGTGAGGTCGTTGTACCCCTGGGCTCTGCCCACTCCAGATTGCAGCTAATCAGGGGAAAATATGTGGATTTAAGGCTGAAATGAAAATTGTATAGAAGGAAAAGCCATAGGAGGTGAAAAGACCTTGTTCACCCTAGTGGGAGCCAGAAGGGATCACTTCTGGATTCTTTTTAAAGGCGGTTGCTTGGATCTGCTTCCAAGGTTTTGGCTACTTGAGGTCATCCCAGAAGGGAAAGGTAGGATTACTTCTGGTAACTTCTATAATCCAGTGCAGAGATGGGTAAAAAATGTAATTTAGCCATACTATAATTTTCAATTTCCTTGTAAGATTTGTTTTACTTTTCAATGCTTTCAGTTTCAGCTGTGCTGTAGGATTGATACCCTGCATTCCTTCTGTGCTTGCCAGCCCCATACCCAGCTTTTGCTTGCAAAGCAACTCCTGGAGACAAAATGTTTTAGAGCAAATGTTTTACTAGAATATCCTAAACACATCATTATGCCAGGGGAGCTGTGGAAAAACTAGGATGGAAGAGAAATAATACTGTCATTAATTGGAGAAGAACATAAACCTTAATTTTTCTTGTTAAACAATCTCAGTGTTTGAAAGTTTCTCCCACACATGTTGGTAAAATGGGAGAATGACAATGAGTGCTACAATAGCACAGTCATTAAGCATTAAAAGCGAGTTTCATTTCATTTTAGATGCCTGAAACCAAGGCATCTAAACTCTTCTCCTGGAGAGAAACTCCAGGTTTCTATCAGAAAATTGCTTCAATGAAGGAGAAGCTGCATTTGGCACAGTGTGTTTTCCTTCTTTTGTTTTCCTCAGAAAGAGGAGATAAAAAAACATTTTGAATCTTTGAAAATGAACAAAAGTAGACTTCAGTTTAATGAAGGAGATGTATTATAGCAGATTCTAATCAGCAAACAGCTCACATATGATTAATCATGTTACACTTGTTTGTGGTTAACAATTGCACTAA
Organism: Melospiza georgiana; assembly: GCF_028018845.1. NCBI lineage: Eukaryota > Metazoa > Chordata > Aves > Passeriformes > Passerellidae > Melospiza > Melospiza georgiana. Next base: position 6,675,609 of record NC_080437.1, on the reverse strand, counting down.
TTGAGTTTTAATTTAAATGGCGAAATTGAGATTTGACATTTCAGATAGGCAAGTTTGGGAGACTGAGGTTCATTTTTGTGTGATTGCAGTCAAGAACTGATTGAGAAGTTTCATTTCTGTCTTTTGATATTTTTTCAATGATTGGGGAAGCCCATAACCATTCCATTTGCATTTCATTTTTTATGCAATAAAGATGCCAAAGTTTGGATGAGGTTTTGAGTAACCTGGTCTAGGGAGGTCCTTCAAAGCACCACTGTGCTGATAAAACAGGAGTTGTGGTGTCCCATCCATATGTCATCAATGCTATTTTTCAATGGAATTTCTTTTAAATTTCTGTTGATTTGAGTTCATCAAGTCTCTTTCCTCATAGGATTTTCATCCCCAGCCACAGCACATTCAAGCCCTGGGCACACAGTGCTGTGGCTGGAATTGTTTCCTTTCTTTTGGGCCAGCAAACTCTTCCCAGGTTTATTTCTCCCCTCTTCTCCCATTTTCTCTGGAAAATTCGGTTCTGCTTTGCATGGGGGTTCCTAAAATTTCTGATATCAAGTGTTTGCTCTTAAGCCTTATATTTTCTATATTTATACTTGGAATCATTATTGATTTGCTTCCTTTTTATCTATTTTGCTGCATTGAGAGCATTATATGGAGCAAATTTCCTTGACACAGTGTGTCCATACTTAATCACTTCGCTTGAATTAAAAGGATACACTGGCAAGAGCAAATTCTTTTGAACAGAATTCTCTAAAGCTGCTTCTCCCAAATCCCAGCCTCCAGTAGTTCATGCCTGGAACTCCTCAGCTTCTGTTGGAGCAGAAAAAGCAAAGCAGAAAGATGGGAAGCCATGAACAAAGTGCTCTCAGGGTCTGTTTTGGTTTTGTTTCGGTTTGCTTTGCTTTCATCTAAAAATAGAAGTGCTTTCCTTTTCTGTGGGCTGCATTCACAGCACCCAAGGACAGGAGAGAATTCAGATTTGTGCCAAAGGGATCAAATCAAGAGTTTCTTTAGGTCACAGATGAAAATCTGTTTCTGACATGCAGTCTGAGGAGAGGAAGGGAAGTTTCCAGGCATCTGCAAGGACGGGCACCCCAAAAGCCCAGTCAGTGCAAGGAAAGCTACAGAAAACTGAAGAGGAAATTTATCCATGCTATTTTTGGGGTGTTGGGAAATACTGATCTCCAAAGCAAATGAAAAACAGATCTGACATCACTGCAAGCTTGGCATACATTAAACACATGGAGCTGCTGGATGCTCCAGGGCTGGAGCCCCTCTGGAGCCAGGCTGGGAGAGCTGGGGGTGCTCACCTGGAGAGGAGAAGGCTCCAGGGAGAGCTCAAAGCCCCTGCCAGGGCCTGAAGGGGCTCCAGGAGAGCTGGAGAGGGACTGGGGACAAGGGATGGAGGGACAGGACACAGGGAATGGCTTCCACTGCCAGAGGGCAGGGATGGGTGGGATATTGGGCATTAGGAATTATATTGGTTACCCTGGGACTGGGTTGAAGGCACTTGAGATGGTATTTCACGTTTGGATTCAGGGGTTTATTATTTCTTATCAGTAAAACAGTCTCACAACCACGAGTTCTGCAGCCAGGCACAAAATGGCCAACCATCTCTTGTTCCAAGGGCTTTCAAGACTAAACTATCCAATTAAGCACTGACACCTGAATTATTTTCCCTTTTAACCCAATAACTGATCCCACAGAGCTGCAATGGGGACTTTTCTGCCCAATTACAAAATGCCACCCAAACCCATGGAGAAGGAGGAAGAAGCAGCAGGAAGAAGAAACCCAGGGTGACACCCTGTGCCCTCCACCTTGCTTCCATCCACAGCACACTAAAAATCCCAAAACATCAATTTCTCACCAAGTGATGCACCTACCCTGCTCTCTATAATCTATTGCACACTTTTGTGGGTTCTGGTCTATTCTGGAGTTTGGGAAACTTTCTCCATGAATGAGGGTCAGAGTCAGTGCTCCTCTGGGGGTCAGGGCACCCCAGAGCAGACAGAGAAATATTCCCAATGCTCTGGGTTTCCACAGAATTGTTCCCTGGGAGGGTGGGCAGGCCCTGGCACAGGACGCCCAGAGCAGCTGTGGCTGCCCCTGGATCCCTGGAAATGTCCAAAATCAGATTGGAAAGGGCTTGGAGCAGCCTGGGACAGTGGAAGGTGTCCCTGCCCATGGCAGGGGTGGGAATGGATGGAATTTAAGGCAGCTGCAAAAGGTAACGATTGAATCCAGCATTTTTCAGTCAGCAGGAAAGTGGTGGAGCAGAGGTAAAACTGAACTTCCAGAGGTGCAGGAGATTGTTTGCAACTCATGGAGGGACTGGGGACAGCACAGGCACAGAAAATATCCCTGTGCTTTAATAAATAGCTGGGCAAATTGAGGAACTGTTCAAGCAGTGATTGGTGGTTGGTGGCTGGGGAAAGCACAGGGAGTCCTGAGAGGTCCTTCCAGTCCTTTACTCCCTGCCTGTTCACTTTGGGGTGATGCATTTGCTGTTCTTGTTTACAGGCACTTGGCAGTCTGTCATATCCAAGGGTTTAACAGACTAAACCCTCAAAAACAGCAGGAAAATGTAGAGGCAATGTCCCTTATCTTTGCTGATAATCAGATCTGGATATTGCAGGAATGATCTCATTACTAAGGCATGGTAAGAGCAAAGCTGATGCTCTTGTTAAGCTGAGCTGAAGGTAGATTTAAAAGGTGAAAAATCTTTTGATTTAATAAAAAATAAATAAGAAAAAAGAGTATCGCATTTAGGAAACTCTTTTCCATGTATACAAAAAAGGCTTTTATTCATTTCAGAAACAATTTGAGTCAGAGAGCACAGAACCTCCAAAACCAAGAAGGCAACTCAATTTCCATGGAAGTTAATAGAAAAATTTCTGGGAATGTTGTGACAGGTCCTAGAATGGTGAGAATGATAAGTAGGGCAATTCAATAATCCCACAGGGAGAGGATCATCATCTCTGTTAAGACAAAGGTGTTCACTTTCACTTGGATTTGTTTTATGAAGGGCACTGAATACGCCTCTGACTTGATGGCACAAGTGAGAGTCAAATATAAACCTGAGACTGGGCTGCTGGGGAAGAGAGTTCAGGAAATCCATATGTATTCAGCTTTAAAAGGAATTGTAGATTCTTTTTTCCCCCTTATAAATACCACAGAGAGCAGGAAATATTTCGTGTTCATCCCGAGCCATTTTTTTATGCTGCACTTAAAGAACAATATGAAGGTTTTTCCTTCCCAATGGGTCTTGTGCCAGTGTCTCTCCCTGTCATTGTTCAGGTCATTGTTCAGCTCCAGAGGTGGGAGATGGAGCTCAGGGCAGAGAGGATGGAGCAGCTTTTGTTGTGCCCCAGCACAGCTTCCTGCTCTTCCTGAGGAGCTTTTTGCAGCCACTCCAGTGGAAAACATGGAATTGCTTGCGGGTTAGAGCATTTCAGAACCCAGAACATGACCTCTTCTGCTTTTGCTGAAGGCATTCCCATGAATGTGGCCCTTCCCCTCCAGGGTTTGGGTCATGTCAGTACCATTCCCATTTGATTTCCTGGGGTTTTTTGCCTTGCTAGGAGCCAATCCTTTGTTCTGTGGCTCAGTCTACAGCCCCTGACTACTTGTGCTTGTCCTTTGCTGCACCACTGAAGCCTTTGCAAGGTTCCTTTTGATCATTGGAGGGTTTAGTAGGCTAAAATATTACATTATTGACACGTATTCTCCTGCTGGGAGAAGTCAAATGTGCCAGTTATTTGGGAAAACTAGAGACTCCAATTAGGGATCCACAGCAAGGCACAGTTTTCTCTCCATTTATCTTCTCCACTTGCCACTAAAGTCATAATGGAGATTTTATTCCAGCTTCTCCTATTTAACTGCAGTTAAATTGGAGGATTTTCTCTTGTCTTTCATATGTTAACATCTCTAAGAGGATTTAAAGGGAAGTTTTCCCTCACACAGTTGTTCCCATTCATGCCTTTTGCTCTGGTTTTCCACTCTGCACCTCTCCTTTGCTCTTTGGTGTGATCTCCATGCCACTCCCTGCAAGGATCCTTGTTTTAACTGCTCAGGGGATTCTCATAGGAGTAGGGATGTGTAAGCTGCCTCATTATCTCATCCTCATCTGCACTCACATCTAGTATTGCAGTCAGAAAAGATTTAGTTTGGGGTGTATTCTGTCTTTGGTTTCTGCATTATAGAAGAAATAAGTAAATTATTATTAATAATAAAAATATATGGATTAGAGTACCTTTTTTCAGATACTCTGTGAGTTCTGATTTAAGAATTGAGGAATGCTTTGGGTTGAAAAGGACCTTAAAAGGCTTTGAAATCCAACTCCCAAAACTGAGCAGGGACGCCTTCCACTGTCCCAGGCTGCTCCAAGCTTTGTCCAATGTCCAATCTGATTTTGGACATTTCCAGGGATCCAGGGGCAGCCCCTGCTGCTCTGGGCACCCTGTGCCAGGGCCTGCCCACCCTGCCAGGGGACAATTCTGTGGAAACCCAGAGCAGTGGGAATATTTCTCTGTCTGCTCTGGGGTGCCCTGACCCCCAGGGCAGCACTGACTGTGACCCTCACTCATGGAGAAAGTTTCCCAAACTTCAAGATAGACTGGAACCCACAAAAGTGTGCAATAGATTATAGAGAGCAGTGTAGGTGTATCACTGGGTGAGAAATTGAGGGTTTGGGATTTTTAGTGTGTTGTGGATGGAAGCAAGATGGAGGGCACAGGGTGTCACCCTGGGTTTCTTCTTCATGCCTCTTCTTCCTCCTTCTCCATGGGTTTGGGTGGCATTTTGTAACGGGGCAGAAAAGTCCCCATTGCAGCTCTGTGGGATCAGTTATTGGGTTAAAAGGGAAAATAATCCAGGAGTCAGTGCTTAATTGGATAGTTTAGTCTTAAAAGCCCTTGGAACAAGAGATTGTTGGCCATTTTGTGCCTTCTAATGAAAAGCTGCTGAACTCACGGTAGTGAGACTGTTTTACTGATAAGAAATAATAAACACCTGAGTCTGAACATGAGCTGCTGTCTCAAGTGCCTTCAATGCAGACCCAGAGACACCAATACAATTCCTAATTCCCAATATCCCATCCATCCCTGCCCTCTGGCAGTGGGAGCCATTCCCTGTGTCCTGTCCCTCCATCCCTTGTCCCCAGTCCCTCTCCAGCTCTCCTGGAGCCCCTTCAGGCCCTGGCAGGGGCTCTGAGCTCTCCCTGGAGCCTTCTCCTCTCCAGGTGAGCACCCCCAGCTCTCCCAGCCTGGCTCCAGCCCTGGAGCATCCAGCAGATCCATGTGCTCCATGTGTGCCAAGCCTGCAGTGATGTCAGAGATGTGATTATCCAGCTCCCTGTGCATCCTCCCCTCCCCTGCTCGTGTCTCAGTTAATCACAGACTTTTGGGGGCTGGCTGTCACCAGAAGGCAGCAGCTGTAAAAAACCTCCACAGCTCCTTTTTGTCAGCCATGGGAGTTGCCTTGTCTCCTTCTTGTCTGCTGTCTGCAATTAAATCCTGAGCTGGGATTTGCAGGGCAGACAAATGAGCTGCCTCTCCTGGGGACACAGGTTTTGGTTGGATAATAACAGCTCTGGAGGTTAGTAAAGAGGAGAGCTTTGGTGTGACTGGATTGTGTTGCTCAATCTGGGTTGTGCCTGAGCTGCTGAATTGCGGGCAGTTTGTTTAATTCCTTATGTCAGAAGTTTATCAAGGTTGTTATTGTAAAAAAATAATATTCATATACTGGAAAAAAAGGAAAAGGAAAATGAGCTTGACTGTTGGTTAGCTTTTTCCAGGACTTTTCTCTTGACCATGAGCTTGGCATTTTAGAGCTGGTTAAATAGAAATGTTCCTCTGTACTGCATCCATGTCCTCACTCCATGTGCCCCCTCTGGCTGTTCCCTTGTGGCAAAATGCCAAGGCCAAAGATGTTCTGCCTTTTCCAGAGTGAATGCTTTCATGCAATGTAGAAAACGAGGCTGAGATGTGTTTGGGGCTTTATTTTCTAAGAAAAGGTGAGTGAACAGGCAGTTTTCAGTATCACAATTCACTGCTGTGGAAGAGAGAAGCCCAAGTGATCAGAGATTTATTGCAGAAAGGACATTTGAGCTGGATCATCTGGATAAACCCCAGCTACATGAAAGGCTGTGTTTCACAGCAGTTGATGCAGAAGCTCCAGAATCCTTTTGAAAGACCCCTGTGAGGAGTATTCATGCAAAGCTCTGTAATAAATCAGAGACAAAAATATTTAGATTGGTTTCACAAAGCTGCTCTTCACAGAAAGCAAGTTCTCTGAAGAAATCTGTTCTATTATGCATTTAAGTAGCTGTGACATTAATCATTATGTCATTAATAATTTGACATCAGTGATTTCTCCCATCATTTAATCCCTTTTAGTCTCCCTGCTACAAGATGCAGGCATTAAAAGCAATCAGACTCAGGGTTTTCCCCTCTGTCCTCAGAGCTGGTTCATTTTTAGGTGATGTGGAGAAGTCAGATCTATCAATTCTTTAATACCAGATTTGTGGGTAAGTTCAGTTGTCTTCTGGGTCTCCATTTATCACAGTTCATGTTGCAGTTCTGTTTCATTCAAGCCTTTTCCTGCTCTATCCAGCATTCTCAGAGGAAAATTCAATTTGTGATTTTCCTTTTGTTGGCTGGACACAGTGAAATTTTTATTTCCAGCTTTTGTCATTGTGTTGGTTGGGTTGAATTACCCTGGGATTAGCTGTGGTTTCCTTAGGGAGCTGCAGCTTTGGAAAGCTCAAAGAGAAGGGTAAAATAACTGCAAACAGGGCCTGGATCTTCTCCCAGCTGACAGGAAGGAAGTGGCAGATGGATTTGTCAGTGGGCTTAGAGATGGTTAAATGAAAGCAGAGTGTTAAAGGGGTGATGTTATCCAGCACAAAGAGTTTATAAAATTCGACAGAGGTGGCTTTAGTTGTGTGGCAGCAGCTCAGAGCTGCACTGGAGGACATTCCTAGATAACAGCAAGGCAGATGAGTGTGTGCATTGCAGGGCTGTGGGGGCAGAGATAAGGCTCCATTTGCATATTGCTTTCATTGGGTTCCCCTGTTTCCAGAAGTTGCAGTTGAGGATAATGCTGTTCTTACATGGCTGAATTACTGTTGTTTGGTTTTAGAGGATTTTTGTGGAAGTTTGAAAGCAGTTTGAGGGCTGCAATGACTGCTCGGGGCACTACCATTGCAGTGATGGTTTCCAGGAGAGATGGGACTGTGGCTGAGGGGAAAATGCCCTCCAAGTGTGGCTGCTTCCATTCCCATTCCCTGAGGCAGGGTGCATTGTCTGCATATTGCATTCTCCATCCAGTTCCATTCATTTATCCCCCAGCTGCATTTGGTGTCCTCCTCCTCTTTTGGATGCCAAAATTGGCTGCTTCCCGTGGTGTCCTTGGCTCCTGGGTGCCAAGAGAGTGAAATTATTGTTGTTATCTTATTGTATTCCATATTTCTAGAGTCCCGTATATTGTTATGATATTCTTAAAGTCCATACCTTCTAGCTGGTTTTCTACCATGTAGCTCTTCTCTGCTGTGCAGCTCCTCATGGCTTCACAGGGGCTCCTCCTGGGCTCTCGACCCACCCCCTTTTTTCCCAGTGGCCTTCATGAGCTACAGCTGCTACCCAACCAAGGACCCCGCAGCTGTAGCTCATCCGGAGCAACAGGACCCACCTATCCAATACATAGGACTCTCACTACATTTTCCCCTTTTTTCTATTACTAACAGATGTATTCAAATACAATATAGATATTCAAGTACAATATATTCATTTCCTTTACAATACATGTTTTACCCCAAGACTCAAAGGCTTCATACACCGCACAAGTACAATACACACAGTCTTCCACAGCTCTTCAGGCTGCTACAGCTCTCAGGCTGTCCTATTTTCCACAGCTCTTCAGGCTGCATACTTCCATCACGTCGGGGTCACCAATTACTGTTGTTATTGTATTGTATTTCATATTTCTGGAGTCCCATACTCTTGTTATGATATTCTTAAAGTCCATACCTTCTAGCTGGTTTTCTACCATGCTGCTCCTCTCTGCTGTGCAGCTCCTCATGGCTTCACAGGGGCCCCTCCTGGGCTCTCGACCCACCCCCTTTTATCCCAGTGGCCTTCATCAGCTATGGCTGCTACCCAACCAAGGACCCCGCAGCTGTAGCTCATCCAGAGCAACAGGACCCACCTATCCAATACATAGGACTCTCACTACATGAAATCACTGCCCTGGGCTGTGGAGTGACCAAGAGTCCAACACTTTCTGTGCCCTCCCCATAAAACCAGAGCATTTCCAGCACAAACCTCTTCCTTTGCCCTTTTTATTTACTATTGCTCCATATTTCTTGTCCTTTTACTTACCTTTATCACTCCTTTTCACTTCCTTCTCCTTTGTCCTTTATCACTTCCCTCTTACTACTTATCTCTTTACCATCAGCCCTTTTCCTCAGGAGCTTGTGTTTTGCACCTATTTTAGTCTATTTTGCACCAATTTTAGTCTGTTTGCTTCCTGGCCATCCAGGAGGAAAAGGGATTTATTATTTTTTTTCATGGAAATCAGTGCACATCATGTCTCGGATACAGGGACAAGGTGACAGATCAGTGTCACAACCCCAAGGGCAGGAAAGATTAAGCCCATGCAAAGTAAAGCTGCTGAGGAGTGAAGCTGTCAGGAAGCTCAAGAGATGGACACAGACAGAGCCCTTGGTTGGGAAGGAGTTTTTTATCAGATGCAAATGAAAAAGGGAGGAAAAAAACAATACAGGAATGTGCTGGATGGCATGAATGGCATCATTGTCCTTGGCACTGGTGCCATTTAGAGGAGACAAAAGCAAGATGCTGACAAAAGTGAGCCCCAGGAATGTGAAGGGAGAGTGTGAAATGAAGCTGTAACTGAGAGCTTCATCTCTCAGAGTCCAAAATCCCATTTCAAGGGAAGAAGCATTTAGGAGTATGTATAAAAAAGGCGAAAAATTAAAAATAAAAATTAATCCATACCACGTAGCTGGTGGATACATTGCTGTGCCATTTTCCTTGCTCTTCTGAGGGGACAGGGATCTACAAAAGCTCCCAGAGTGCTCCAGGAAAAGAGGGAGATTTACCACCAATTTCCTATGACATATGGCCACCCATCCCTCCTCTGAAAATGTAGGCATTAGTTAATGGATAAAACTGTCATACTTGGCTCTTAACATTAAAAGCAGGGTCTTTTGGAAAGGAGAATGCTCTCCCAAATTGGAGTCTGAGAACAAGATCTCAAGATTTTATGTGATTTGGCACCTGTAGTAAGTTGAGTTGTCTAATAAATGGCAGCAATTCATCATCTACTTTGGGAGTCTGAAGTTTAGTAGGCAGTCATATAGTGTGGCTTTTGGTGCCTACACTACCTCAGGAAAAAAAAATCATGGATTTTGGAGGGGCAAGGGGATTATGGCTTGATTTATTTGGCAACAAAATTGACTATAAAACTACTTTTACTATGCTCAAGGGAGCAAGGCATAGAGATGTCATATTGAGTAATAACGTCAGGATAATATCAAGGTCTTTGGTCATCTCACTGATTTCACACAGGCAAAGCCACAGATATAAAACACTTGATACCAGTGGAATAGGACATTTCATGTGGATAATAAACACCTGGGAAAATTAATGACCTGTCTGGCTAAAGAGATAAACCCTGAGTCACAATAAGTGAGAGCACTGGAGGGAGAGCCAGCGTTTAACTGTTTTAGTGCTGCCTGAAGTGGCACTTACCAGGGGAAAAGTGGTTTGTACATCAAATATTCCAACAGCAGAGCCAGTGCTGCATCAAAGGAGTGCCCTGAGATCTGCTGAGCACTGCCTAATTGCAGGAATTGATGAATGAAGTGCATTTGTTGGAGGGTCTCTTTTCCCTGGGACACATTTTAGTGGCAAATGTGACGGTGTTCACAGGGGTCTTAGGTTGAGGGAAGAGACGAGGATCTGACTCCATGTTTCAGAAGGCTTGATTTATTATTTCATGATATATATTACATTAAAACTATACTAAAGCAATAGAAGAAAAGGTTTCATCTCAGAAGACTAAGTATAGAAAGGAATGATAACAAAGGCTTGTGGCTCAGAGAGTCTGAGCCAGCTGGACTTTAATTGGCCATTTATTAGAAACATCTACATGAGACCAATCACAGATGCACCTGTTGCATTCCACAGCAGCAGATAACCATTGTTTACATTTTGTTCCTGAGGCCTCTCAGCCTCTCAGGGGGAAAAACCCTAAGGAAAGGATTTTCATGAAAAGACGTCTGCGACAGGCAGGAGGTTCAGAGCTGGCAGTAGCCGGGTGCCCATACCCTGTGTCACTGAGACACTGGGAGTCTCCTCACACAGGGATTGAGTTTTTCTGATTTTTGCCTGCCTCCACAGTGAGATGCCCAGGATTACACAGCAATGTCCAGGAGGGGTGAGCTCATCTGCAGTTCTGGGCACTCAGAGCCCAGCAGGTCCAGCTCTGTGACAGTGTTCACAGGGGTCTTAGGATGAGGGAAGAGATGAGGATCTGACTCCATGTTTCTGAAGGCTTGATTTATTATTTTATGATATATATTATATTAAAACTACACTAAAGGAATAGAAGAAAAGATTTAATCAGAAGGCTAGCTAAGAATAGAAAGGAATGAAAAACAAAAGTTTTTGGCTTGGACACAGAGTCTGAGCCAGCTGACTGTGATTGGCCATTAATTAGAAACAACCACATGAGACCAATCACAGATGCACCTGTTGCATTCCACAGCAGCAGATAATCAGTGTTTACATTTTGTTCCTGAGGCCTCCCAGCTTCTCAGGAGGAAAAATCCTAAGGAAAGGATTTTTCATAAAAGATATCTGTGACACAGCCCCTGTCAGCCCCTCTGGGGCTGCACTGGGAATGTGAAGCACATGGAAGCGGCCGCACTTGGGACCTTGTGGCAGCAGATCCCAGTGCTTTTCCACCTGTGACCATGGCTGGACAGGAGCCCAGGGGTGCCCAGGACAGCATGAGGAGAATGGGGACCAGCCATGGCCCTGCTGAGGGACCCTCAGGGCTGTGTCCCCAATCCAGGAAGGACATGGAGGGGCTGGAGCATGTCCAGGGCAGGGAATGGAGCCCCAGGAGGGGCTGAGGGAGCTGGCAAGGGGCTGAGCCTGGAGCAAAGGAGGCTCAGGGGGCCCTTGTGGCTCTGCACAACTCCCTGCCAGGAGGGGACAGCCAGGGGGGGTCGGGCTGTGCTGCCAGGGAACAGGGACAGGACAAGGGGAAAGGGCCTCAGGCTGGGCCAGGGGAGGCTCAGCTGGGACAGCAGCAGCAATTTCTGCATGCAAAGGGTGCTCAGGCCTTGGCAGGGGCTGCCCAGGCAGCTTTGCAGTGCCCAGCCCTGGAATTGTTCAAAAAACACGAGGATGTGGCACTTTGGGACATGGTTTAGGGGCGAAGAGGGTGGTGGTTCTGTTTGGCAGCTGCACTTGGTGATCTCAGAGGCCTTTTCCAACTTGACTGATTCTGCACTTCCATGATCTTCAGTTCCATGATTCTGCTACTATACACTGCCAAACAGATGAAATGTATCTGTACTAAAGGACAGGGCAATTCCGGTTGGGGTTTCTCTCTGCTGGGCTTGTTTTTGTTTAATTTTTTGTTTGTTGCTCAGCTTTGACCTCCTCTGGTGGTTTTTTTATGGGGACTATCCCCACATCCAGAGGGATTGGTTTCAGCAGAGAGTTCAAATGTGCCCTTCCCTGCAAGCCTGGGATGCTGCTGAAGGCAAAGCTGAATGAAAAGCTTGCACTCAGTGCAGCGAGGAGGACGTGGAGGACGTGCCCTGAGCTCTGCTGGGTTCCTGCTTAATAATCTGCTCACCTGACAGGGTGTTTGACAGGACAAACTGAATTAAGCAGAGGTGAGGAAAGGGCAGTTTGGAACTCTTGCCAGAAAATCTCTCCATTTTTCTCACTCACAAAGATGATGTTCACAGTAAAAGGGGAAGAAAACAGATCAAACTCCTCTGTGGGTACAAAGCACATGCAACAATTGATCTGCTGTAGCAGTGCCATTTTCCCCCTGTTCCTTAAGGTGACCAAAACTGAGACTTTAAATGGCCTTGTAGAAGATATATTTATGTCTTCCCCAGTAAATAGATTCATTTTAAAAGAGAGAAAAATCTGTGAGCAGTTCAAAAGGACCTCCTGAGCCTTGGGATGAATCAGTGAGCGATGAATCAATCCTGGGGAGGTAGAGCAAAATAGGGACAAAATCTGGCAAAAACTAAGAAGGCAGAATGGTGTGCAGGCATGAAATGAGCCCAGATCCTGCCCTTGGTGGAACTAAAAATGCTTGAATCAAACTTTGATCTTATGTGGGTGGAGGAAATGCCATAAACAGAGAGTTTTCAGATCCAAACACGATTCTAGTTGAGGAGCTGGGAAGTTTTGGAAGGAAAAATAGGGAGAGATGGCAAGAATTGATTTAGAAATGCAGAAATTTAACCTGAGATCTCTGTCAGTTGTGCTCTAATTTATTCTGTATACTTTATAAAAAATATGTGAATTTAGATTTTTAGACATGTTTCCATGAGCTTTGACCATTGTGATGCTCCTGATGCTGAACTCTGCAGCAGGTCAAGGTATAAACTGCTCCAATATTTGCATTTTTAATACCTCATTACATTTTATGAGTTACAGTTGATGCTTTTCCATTTATTATCATTTTATTTGGTCTGTACATGCAGAGCTCTCGCAGCAAAATTGCAATTTACAGCTGTTCTCTCACACAGAAACTTTTTAAGAATAGCCAGGAACTGTTATCCCAAACCTCTAATTGCAAATTTTATCTCAAATCACTAACAAATATGTGTGCCATATAAATGATAGATTGTGCTGGGGCCTGAATACAAATAAGTGATAAAAAAACCAACACATGTTGTCAATGAATGGGTTAAAAAGGAAATGCTTATAATCAAGCACAAATAAATAGGATATTTTTCACAAAATTTAGTGGCACAGAAGTGTCCCTTTCTCCAGGGGCCAGGGAAATTGGAAATTCCCAGAGGAAGTGTGCACTGCTATGTGTGCACAACCTGAGAATGCATTGCAGTGTTGGATTATAAAATAGGAAAAAAAAAAACCCTAAATACATTACCTCAATACATGGTTTTGAGGAGGTTTTGGTAAATAAAAGCTTGATCTGAACTCTCAAAGGCTGAGACAAAAAAGACAAGGCTGGGTGAGTCAGGATGTGTAGGAAGCAGGGAGGAAAAGGCAATTTATGATCCAGAGACCTCACTTGGTAGGAGAAAAAAGAAAAACACAGGGAGAGATCTGGCAAATTTCCACACTGCGGACAGCAAATGAGGTGTCTTTGGGACAAGAGAAGAGAAATAGGATCATCTCACCTCTCAAATCAAGCAACCTAGTGCTCTTCTCCCTTGGCTTTAACAAAGCAGCAAACTCAGAACCAAAGGGAGCCAACCAAAAGTTCAAGGGCTCCCAGTCATCCCATCATGGGTACATTCAGTTCCTGGGCTGACTCTTGAGGCAAATAACCTCATTTAGCAAATTTCTAATTTAATTTAAAAGTTCCAGATCATGGCAAGTCATTTTTCACCACTGAGGTTTGCTTGCAAAAAGAGGTGTAAATGCTAATTGACCTTTGAGCTTCTTAAAGCACTTGAAGATGGATTATTGGGATTGATTTACCAGATTTGCTTGAATAATTCAAATTCCAGCCATGTTCTTCAAAAGTTGCCATAGTACTGTTGTTTCATTTATTTGTATTCTTGGAGAAAGCCACTGGTGCTTTGGAGATCATTTAATTCCTTTGTTTGTTAGGGAGGGAAAAAACAGCTTTTGCCATTAGCATGAGATTAATTTCACAGAGATGTAGAAGGTGAAAGAGAAGGGAAGGACATGATTGTGCAGAGTTCTAATTGGCCATTTCTTCTGTAGCTTTGTGTGGAGCATGGGGAAAGGGTTGAATATTAAAAAACAAATAAAACCAGAAATACATTTTCTTATCTATTGATTTGACTGTGACTCCTGGAAGAGTTATTTTCACAAGTGACCTTGTCTCTGTAGAGGTTGGGAGATCTAAGATTAAGTGATGGAATCAAGACCTCATTTTCCTGCAATGATAATTAAATATACTAAAAGTATAGCTCACATTTTGGTCGTGTCCTGAGGCTCTGATCTTCAGTGCTTTTAATGCCAACAGGATTTTTGTTCTCCCTGTGGTGGGGTGAAATGGCTGAAGGATGAAGCTGGTCCTTGTAATTCTTTCACACTCTGGACTTTTCCTAAGAAACACTGAGATTGTCCTTGCAAACTTCTTGTCCTCACAGTCCCAGTGGGTGGGGAGTAATTGCTTGCAAAAAAGAAAAAGAAGAAGAAAAAGAAATGGTGTGTTGTTCAGGTTGCTTTAAAAGTGAAATGAGATGCATTCATTATGTTATGCTTCACAAATTTAAGAACTAAACCCATATTCTCTTCAAACTCATCCTTTTTATTGTACTAGGTCTATATTACCTGGTGTGTCTATGAACTCAATTTGCATCCAGTTTTCTGCTTTTAAAAAATGGTAAAAAATATTAAGAGTCACTAGAAATTACATCCAGATAAATGAACTGTAAATCTTTGCTATTATAGTCAATTAAGAATATTACCAATTGGTCATCTTAGACATTTTTATGCTGCTGTATTTATGTGGTTGTTGCAGAGACTGGAACTGCCAGTGGAAGAGAAGGATTTTTTTAAATGCTCATTTGTTTCTTTAGACTGGAAGTAATGCTTTGCAGAGGATGGTTGAGTTCTCCAAGAAATTCCTGCAGTTAACAAGGTCGTTGAGATCTGTCCAGTGGAGAAAAGCAGGAATCTTTGGTGGATGTGAAGTACATTCAGAGAATCACACTGGTTTGTGTTGGAGGGATCTTAAATCCCATCCATTCCACCCCTGCCATGGCAGGGACACCTTCCACTGTCCCAGGCTGCTCCAGCCTGGCCTTGGGCACTGCCAGGGATCCAGGGGCAGCCACAGCTGTGCCAGGGCCTGCCCACCCTGCCAGGGAACAATTCCTAATGCCCAATATCCCATCCAGCCCTGCCCTCCTTCCCCTTAAAGCCTTTGTCCCTTGTGCTGTCACTACATTCCCTTGGGAAAAGTCCCTCTCCTGCCTTCTTGTGAGCCCCTTTTAGGTGCTGGAAAGGGGGAAATGTAGAAAATTGGGAAGATGCAGATCCTTTTTCTTAAAATCTGACTTCAAAGTGCTCTGGGTCTGAAAGGGAGCAGCTACACCTTCAGTAGGCTTTAATCACAGAGCAGGCAGATGATTTCAATTAGCTATCCTTTATAATTCCTTATATTTAAGTGCTTAAGTTCTGGAGGAAAAGCAGATTTTAAACAGACAAGGTAGAGAATAATCAATTCCTTACTAGAGTGCCTTGAGCTCACTGTTGAAGAGAGTGGGGATAACCTTGTGGGACATGAAATAGTGGAGGTTATCCAATGTTTTCTGCTGTTTGTTTTCCATTGGCACTAACAGGTTGGGGTCAGGAGTGTACAAACACAGAGCTGAGAAACTCAGAAGAGTTTTCAGAGAGAGAGAACTCTGTCTAAGGCTGCTGATCAGAAGGGAATTAAAGAAATTCCTGGCTGAATCTCGCTGCTGTGACAGGAGCAGACTCACTGACAATGGAGATTTTTTTGGAGGGTTTTGATCTCTCAGAGTCAATATTAAATGTCAGCGTGAAGAAGCTGATACTGCCAAATTGTTCATGATATATTTACTTTCAAGTGTCTTCAGCTTTTAGGTCTGGCAGAAGCTTTCATGAAAGTTAAGTTAATTTCCAGGACGTTGTTTCTAATTTGGTACCACGGAGTCAGCATTAATCCTTCATGTGTTCCATGATAAAGGCCATGCTTTGAGTGATGGCAGAGATGCAGTGGGAGAATAACTCTCTGCTTCTCAGAGACTCTATTAATTTTCAGGAGGTGGTATTTTCAATATTGATGTCTCTGCAGAAATAAATCAGAGCTTTGTTCAGCAGAACCCTGGAGTGGAGTCAGTCTCGCCAAGAGCAGCAGCCAAACAAATGTGTCCCCCCTGAAGCAGGGGGACAGCAGCAGAACTACCCAGAACTGGGCAGATTTTGGGCAGAAACGCCCAGATTTGGGCACAACTACCCAGAATTAGGCACAATTGGGCCTAACTATACAGAATGGGGCAGAACCAGCCTGAGGATGCAGTGAGTTTGTGTCAGGTAAATGTTGCCCTGTATATTTGGTAGTCTAAGTCGAGTCCTTGGGAATTTTCATGCCTTCCATCATTTCTTTAGAAGCTCCTGTTCCAATTTTGTTTCCCTCAAGGAGTGTTCCAGACAGAAGTGGTTTGTTTGGGTGTGTCAGACTTGCATCCAGGATTCAGGATGGTAAATATGAAAATGGATCATTGAAGTCTGAAGGCTCCTGTTTCTTTGTACCCTGGGAAAATCCCTTTGTTTGAAAGAACAGCAAGAAGTTGTGTGTGTGATCAAGCACAGCTCCCACTTCAGGTTTATTAAATTGGATTTACAATGCTGTCATCCTGAGGAATGGCTCCTGATCTGGATCACGCCCTCATTGCTGATCAGAGATTGCACACACCAAGGTTTGCTCTGCTCACACACCAACAATATGCAAGCTGCATATTCCAGCAGGGCATCACCATTTTTAGGGACTGGTGAGGTTTATACTACTAAATATACTGAGGTTTATACTGACTAAAATTTTCCTTCCTAGCTGGGAACTTGTGGGACTTGCTGTGCATGAGGTATCCAAGCACATCACTGAGTTTCCCCATGGTTCCCAAATCAGGGATTGAGCCCCTACCAGGTTTCCCAGGCTTTTCCCACTGGAAATGAGATCCTTCAGAGCTTTTTCCCAGTGGGGTGGCTTACAGCAAGGTGGTCTTGGCCAAAAAGCAGGGGGGGAGTGTGGTATTTTTAGGGTCCCTCATCGTGGGGAGGAAAGATGAATTTGACTCTATGTTCTTAGAAGGCTAATTTATTATTTTATATTATATTATATTATATTAAATAATGCTATACTAAACTATACTAAAGAATAGAGAAAGGATACTTACACAAGGCTTAATAAGATACTAATGAAACACTTGTGACTCCTTCCATAGTCCTGACACAGCTGGACTGTGATTGGTCATTAAGTTAAAACAATTCACATGTTGGATAAACAATGTCCAAACCACATTCCAAAGCAGCAAAACACAGGAGAAGCAATCAGATAATTCTTGTTTTCATTTTTCTCTGAGGCTTCTCAACTTGCCACGAGAGAAATCCTGTTGAAAGGGATTTTCCAGAAAATACGACAGTGACAGGGGATGAAGCTTTAGATGGAGAGCTGTGTTTTATTGGGTTCTCCAAATTATTTTTATGGTAGGGGTTGGGAGTGGTAATTCCTCTTGGTCTGTTGGACGTTAAATCTCTGGGATTCCTGAGGTGGAGTTTCCCTCTCTTGTGAAATCTGGTTCATCTCAAACGGGGTATTCAGGACTTTGTGTGTGCTGGGATTGGAATCCCAATCTTTCCAATTGCATGAAGTGCAGGGAAAAAACCCCAAACCATCTCTGACTTAGAGAACTACAATTTAAATTTGCAGCACTCAAGGAATCAAATCTTGAAGGGCAAAACTCAGGTAAGAAGTCAAAAGCAGAGTTGAAATTACAGAAGGTCAGAAACAGCACAGCCTTTTCTACACATCATTTACTCCTCCTGATGCATCATCCACGCTTCCAAATGAATGTTCCCCATGCTGGATTTTAGGGACAGAAGTTTATTTTCTCATCATGAAATGAAGTTTTGAAGCATTATCTCCCTCCTAATGAGGTGAAACTTGTTTTCCCTTTCCCTCCTGGTGAGTGCAGGTAGCCAGAGACCTTGCTAAGTGCTCCTAAATTTGGGTTTAATTTCAGCAAATTCCAAATTCAACAGTTTCTGAACGGGGATATGCTGAGGTAAGAGACTTTGCTAAATTATGAGGAAATTAATTGTGTTAAGTTCTCACCTCATTAGATAAGTTGGAGCATTTGCCAGAAGTAAATGCTGTTGTGGTGGTTTCACAGTTATTTAGTGGTTAGCTTGGTGTAAGTGCTTTAACATTGCAATTAGAACACAGATACATTTTTATTCTTTTGTAGTAAAATGATTTAGTATGTGTAATTAATCTAGTATGTATAATTATTCAGGCCTGCTCTAGGTTTCTCTATGCATTCTTAGCTTTATGGCAGGGCTGTGTGAAAAAAATTATAAAATATTATAGGCACTGGCATTAATTTTTATCTGTAATGCATGTTCCTGTTAAAGGAGAGAACATAAACTCTACTTCCAAGGGTAGCTTTCCTCTCACTGTTGTAAGCTGAAAATACAAAAAACATTTGTTATTTCAAAGAAAAACATGGAATAGAGGCTCTAATGTTGCCTCTGGTTTTCCCCTGATGTTTTCTGACTGCATCCTTCTTCCCTTGGGAGACAAATCCAAAGTTCTAAATCCATCCACAGAGTTCTCTGTTTCTCCCTCTCAGAGTGGTCAAGCCTTTGACAGAATTCCTGTTCTTGCTCAGTTGTTTTGGAGTGTTAGTGATGCATGGGTGGATCAGGGGGTTATTTTCCCTAATGGCTTTCTTGGCTGTTTTCCTGCTAGGAGAAGTGAGAAATAAGGACATGAGCTTTGCAGTAGGGCATGAGCTGTGGTTGGTTCTTGGCAGATGTGTCAGCACAAGCAGAAATCCTCCTGCCTTTCCTGAGAGCCCAGCCCCTGGAGGTTCATGAATTCCCTGCTTGATTTCACAGCTTCATTTAATGAGCCTTATCAAAACCAGGATAAAATTCAAGACTTCTTGGGGTTGTTGTCCTCTTTCCCTTGGTTGGAGATTTTGGTTTATCCTTCTTAAAATCTCCTGCCTTTACTGTTGAACTGAACAGTGTGCAGGAAATCTTGGGAAGGGCAGAGCCTTGCATCCTCTGGAATGCAAAATGGGAATAACAGCCAGCTCACAGCTTCAAGGCTGTAATAAATCTGATTTCAAATTGAATGAAAGGATAATCTGATCCCAGGATATCCAGGATCCCTAGATACACAAAAGGCTGCTCAGTGCCCTGCAGGTGATGCTCTCCTGATATGATTTATGTGTGACAGGTTGGACTTTGGGGCTTGGAGCAGCCTGGGACAGTGCAAGGTGTCCCTGGGGTTTAAGGTCTCTCCCAGCCCAGGCTGTTCTATAATTCTGTGGCACTGTCTTAGTTCCAATCATTTGGAGGGAGGAGAAATTTGTAGAAGGAAAGAAAGGCAATCCTATTTTCTCTCCTTAATTTTCTTGTCTTTTTTTTTTCTGTCTTTCTTGGACACTTGTCCAGTGTTGATGGTGTGGAGTGCTTTATGCAAGGTAAAAGATCATCTTTTCCAAAAGCAATCTCCTGCTGTGTGCTGTCTGAAAATTCCCTGTCTCATTTGATGGATAATTACATATTTGATTTCAAACAAATGAGAATTGCTTTTTGTTCTGTGGCAAGGAGTGCAAAGGAGGATTTTAAGACCTGAAATCCCCATTGGGCCTGTTTAAAACTCCTATTGTAGTAACACAGAAGTGCTACTTTATAGGGTTTAAAAAAGAAAAGCAGGAAAGTAGAACCCTCTAATAAAGTAGATGGCAAGAAAAAAAGAAGGAAAGTAGAACCCTCTACTTTTCTCTAGCAGGAAAATAGAACCCTCTAAATAGAACCCTTGTCCATAGTGGGCAATTCCAGGGAATGCTGGCACAATTGACAGATCCTGCCAATCTGAAGGACTGTCCAACTTACTCTTCTATGTGAGAAATCAATCTCCTGTGGGCTGTCACACCATGGAATAGAAAGTTTTAACTTAATTGAGATTGAGTTGAAGGTCACAGGAGCGTTGGATGGATGGGTGTCCTGCCTGTACAATTCCTGGCTTTCCCCTGTCCCAGACAACCAGAGGGAGCTGTCCATAAATCAGAGTGTGCTTTGAGAAAGGGAGCATTTTTCCAAGCTGATAACATGGATAAATAACCCTGTGAACTGCTGGTTAAGGTCGAGTCAGGGTTTTTCTCAGAGGGTATTTTCTGTACAAGAACAATTATTACTCTGTCACGTCCCTTTGAGCCACCCTTGATGTTTATTAAGCCTCTTATTCCTTTTCTCAGATTGTTGAAATAATAACTTTTCCCTGCTTTATGATGGAGATTTTTAGTTTGATAGAACCATGGAAGGGTTCCACAAGAATCATTGGTAGAGCTCCCAGACCCCCCAAATCCCACCCTGGGCATCCCTGGAGCAGTGTCCAAACCCTCCTGGAGCTCTGTGGGAAGAACCTTTCCTGATCTCCAGCCTGACCCTGCCCTGGAGCAGCTCCAGCCCTTCCCTGGGTCATGTCCCTGTCACAGAGAGCAGGGAATGGTGCCCAGGGCCTGCTGCAGATTGTCTTTTAATATTTTATAGAAGTAACAAAAACCCAGCACTGGATTTTCAGGGATTTTCAACAGCAGATTTGTTGAATGGTTATAGCATAAAACAGGAATAGTCCCTGTCTAGGCTGCACCTAATAAATATCTATATATTGGTGTCATTTGCTATGCTCTGCTTTCTTTGAAGAAGACATGGCAGTTGTAATTAATTTGGAAACCAAGCCAAGCCTGAATTCCACATTACATGGCTGAGAGTTTTTCTCATTTTTGTTAGAAGAATCCAATTTAGCTGCGATTGACCTTTGTTCCTTCCTTATAGCAGAAGTTATTTGAGGAGCAGGTTTTATCTGAAGCTAATGTATTTGATGTGTTTAGGGAGAAATTTATAAGGAAGCTCTGAGAAGGCTGCATAAAAGTTATGGATCTGAAAATATTTGAGGAATTTGGTGCATTCTGGTGTGGGTATTTTAAGGCTGTGACAGCATTGGGTTCAATCTGTTTTCCTTAGCTGAAATGAGCACCCAGATTTAGCACCAAGTCCCACTTGGATTGCTTTAGGTTGTTTATTTTTCCTTGTTTTTCATCTCACCTCATATATAGGAATGAGGTGCTGGTGCCATGCTGGCAATATTACCCCACGCTACTTTGTTATTATTATTATTAAAAATGACATTGTGCCACGAGTTTATATGGGGCTTTTTCGTAGAAATAAAATATGGTTGTCTCCCTGAAGGGATCGAATAATTGACACATTTGCAATGTGTGCAGGTGTGATATTTAGTAGGCATGGCACATCCCTGCCTGGAATAGAAGTGTGTGAGGCTGCTTCTGGGAAGTTCCTGAAGCTTTAGAAACTTCCTTTCATCCTGCTGAATGCTTCAAACTTGGCCAGAAATCCAGAACCCAGAGATGTGGATATTTTCCAGAACCCAGAGATGTGGATGTTTCCCAGAACCCAGAGATATGGATATTTTCCAGAACACAGAGATGTGGATGTTTCCCAGAACCCAGAGATATGGATATTTTCCTGTCCATCCCTTTCTTTTCTATCAGTACCCTGGAGGTTTTTTTAAACATAACTAAATTTATGATGAGGGTCTTGTTCCAAGCTGTGATGCATTTCAGGTAGTTCATGCTGTATTTATACCTGATGGACAGAAATTTGACAAGTGTTCCTTATGCTGTGAAAATGAGAGATGCTCAGTCCGTGCCTCATCTACTCTTTGTCTCACTGCAGAAGCAGAGGTGCCAAAGGCAGGCACAGCTCCTCCCTGGCACAGGGAATTGTTTTCCTGTGTGGAATTGGTGGTTTGACAGCAGAAATGCTCCTAAAGCACCTGGGAGAATTCCTGTCCTTGGGTCTTCCCATTGGATTTGGGAATTAGGAATTGTTCCCTGGCAGGGTGGGCAGGCCCTGGCACAGCTGTGGCTGCCCCTGGATCCCTGGCAGTGCCCAAGGCCAGGCTGGAGCAGCCTGGGATGGTGGAAGGTGTCCCTGCCATGGCAGGGAGAGGAACTGGATGGGATTTAAGGTCCCTTCCCACTCAAACCCTTCCATGGTTCTGTGATTCTATGACATCACCTCAAGCTCATATTCTGCCTTCATTTCATGCAGAAATACAGAAAGGGTCGATTTTGATCAAATTTTGAATAGGCTTCTGGACAGGGATCATAAATGAGTCATTTCCCTAAATGTTTTATCTTACCTGTGTCTGGAACTTTTATCCAGACATGCTATTTTTGCAGCTAACAGCAAGCACTGAGCTTAGGAGATTTTAAAACCACTCATTTTTCTATATATCATCCTCTTCTACATTTACCTTTTTTTTTTTTTTTTTTTTCTAATCCCACTCCATCCAGCAGATCAGATGTGAGAGTTATTTTGGAGGGGAATTGGATATAGTGTTGGTCTAGTGGCTGCTGAAGATGAATAGTCTCTAAATAAGTAATAAAGCTGAAGTGGCTGTAACTCGCTCTGAGGAGTTTGTTTATTGATACTTTCTGCCACTTGAACTTAGATTTTGCTGCCATCAAGTTGAAATGGGCACGGCCATTGGTTTTTTTATCTTTTCTCATCTTTGTTTCTAGGGGGGAGAGATGGGGGTTAATTGTGGGATTTGGGGTTTTTTGATTGGTTCTTTAGAAGCTGCACGAGCATTATCCTGACAGGGCAGTTATTTCTTATTACAATGTACTCCAAAGCAAGGGTTGAAATTACAGTTTAAGGGAGGTTATTATACTTTACTGCCTCATCTAGAAGTTTGCTAAGCAAAATATTTGTTTATGAAGAATTCCATTTGGGTCTCTGTAGAGCTGAACCCATGACAAATCATAATTGGTCTTTTGTGTGCAAAAATATTTTTCATGCCTTCAGTCTTTTATTAAATTTATTCCTATTTGTCCCCATCTCCAGATACTAATAACAATTAATTTTAAAGCTTCATATGAAACTGAATAGAGCCATGATTTCCATTTTTGATCCATTTCCCAAACAGTGCCCTCTCTTTTAATGAGCTGGAAAAAAAACTGTGTGAATGTATCTATGAAAACTCATAGTTTATCTATGAAACCTCAAACTTCAGAGAAGTTGTGGCTGTCCCTGGATCCCTGGAAGGGTCCAAGGCCAGATGATTGCTCCCTTCTTTCCAAACCCCAAACCCCCTGGATTTCCTATATCCAGGCTCTCCCTGCACTGCCAGCATCTTTTCTCCAGCCAGGGTGATTGCTCCCTTCTTTCCAAGCTCCAAAACCTCTTGGTTCCCCATTTCCAGGCTCTCCCTGCACCGCCAGCTTCTTTCATGATTGTTCCCTTATTTCCACGCTCCAAAATCCCTGGGTTCCCCATATCCCAGCTCTCCCTGCACTGCCAGCATCTTTTCTCCAGCCAGGATGATTGCTCCCTTCTTTCCAAACCCCAAAACCCCTGGGTTCCCCATTTCCAGGCTCTCCCTGCACTTCCAGCATCTTTCCTTCAGCCAGGATGATTATTCCCTTCTTTCTAGGCCCCAAAACCCCTGGGTTCCCCAGCCTGACCAGGCTCTGTGCAAAGCATATTCTTGATTTGTGTTTCCACCACACCTCTATTTTTTAATAGGAGGATTTAAAATATAGCAATTTTGTTTAATCCAGCACTATGAAAATTTAGTGATAACGAGTCAAAGGCTTCTGTGGAGAGTTTAAGAGCTCACTTTCAGAGCTTCATGCACAATTCTGTGTAAATATCACAAGGACCTCAGGCTTGTGAGATACCTGGGAAGTTCTGGTAAATAATGTACATGTAGTTTTTAGTATAAAAAGATCTCACCTGCCTGTGAGATTTCTGGATCCTGGGATCTGCAGGGATCTCATGGCCCTGCTTTTTTCCTTGTGCTCGCTCTACAGAGCCCATTCTGCAGGTGGCCATGGCTGATCAGCTGGGGATGATCCTTCTCACACCAGTGCTTTTCCAGCCCTACAACAAACTGTCCCTTTTAGAGTCTCATGGTTCCTCTGCATTAGCAGGTCCATTCCAGGCTGATTGCAGCCAGCTTAATGGAGCATGGGAACACCTCTGCAAGTGCTTGGATGCCAGAAGGGGAAGATGGATGGTGGTGGCAGGAGCCACTGCTGCTGCAGAAGCTCAGCGTGTCCCTGCTCTTTCTCCTGCTGCTCTTCTCAGCTGGAGCAGCAAGAAGCTGTTCCTCAGTGGATTTTGGCTTTTATCACTAAATCTGAGAATTTTGGAGTCACTGCCTTCCCTTTTCAGCTCCAGCTTTGTCTATCTGCTGTGGTTTCCCGCTGTTGGTTTCTGTGGTTTCCAGCTGTTGATGGCTCCAGGCACTGAAATGGCCAGGGCTGACAAGGAGCAGTGCAGCTCAAGGCATGGAACTATCCTTCTTTTTTCCTTGGAAAGGGTGCTCAGGCCTTGGCAGGGGCTGCCCAGGGAGCTTTGCAGTGCCCAGCCCTGCAGGTGTCCCAGGCAGGGCTGGAGGTGGCACTCAGTGCTCTGGGCTGGGGACAAGGTGGGCACTGGGCACAGCTGGGACTCCAGGGGCTGGCAGGGATTTTCCAGCCTCAGTAATTCTGGTATTCTGTAATTAAACAATAATGAGATTCTCCTTGGTGCTGTGGACTCCTAAAAGGAATTAGATTGGGCAGAGGGCTGAATGCAGCTCTGTGCAAGGTGGGCCTCAGGAGTGCCTTTGCCTCTTCCTCCCTTCAGGTTTAGTTCTTGGTAAAAGGAATATTGTGAAAATACTCTGGAACTGAAACAAAGCTCATGTTTCACGTGGCACTTGTGGAAAACCTGGAAATCTGAGACAACCAAAAAAAATGCTGTAGGTGACAACTCAGCAGTGGTAGAGGATCAGTCCCTCTGTGCTCTGTTGCTGTGTACTATAAAAAGTTAAATATGGATTCTTGGTTCCTATTCCAGCTGTCCAGGAATTATTTTACCAATGGGCAGGGCAGATTTTGCTTGTGGTCTCCCACCCAGCTAGGAATGACACATTGCCCATGGTAATCACACATGAGGAGACTGTTTGCTGTGAGTTTTGCTGAAGAGTATAATTTTGGGCACATTTTACAGCAGTCAGGATAGTTGAGACCTAATGGCTATGTGGGAAATGTCAGAATTCAGCAGTCAAACAGTCAAATTCCAAAAGCCTTTAGGCACCACTAAATTCTGATCATGCAGAAGGGACATCATCACCTGAAATGATCATTTTAAAGACACTGCCTCACTCTGCAGGCACTGGGATTGAAATGCACACAGAAATACAGAAGGGTTACTATTTTTATGTTCTGTGCTGGCCAAGGGATGTCTGTGCACATCCAGGGCAAAAACAGATGGGCAAAGGGTGCAAAATTTTCTTTTGGGGTTTTCCCACTGTCTCAGAGGTGAGGGTGAGCTCCAGCTCCCATCAAACCTCAATTAGTGATTCTCTGATTATTAAATGAGGAGCAACCAACAAAGAATGGAAGAAGAGACCTTGAGGCTTTTCCACAGAGTAGAGGAAAATTGATGATGCTCAGTGACTGCAGGCCCTTCAGAGAACAACTCCCAGCTAAGCAGACCTTAAAAGACAGGATCAAGTAATACTTTTATTTAAATGCTTTCACACAGTGTAGTATCACTTTCATTAGATTATTCCATAAAAAGTTCTCTGCCATATAACCACAGTAAAATAAAATATGAGGGCTTAAAAGATTCTGCCAGATGGTGCTGGCTGTGAGTTGTCTCTCACCAGATCATTGGTGTTCAACCCTCAGTTTTGTGCGTTGAAACAATAAAATCTTAAAATATGGCTTCGTTTTGGAGAGAATATAATAATTTTGTGAGAATTACTCTGGTGAAAAAGATGTTCTGCCATTAAAGATGAATGGTTTATAGAATTAATCCTACTCCCAGAGTATTCACTGATACATTTTCATGGGTGATGTGTTCTCATTCCCCAAATGTGAATCCATAAAGGCTCCCTACAGGCCACGTGCTGAGGCTTTCACCACAGCCACAAGCCAGGCCCCCTGTGTGATTCCAAGATCACCTGAGGAGATTTCCAGGCCTGGAAAGTGAGGAAAAGGTTCTGCAGACCTGCTTTAACAAACTCAGTCACTTAAATCACCGTGCATTTAACATAATTGTTCCTGAAGGCTGTGAAAACCTGGAATTATTTCACATCAAGTTGCCTCATTATGGAGGTTATTGGTAGTGTCACGTTTAATTTGCTGGAAATGGAAGTGCTGTGAGAAGAGATGCAATTTTCACAGTCATGGAATCTTGTTTTGCAGCATGGATATATAAACACACTTTTAAAACTGGGGTGCATTTATTGATTAATGAAATACTCCCAGAAATTTCCAGATCCAGTGGAAACATCTTGTGGGAGCTCAGTGGTGATTTTCAATTGAGAGTGCATGCTTTTAGTTCTAATTAAAGGGATTTTCAATATCTTACCTAAAATATATAAGTGAAAACAGAAAGTAGAGCCCTGTGGTTCCTTGGTGATCTGAAAGCTTTTGTAAGCTGCTTGTGACACCCTGGGAGTGTGAGCAGGATATGAAGTTGTAAAGACACCTCCAAATGTGAAATTGTTGAAGGATGGAAACCATGAAATGGTTGGAAACCCCTTCCTTCACACCTTTGAGGTTGGAATAGTTGAATATATTCAGTGTTTTTGCTGGCTGTAAAACATCTGCTGTCCAAGGAGGTTTGTCCTTCACACAGATCCCACCTGACCTCAAGTTCAGCAGCTCAGTGGGAAAATTTAGGGTGAATATATGGAAGAAATTCTTTCCTTTGAGGGTGGGCAGGCCCTGGCACAGCTGTGGCTGCCCCTGGATCCCTGGCAGTGCCCAAGGCCAGGCTGGACAGAGCTTGGAGCAGCCTGGGGCAGTGGAAGGTGTCCCTGCCATGGCAGGGGATGGAATGAGATGAGCTTTGAGGTCCTTTCCAACCCCAAAATCATTCCATGTACAATTTTCCAGCTGGGACAGGCACAGTTGTGTGGCAGGTGATGAAGTATCCCCAGGAAGGTTGCTGAGGGTTCACATGCACCATAATTCCACACTATCTTTCCCGTCCAGACATTTGCCCTGCGAGATACCGACAATTTTATGGTGTTTCCTGCAACCCCTGGGAGTGAGTTACGGGTTCATTTCTGCAGGGGAGAATGAACAACATTAATGGGACTTTGGAGAGCTGTTTGAGTTGCAGAATGATGTATCCTTATCTTTTGAAGTTCTCCTGTACCAATCTTTGGAGCAGATATGAAATCATTCAAATGGTGCTTTATGATCTCCCTTTAGGAAAACAAATGTGCGTAAACATCGCTCTCTTTTGATGCCCTAAGAAGTAGCTCCTACCTTTATACACTGATTATAGCCACTGTGCTTATAGATCCTGCTGTCTTCCCCTTTCATCTTCTTATTTTTACCCCAGATCTTGAACATTGTTTTGGTTCAGATTGGTAGAAGCTTTTGTTTTGGGATTTCTGCTGGTCAGAGTGACTTGGAGATGTGTTAGAAAATCTCTTTGCTTAGCTTGGCTGTGGAAGGAGTCAGAACTCTTCAGTTCTCGTTCTCAAGGTTTTTTATTGTTTCTTATCTCTAAAATTCTTTTTCTGGCCTGCTGAGGTTCATTCAGCAGGTGAGACAAAGGCACACTGGTGTCATCTTTTATAATAAAAACTACCTGTACATTATTTACCATAACTTCCCAACACCTGTCACCTATGTTAGACAGTGAGCTTCTACTCTAAACCAATCTAAAAGTGCCAACATCACCCAGAAGATGGAGGTTAAGAAGCAGAAGGAAAAAGGACAAATTCCTCCATCTTGGGACTCTGAGCCACCATTCTATAAACCTCAAAAATCTATTTTTTCACCCTGTGACTATTCTACTTGACTCTCTTGACTTCATATAAAGGTTGGTAATTGTTTTTATGGGTCAAGATCAAAGGCACAGGGGTCCTGGGCTCTGTACCAAGGTCTTTGAGCTCCCTGGGCAGGGTTTGAGCCATCCAGGACAGCCAGAGGAATCTCCTGGGGTTTTTTGCACTTTTGCATTCAGGGGAAGTTGGGTGTGGAAAAATACATCCCAAAGGAAACCCAGGGATCTTGTGAGTAGGTAGGTGCTGATAGGACTTATTTCCACTTGTAGGCCACTGATGAGAATTAAATTGAGGTCATCCCTGGGAACAAAGGTTTATTTGAGAGTGCTGGCGTTGAGATGAAGTACAATTAATGTGTGACCTTGGGGTGCTGCTGCAGAGCACATCCTATTGTTCAGCAGTGAAAGCTCCAGAGGGAGAGAAAAATGGCTTCAGAGGATGCTGTCAGGGGTGCCACCAGGGTGGTGGGACACTGCTGGGGCCTGGCATCCATAAAATGACTGTGGGGCACCTTAAACTTGTTTGTTTTCTCCTTTAGGTTCCATTTTCTGGAATTTTTTCCCCTGGGGCGTGTAAATTTAGCCCTAAGTGGTTTCCTCTCTTGTTCCCACCTTGGTGGGGTCATTCCTGTAGGAAAGAGGGGAAAGGAAAGGAAAGGAAAGGAAAGGAAAGGAAAGGAAAGGAAAGGAAAGGAAAGGAAAGGAAAGGAAAGGAAAGGAAAGGAAAGGAAAGGAAAGGAAAGGAAAGGAAAGGAAAGGAAAGGAAAGGAAAGGAAAGGAAAGGAAAGGAAAGGAAAGGAAAGGAAAGGAAAGGAAAGGAAAGGAAAGGAAAGGAAAGGAAAGGAAAGGAAAGGAAAGGAAAGGAAAGGAAAGGAAAGGGAAAAAGGAAAGGAAAAGGAAAAGGAAAAGGAGTCCTCTCCTGAGTCCTCCTGGAGTTCTCTCTGCCTCTCACCACACCTCACAGTAGGTGTTTGTTCATGGTCATCTGGGATAGACTCATTAACCCAGACTTTCCTCACATGAAGCATCAATCACCACGATAAACACTGAAATTAATTCATTCTTAACCACATCTTTAAATTTAGGGGCTCTTTCACACCCTATTTTTAGTCATGGATACTTTTGTAGGTGTGTTATTCGTATGGATTGTGAAAGAGAAGGTCCAAAACACTCTAAGGAACACCTGGCAGGTTTCTGGGTTCCATCATGTGTTTGCCAACTGTGGGTCACTTCTCAGCAGAAATTAAAACATCTCTTTTTGTGTTCATATACAAACTGTTTAGTGCAAATCACGTTATTACAGTTATTAACAGTGCAATGTTAACCCTCGTGGATGGGTCAAGCTTCTTCCCACACAAACTGCACTAAATCCATGGAGGAATGACTTGGAATGCCACAGGCTATGCACCCAAATGTTATATTCTCCAAATCCTAGTATTTAATAATCAGTTGGTGTTCCTTGCCTCCCACATATTGCTTGGAAAATGTTCTCATTAATTCAATCTGAAGCAAATCCACTGTTTTGAGCTATTGAGGCTTTAAAAACCAGGCTGCATTTGGGATAGTAGAAGGCTGGTAGGTGTCATCAGGCTCACTGCTATAGTAGAATTTGGGGGTCTTTTTCCCCAAAATTCACAGTATTTCTCTGTTAGACCTTTGTAAGAAACACATTTTGCCAGCTGGAATAATTTGCATGGCAGTTTTTTCCCATTTCACTGCTCCTGCTGTTTATGCAGAGATGTAATTTCAGTTGTAATTTGACACAGGCTCGTTTTTCTGTCACTGTGAAGATTTTGGTGAGGGGAGGTTTGCTCTCCATCTCCACTTGATGAACAACGCAATATTCAGATGCTCTGTGGACCCTGCATTTCAATTTGGCTCATCATTGGATGAAATATGGAAAATGTTCAGTGCTGTGTAATCAAACGATTCAAACCCTGCCGAGGCCAGGAGGTGAGGGGTGGGAGTGCTGGGTTTGAAAAAGCAAACCCAAAAAGCAAACTACCTTCTTCTAAAGTAGTTTTAGGAAAAGAATGAGGAATTGCAGGCCTGTCTTGAAGAGGGAACCTGGAGAATTTGGAGAACCAAGATAAACAGGGGAACCCTTGGTGTGGGGTGCATGGAGAAGTTGGAATGCCACAGGTTGGAATGGTCTCAGGAGGAATTCACATGGAGAATTTGCAAGGGTAAGTGATTGTCCTGACCCTTTCCTGCTGTGTTTGGATGGCAGAGCATGGAAAACTGAGAGTCCTTGACTTGAGGTAAGCAGGACCCAGCACCAACCACAGCATCAGTGCCTGAACAACGGAATTCCCATCCTAAAGCCCACAGCACTGCACCAGCTCCTGGGAGCAAAAATAACTCAGTCCCAACCAAAGCCAGGGCTTCTGGGAGAGCAGCAATTTGCTTTGCTTTCTTCAGAGGGGTGGAAAAGGATCAGGCATGGAGGAGACACCAGGAAAATTCATGGGAGCATGTTGGATTGGGATACTTGGATGTATTCATCATCAAAGGGATGCAGAAGCTGGGAGGGAACAGTTGAATAATGTAATTTTTGGCCAGGAAAGACTCTTGTAACAGTCACATTTTTCAGAGCCTCCCCAGTTTTCTTCAGTGCTGGGATTCGTGCCCCTAGCACTTGGCATTCTGATGGCATCAGTGGTCTATCACTTGTTTAGTTTTTCTCCTTGTTGTATATGGGATTCTGAAGTTTGTTCATCATTTCATGGGCTCTACAGAACATTATTTTTATGCAGAGGAGAAAATACCTAAGTTTTATTCAAGGGTTTTTCACTCATTTGAGGTTTGTGTTAAAAAATTTAAAAAGTGGGTTTGGATTTTTTGAGTATGATTTATTTTAGTGCAGCCTCCTCCAATTAAGAACTTCTTGATAAGAAACAAATTATTGGAAGAGCTCTCATGATATAAGAATGAAATGAGTTGTTTGTTTTAGGCTTGCAATTATTCTCAGCAATAGTTTTAGAATTGTAACTGGTTTGTAAGCTTTAATAATCATAATGCACCATCACACCTTGCAGCATTCCGTGGATAAATCCATCTCTGCTTCCAGCCTGGAGCATCAGCGCATTTAACATGCTTGTGTTTCCCATGGTTTAATTAAGACTTTTAATTAGCACCATTTCAAATTGCCCATTCTGGCAGCCTGTGGATGGATGGAATGGGGATCAAATTGTTGCCTTGGGAGAACACTGGAATTTACAGTGGAATTTGTGCAGCCACGCACAGCTCAGGTGGTTTTTGGGCATTTGAAAGCCAGTGTGTGCCTTCCTTCTCCATCAGTTACAGGCATTTTTGTGAGATTGCTTCCTCTGGCACGTGGGCAATGAGAATTCTGTGTCCCTGACAAATAAAATGAGTATTTTTCCCCGAGAATTAGTGAGGGGAGGCAGCCGGAATGACTCCCTGTCTATAACGCATTCATTCGGAGCAGAACAAATGGTGTGAGATCCCTGCTGTCTGCTCGGGTTCCAATTGCACTACATGATGACTTAAAAGGAGAAAAAAAAAATAATCATGGAATGTTATTTTGCTCCATTTGAGATGTGGAAGGAATTTTAAATTCTTTCATGTCGAGACCACTTTGGCTTAGTAAATACGAAGCTGAATATTCAGCTTCAAGCAGAGACAAGAATAATAGATTTTGTCATGTAATATAAAATAATAATATTACCACAAAATTCTATGATATAACATAGCAAAATAACATCATTCAGCTGAGAGGCTGCAGGGGCTAAGGGTGAAACTGAAATCCTGGAGAACATTTCAAAACCAACAAGAAAAGATGGCACTTATTGAAGGAAACAAATATATTTAACTGTCGTCTCGGGAATGGAAACACCAAAATCATCCAGAATTTAAAGTCATTTTGGTCATTTTAATTAAAATGCTTATGATACTCAAATGTCCACAGAAATTAATGCCATTACAAAACCTCAGTAGCTTTAAAATTAATTATTCCTCGCCAGGAGCAAAGGTTCAGAGTCACCTGTGATTTGGTAAAAGGGACACTTGAGAGGAAAATTGTCCCCTTTTTATAGCTTTTCTAGTTATTGTGACTTTAGTCAAAGCCATGTCTTTTACATTATAGTCAAAAGTCTTTAAATCATCACCCCTCAGCCTGCTCAAAGACGGGGGTTGTTCATTGGGCAATGCTGTCAAAAGCATTTAACAAAAAAAAATTTAGGATTGGCCATTTTAATTCTGGATTTGTTAACAATTTCCTGTGGGGCTGAACCAGAGCTTCTGGATATTGGTATTTTCTTCTTTTTTTTCCCTATGGCTGAGACAGGTGGACAATGTGGAGCTAGCAAAGGGGTGAATTTTAATTTTCTCCTGCTTTTTGTCCTGCAGAGACTGTTCCAAGGCTTTACCAATGGGAAATTCCACATTTAGGTTACCAATATCTAATTCCTTTTTTTCTGGGAAGACTCTGTGATTCAGCTGATGAAATATTTTTCTCTGTATTTGATTTCACTGCTTGTTTTGTACAGTATGGGAGAAAGGTCTGCACAAGGGTCGTGGAACTCCATTGTTTAATTTAGGGAGGGATGGGATCAGAGGGTCTGGTTTTCAGAGGAGAAATGTGAAAAAAATTCTGTGCATTATATGCTGGATAGAAAATACTGGCTGTAAAATTGTAGATATATTTTACAGAGAGTATTTAACTTTTAAGCAGTAAGAGCCTGATGTTTGCCAGCAATAAAGCATTCATTGGAAGGTAATAGGGTACCAACAGCTGGATCATAAAACAGTTTCCCCCGGTGTGGCATGAGAAGAAATTACACTGCTCATGGATGGCAGAGAAATCCTGCTGCACACAGTTAAGGGGGGATGCATGAAAGGAATCAAATTAGGATGGGAATATGCTTTGCTGAACATCTAATTGCTACATGAAAAAAACCCCCAGAAAACAAAAAAAAAACCCGCAACATCAATTATGCTGAGCATCTTCTGACTCCAGATGCAGCCAGAGCCAAGAAGGGGAAAGTGCAGCCTTGGAATTCCTCCTCTGAGCTGGCTCTGCCTTGGTTTGTCAGGGAATCCCAAACTGGTTTGGGTTGGAAGGGACCTTAAATCCAATCCTGTTCCACCCCTGCCATGTACAGGGACACCTTCCACTGTCCCAGGCTGCTCCAGCCTGGCCTTGGGCACTGCCAGGGATGCAGGGGCAGCCACAGCTGCTCTGGGCACCCTGTGCCAGGGCCTGCCCACCCTGCCAGGGAACAATTCCTAATTCCCAATATCCCATCCAGCCCTGCCCTCTGGCTTCCCTGTGTCCTGGCACTCCATCCCTTGTACAGAGCCCCTCTCCATCTTTCTTGTTGGTCCCTCACATACTGGAGGGTAAAAATTATGTCACCCTGAAGTTTCTCCTCTCCAGGCTGAAGAATCCCAATTTTCTCAGCCTTTTCTCAAGTGCTCCACCTTTGACAGGCTTTATTCTTGAATTTCAAGAAAAATTTCAAATTTTCTCATATAGTTTTCTTGTTAAAATTGCTTTTGTTCATCCCTGTGTCCACTGGGACTTGCCATTTCCTTTCCTGGAGGGCTTTCCACTTTTATTACTTAATCATAAAATAAATGGAATTTTATTTAGAAAGTTTCAGGCATATTAACAATGAAGGGAGTCACAAATCCTGTAATGGAGTTCCCATCCCTGCAGGTGTCCCAGGCAGGGCTGGAGGTGGCACTCAGTGCTCTGGGCCGGGGACAAGGTGGGCACTGGGCACAGCTGGGACTCCAGGGGCTGGCAGGGATTTTCCAGCCTCAGTGATCCTATAATTCTACAGTCAATCGGCTGAAAGACTGGGAAATCTATCTGAGGGTTCCTTGTGGACCTTTTTATATTTATATTATATATTTGTACCTATATTGTATTATATAAATATAATATATTGTATTATATATAAATATAATTTTATTTTTGAGGATTTGTGTTTATATTATATTATATAAATATAAAATATATTATAATATATAAATATATTTTATATATATATTATATATTTGTATTTTGAGGATCTTGTTGGCAGCAGCAAGAACTTCAAAACTGCCTCATTACATGGTGCCCAGCGGACTCAATGGGAAAAAGTTGTTTCTTCCCCTGATTAACAGGGAAAAAAATAATAATTTTTAGCATTCTCCTATGGGAAGTGTTGAGCATTCAACACTCAGATTGGACAGCAGCAAAATGGTGACATTCCTAAGATTCATGCAGGTCTTATGGATCATTCTGGGATTCTGAATCCTCAAGAGAAGTATCCCTGGAGTGGTGCAGAGGCATTGGGATCTGTCTGGGTGCATCCATCTGTCCGTCTGTCATGGGGATAGGTGCACACCATACCTCTGATGCCAAGTGCTTTGTGTTGCTTCCCTGCTTGCCAGGCAAATGGAAAAGGAGCAAAAAAAAAAAAACAAAAAAAAAAAACTGCCTGGAAACAAACCCATTTCCTTTCTACAATTTGCTCTGTAGAGCACAAGCAAAGAAGCAGAAAAACACAGTAATTACAATCCTTGTCTTGTAATGGATATTACAATTATGAACGGATAATTTCCCCGATTTTTCTCTTCCCCACTAGCTTGGAATTCTGTGTGAGCAGACCCAAGTGCTTTGTGTTTCTGTGGATCCTCTCCTGATTCACTGTTTGAGGCTGAGTTTTCTGTTCAGAGGTGAGGACAGCACGAGGGACCTCTGAGAGGGCCAGGGATGGAGAGCTGAGTGGAAAAATCTGGTTCTTCATCTAGGTGGGGATGCAGGAGCTCCACATCCATCTTCCTGCTGTCAGGACCTCCAGGCACACTCCAGCAGTGGTTCCTCCTTTCTGTGCTGTCCTCTGGGTGACTCTGGGCTGTCTGTCTGATTTTCAGACTCTCTGCAGACGTGGCAAGATGCTCGTTCAGCCATCAGCAGCGCCCTGAGTGGTTTTCAGTTCATCCGGCTTGGCAAGAGGCTGTGCTTGGGTCTCTTGAACCCCTGGAAATGACAGCAGAAGGAGATTGAGAGGTGAACACGTCTGCAGAAGGTTTTGTGCAGCAGGACAGGATTTTTTTGCAGGCACTTGATCTTTTCCTGCCTTCTTCCCAGGAGTTTTTGTGGTGGGAGTTTTGCCTGCTGTATGTGTAAGAATTGCTGTGTTTGTTCTTTTAGGATGGCTGGATTTGTGCATTTTATGGATAGATGGGATTGCTGGGAGGCTGCCTTTGATTTTGTTTAACCAAGTGAACCCTGTATTTTTTGGCCAGCTGATATGTAGAATCACAGAAGCTTTAAGGTTGGAAAAGTCCTCTAAGGTCATAAAACCCAAACATAAACCCAGTTCATCCCTAAACCATGTCCCCAAGTGCCACATCCACGTGGTTTTTGGACACCTGCAGTGATTGGAACTCTACCACTGCTCTGGGTAGCCCCTGCCAAGGCCTGAGCACCCTTTGCATGCAGAAATTGCTGCTGCTGTCCCAGCTGAGCCTCCCCTGGCCCAGCCTGAGGCCCTTTCCCCTTGTTCTGTCCCTGTTCCCTGGCAGCACAGCCCGACCCCCCCTGGCTGTCCCCTCCTGGCAGGGAGTTGTGCAGAGCCACAAGGGCCCCCTGAGCCTCCTTTGCTCCAGGCTCAGCCCCTTGCCAGCTCCCTCAGCCCCTCCTGGGGCTGAAGGACGTGTTCACATGAAGATAATCACACAGATATGACATTACACAACACTGGTTCAGCTTTTTCTCTCTAATTCTCTACTTTGTATTTTTGCATTGCAGCACATATGTTGTCACAGTTTGTGGTCATTGCGAGTGGGGCTGAGCCTCATCCCCAATGAGCTGCAGCTGTGCAGGACAGGTGAGTGATATCATTAAAGATAATGAGCCATTAATGAGCCCGGGGGCACTGACCAATCCCCCAGGAGCAGAGGGCACACAGGTGCAGTGCATCAACATGAGGGGATAAAAGGTTGGGCTGAAGCACAGGAGGGGCAGTTACTTGCAGCTTTCTGAAGTGGAGTGGTGTTACTCTGTATGAGCAGATACCTGAAGCCTTCTGACCTGTTAAAGTGTTACTCTGGTTGGAGTAAAGCTTTCTGAAATTCTCTGGTGATACTCTGTGTGTTGTGGTCATCTCAACTGTGACACGTGCTGTGACACATATTCTTTAGTCTGGGAACATGGACAGAGAATATCCTTC